>NW_027192713.1:600000-900000 GCF_949987515.2 Delphinus delphis
AGCATCAGTTGGTTTTCTAAATTTGAGACCCTGTTCTGTTCTGTAATTCAGTTCCTGTGTAGCCAAGTTTCCATTCCGTGTATTAGTGATATCTTATGATGTTTCTTTTTCTGTGTGACTTATTTCAGTTAGAATCATCGTACCTGAATCCACTCATTATGCTGCTAAGGGCCTGATGACATAGATTTCATTGCTGAGTGATACTGCATTGTACGTAAGTACCACAAGTTCTTTATCCATTTTTCACTTTCTGCGATGTTGAACTTCTACTGTAAACGAGGTTCTTGTAAACAGAGCCGTTCGAAACTTTGGGGTGGCTGTGTCTTTTTGATTTTAAATTCCCTAAGCTATAGGACCATAAGTGGAAGTGCCCTAGGCTCTGTTGCTTTGTTTTTTAGATGTTTCAGGAAACACCATACACTTCACCCGAGTGTTTGTTGGCAATTTACATCCCGCCCTTCAGCATAACAAGGCTCCCAGTTCTCCATGGCCTGTCCTGCCTTTCTGGATTTTACACTTTTTTCAGATGGCCCTTTTGACCGGGGGGAAGTGAGACTTCATTGTAGTGCAGATTTCCTTTGCAAGCTTGCTTGGTTGGCCAAAAAGGGCGTATGCGTTTTTTCCTGAATATATTCAGGAAAAAACGCATACGCCCTTTTTGGCCAAGTGCATCATTGTGGACGTTCTGCCTCTTTTCCTATGCTTTCAATGCAATTCCAGTCTACCTCCTGAAATCGGTTTCCTGCAATTCTGCCCCGCTTTCAAGTCCTCTTGGCAGCCTTACTTCAGTCTATTTTTGGACGATAGCTGTCATTTATAACTCTGCAGGTTTGTGAATTACAGTGCCCCTGAGCTCCTTTCTTCAACTCGCTTTCTTTCGAGCTGGCCGCAACACCGCAGGATGGCTTCAGGCCCTAATCTGGTTCCGGAACGGCACGCTGAGCCTTTGGTTATTTCCTCTTCCTGGTGGGAAATGAGAGTTAAATTTGCCCGTCCAGACACCTCCAGCTAGCCTCTCATTGGTTCTCGCTATTCCTGTTCATCTTCCGCAGAAATTGCAAACTGGGACAAACAGGAGGTTAAAGGCGCTGACTTTCCAAGTGGGGAGAGTGTTAGTAAAGCGTCTGGAATGTTGCACCCGAGTACCAGGGGAGGAAAACTGAGACATATTTGAACACGTCTCCCGTTCACATGGTTGATCATACTTGGGTTCCACATGCATGTTTTAGCTGAAGGAAGAATACCTAAAACCTGGGTAGTTGAAACCCGTGGAATGGGTACCATGCAATATGACTTCAAAGGGTCTTCATTTGCTCACCGAACCTCTCCAATCCTATCACTGCTGCGTTTATACCCCTGTACACATGCTTGATTCTCTTTCGGAGACATAGCAATCCATAGGTTTTAAGATACTTACTAGTCAGGTACATTCTTAGGCGTTTAATATGCGGTGTTGAGTCCATTTCGTTGAGCAAGGAGTAGCTCTTGTCTATTCCATATTTGGCTTAAGGAACTTTATCTGTGCTCATTTCAATCTCTGGTTTTATGCAGCACCCCAACTCACCTTTCCCCTTAAGCAAGCATAAGTTGGTTTTCTAAATTTGAGACCCTGTTCTGTTCTGTAATTCAGTTCCTGTGTAGCCAAGTTTACATTCCGTGTATTACTGATATCTTATGATGTTTCTTTTTCTGTGTGACTTATTTCAGTTAGAATCATCATACCTGAATCCACTCATTGTGCTGCTAAGGGCCTGATGACATAGATTTCATTGCTGAGTGATATTGCTTTGTAAGTAAATACCACAACTTCTTTATCCATTTTTCAATTTCTGCGATGTTGAACTTGTACTGTAAACGAGGTTCTTGTAAACAGAGCCGTTCCAAACTTTGGGGTGGCTGTGTCTTTTTGATTTTAAATTCCCTAAGCTATAGGACCATAAGTGGAAGTGCCCTAGGCTCTGTTGCTTTGTTTTTTAGATGTTTCAGGAAACACCATACACTTCTCCCGAGTGGTTGTTGGCAATTTACATCCCGCCCATCAGCATAACAAGGCTCCCAGTTCTCCATGGCCTGTCCTGCCTTTCTGGATTTTACACTTTTTTCAGATGGCCCTTTTGACCGGGGGGAAGTGAGACTTCATTGTAGTGCAGATTTCCTTTGCAAGCTTGCTTGGTTGGCCAAAAAGGGCGTATGCGTTTTTTCCTGAATATATTCAGGAAAAAACGCATACGCCCTTTTTGGCCAAGTGCATCATTGTGGACGTTCTGCCTCTTTTCCTATGCTTGCAATGCAATTCCAGTCTACCTCCTGAAATCGGTTTCCTGCAATTCTGCCCCGCTTTCAAGTCCTCTTGGCAGCCTTACTTCAGTCTATTTTTGGACGATAGCTGTCATTTATAACTCTGCAGGTTTGTGAATTACAGTGCCCCTGAGCTCCTTTCTTCAACTCGCTTTCTTGTGACCTGGCCGCAACACCGCAGGATGTCTTCAGGCCCTAATCTGGTTCTGGCACGGCACGCTGAGCCTTTGGTTAATTCCTCTTCCTGGTGGGAAATGAGAGTTAAATTTGCCCATCCAGACACCTCCAGCTAGTCTCTCATTGGTTCTCGCTATTCCTGTTCATCTTCCACAGAAATTGCAAACTGGGCCAAACAGGAGGTTAAAGGGACTGACTCTCCAAGTGGGGAGAGTGTTAGTAAAGCGTCTGGAATGTTGCACCCGAGTACCAGGGTACAAAAACTGAGACATATTTGAACACGTCTCCCGATCACATGGTTGATCATACTCTAGGTTCCACATGCATGTTTTAGCTGAAGGAAGAATACCTTAAACCTGGGTAGTTGAAACCCGTGGAATGGGTACCATGCAATATGAATTCAAAGGGTCTTCTTTTGCTCACCGAACTTCTCCAATCCTATCACTGCTGCGTTTATGCCCCTGTACACATGCTTGATTCTCTTTCGGAGACATAGCAATCCATAGGTTTTAAGATACTTACTAGTCAGGTACATTCTTAGGCATTTAATATGCGGTGTTGAGTCCATTTCGTTGAGCAAGGAGTAGCTCTTGTCTATTCCATATTTGGCTTAAGGAACTTTATCTGTGCTCATTTCAATCTCTGGTTTTATGCAGCACCCCAACTCACCTTTACCCTTAAGCAAGCATCAGTTGGTTTTCTAAATTTGAGACCCTGTTCTGTTCTGTAATTCAGTTCCTGTGTAGCCAAGTTTCCATTCCGTGTATTAGTGATATCTTATGATGTTTCTTTTTCTGTGTGACTTATTTCAGTTAGAATCATCGTACCTGAATCCACTCATTATGCTGCTACGGGCCTGATGACATAGATTTCATTGCTGAGTGATACTGCATTGTACGTAAGTACCACAAGTTCTTTATCCATTTTTCACTTTCTGCGATGTTGAACTTCTACTGTAAACGAGGTTCTTGTAAACAGAGCCGTTCGAAACTTTGGGGTGGCTGTGTCTTTTTTATTTTAAATTCCCTAAGCTATAGGACCATAAGTGGAAGTGCCCTAGGCTCTGTTGCTTTGTTTTTTAGATGTTTCAGGAAACACCATACACTTCTCCCGAGTGTTTGTTGGCAATTTACATCCCGCCCTTCAGCATAACAAGGCTCCCAGTTCTCCATGGCCTGTCCTGCCTTTCTGGATTTTACACTTTTTTCAGATGGCCCTTTTGACCGGGGGGAAGTGAGACTTCATTGTAGTGCAGATTTCCTTTGCAAGCTTGCTTGGTTGGCCAAAAAGGGCGTATGCGTTTTTTCCTGAATATATTCAGGAAAAAACGCATACGCCCTTTTTGGCCAAGTGCATCATTGTGGACGTTCTGCCT
The DNA here is from genome assembly GCF_949987515.2 of Delphinus delphis. Classification (NCBI taxonomy): domain Eukaryota; kingdom Metazoa; phylum Chordata; class Mammalia; order Artiodactyla; family Delphinidae; genus Delphinus; species Delphinus delphis. The sequence goes on from NW_027192713.1 coordinate 603,851, forward strand.
CTTTTCCTATGCTTTCAATGCAATTCCAGTCTACCTCCTGAAATCGGTTTCCTGCAATTCTGCCCCGCTTTCAAGTCCTCTTGGCAGCCGTACTTCAGTCTATTTTTGGACGATAGCTGTCATTTATAACTCTGCAGGTTTGTGAATTACAGTGCCCCTGAGCTCCTTTCTTCAACTCGCTTTCTTGTGACCTGGCCGCAACACCGCAGGATGTCTTCAGGCCCTAATCTGGTTCTGGCACGGCACGCTGAGCCTTTGGTTATTTCCTCTTCCTGGTGGGAAATGAGAGTTAAATTTGCCCGTCCAAACACCTCCAGCTAGCCTCTCATTGGTTCTCGCTATTCCTGTTCATCTTCCGCAGAAATTGCAAACTGGGACAAACAGGAGGTTAAAGGCGCTGACTTTCCAAGTGGGGAGAGTGTTAGTAAAGCGTCTGGAATGTTGCACCCGAGTACCAGGGGAGGAAAACTGAGACATATTTGAACACGTCTCCCGTTCACATGGTTGATCATACTTGGGTTCCACATGCATGTTTTAGCTGAAGGAAGAATACCTAAAACCTGGGTAGTTGAAACCCGTGGAATGGGTACCATGCAATATGACTTCAAAGGGTCTTCATTTGCTCACCGAACCTCTCCAATCCTATCACTGCTGCGTTTATGCCCCTGTACACATGCTTGATTCTCTTTCGGAGACATAGCAATCCATAGGTTTTAAGATACTTACTAGTCAGGTACATTCTTAGGCGTTTAATATGCGGTGTTGAGTCCATTTCGTTGAGCAAGGAGTAGCTCTTGTCTATTCCATATTTGGCTTAAGGAACTTTATCTGTGCTCATTTCAATCTCTGGTTTTATGCAGCACCCCAACTCACCTTTCCCCTTAAGCAAGCATAAGTTGGTTTTCTAAATTTGAGACCCTGTTCTGTTCTGTAATTCAGTTCCTGTGTAGCCAAGTTTACATTCCGTGTATTACTGATATCTTATGATGTTTCTTTTTCTGTGTGACTTATTTCAGTTAGAATCATCATACCTGAATCCACTCATTGTGCTGCTAAGGGCCTGATGACATAGATTTCATTGCTGAGTGATATTGCTTTGTAAGTAAATACCACAACTTCTTTATCCATTTTTCAATTTCTGCGATGTTGAACTTGTACTGTAAACGAGGTTCTTGTAAACAGAGCCGTTCCAAACTTTGGGGTGGCTGTGTCTTTTTGATTTTAAATTCCCTAAGCTATAGGACCATAAGTGGAAGTGCCCTAGGCTCTGTTGCTTTGTTTTTTAGATGTTTCAGGAAACACCATACACTTCTCCCGAGTGGTTGTTGGCAATTTACATCCCGCCCATCAGCATAACAAGGCTCCCAGTTCTCCATGGCCTGTCCTGCCTTTCTCGATTTTACACTTTTTTCAGATGGCCCTTTTGACCGGGGGGAAGTGAGACTTCATTGTAGTGCAGATTTCCTTTGCAAGCTTGCTTGGTTGGCCAGAAAGGGCGTATGCGTTTTTTCCTGAATATATTCAGGAAAAAACGCATACGCCCTTTTTGGCCAAGTGCATCATTGTGGACGTTCTGCCTCTTTTCCTATGCTTGCAATGCAATTCCAGTCTACCTCCTGAAATCGGTTTCCTGCAATTCTGCCCCGCTTTCAAGTCCTCTTGGCAGCCGTACTTCAGTCTATTTTTGGACGATAGCTGTCATTTATAACTCTGCAGGTTTGTGAATTACAGTGCCCCTGAGCTCCTTTCTTCAACTCGCTTTCTTGTGACCTGGCCGCAACACCGCAGGATGTCTTCAGGCCCTAATCTGTTTCTGGCACGGCACGCTGAGCCTTTGGTTAATTCCTCTTCCTGGTGGGAAATGAGAGTTAAATTTGCCCATCCAGACACCTCCAGCTAGTCTCTCATTGGTTCTCGCTATTCCTGTTCATCTTCCACAGAAATTGCAAACTGGGCCAAACAGGAGGTTAAAGGGACTGACTCTCCAAGTGGGGAGAGTGTTAGTAAAGCGTCTGGAATGTTGCACCCGAGTACCAGGGTACAAAAACTGAGACATATTTGAACACGTCTCCCGATCACATGGTTGATCATACTCTAGGTTCCACATGCATGTTTTAGCTGAAGGAAGAATACCTTAAACCTGGGTAGTTGAAACCCGTGGAATGGGTACCATGCAATATGAATTCAAAGGGTCTTCTTTTGCTCACCGAACTTCTCCAATCCTATCACTGCTGCGTTTATGCCCCTGTACACATGCTTGATTCTCTTTCGGAGACATAGCAATCCATAGGTTTTAAGATACTTACTAGTCAGGTACATTCTTAGGCATTTAATATGCGGTGTTGAGTCCATTTCGTTGAGCAAGGAGTAGCTCTTGTCTATTCCATATTTGGCTTAAGGAACTTTATCTGTGCTCATTTCAATCTCTGGTTTTATGCAGCACGCCAACTCACCTTTACCCTTAAGCAAGCATCAGTTGGTTTTCTAAATTTGAGACCCTGTTCTGTTCTGTAATTCAGTTCCTGTGTAGCCAAGTTTCCATTCCGTGTATTAGTGATATCTTATGATGTTTCTTTTTCTGTGTGACTTATTTCAGTTAGAATCATCGTACCTGAATCCACTCATTATGCTGCTACGGGCCTGATGACATAGATTTCATTGCTGAGTGATACTGCATTGTACGTAAGTACCACAAGTTCTTTATCCATTTTTCACTTTCTGCGATGTTGAACTTCTACTGTAAACGAGGTTCTTGTAAACAGAGCCGTTCGAAACTTTGGGGTGGCTGTGTCTTTTTTATTTTAAATTCCCTAAGCTATAGGACCATAAGTGGAAGTGCCCTAGGCTCTGTTGCTTTGTTTTTTAGATGTTTCAGGAAACACCATACACTTCACCCGAGTGTTTGTTGGCAATTTACATCCCGCCCTTCAGCATAACAAGGCTCCCAGTTCTCCATGGCCTGTCCTGCCTTTCTGGATTTTACACTTTTTTCAGATGGCCCTTTTGACCGGGGGGAAGTGAGACTTCATTGTAGTGCAGATTTCCTTTGCAAGCTTGCTTGGTTGGCCAAAAAGGGCGTATGCGTTTTTTCCTGAATATATTCAGGAAAAAACGCATACGCCCTTTTTGGCCAAGTGCATCATTGTGGACGTTCTGCCTCTTTTCCTATGCTTTCAATGCAATTCCAGTCTACCTCCTGAAATCGGTTTCCTGCAATTCTGCCCCGCTTTCAAGTCCTCTTGGCAGCCTTACTTCAGTCTATTTTTGGACGATAGCTGTCATTTATAACTCTGCAGGTTTGTGAATTACAGTGCCCCTGAGCTCCTTTCTTCAACTCGCTTTCTTGTGACCTGGCCGCAACACCGCAGGATGTCTTCAGGCCCTAATCTGGTTCTGGCACGGCACGCTGAGCCTTTGGTTATTTCCTCTTCCTGGTGGGAAATGAGAGTTAAATTTGCCCGTCCAGACACCTCCAGCTAGCCTCTCATTGGTTCTCGCTATTCCTGTTCATCTTCCGCAGAAATTGCAAACTGGGACAAACAGGAGGTTAAAGGCGCTGACTTTCCAAGTGGGGAGAGTGTTAGTAAAGCGTCTGGAATGTTGCACCCGAGTACCAGGGGAGGAAAACTGAGACATATTTGAACACGTCTCCCGTTCACATGGTTGATCATACTTGGGTTCCACATGCATGTTTTAGCTGAAGGAAGAATACCTAAAACCTGGGTAGTTGAAACCCGTGGAATGGGTACCATGCAATATGACTTCAAAGGGTCTTCATTTGCTCACCGAACCTCTCCAATCCTATCACTGCTGCGTTTATGCCCCTGTACACATGCTTGATTCTCTTTCGGAGACATAGCAATCCATAGGTTTTAAGATACTTACTAGTCAGGTACATTCTTAGGCGTTTAATATGCGGTGTTGAGTCCATTTCGTTGAGCAAGGAGTAGCTCTTGTCTATTCCATATTTGGCTTAAGGAACTTTATCTGTGCTCATTTCAATCTCTGGTTTTATGCAGCACCCCAACTCACCTTTCCCCTTAAGCAAGCATAAGTTGGTTTTCTAAATTTGAGACCCTGTTCTGTTCTGTAATTCAGTTCCTGTGTAGCCAAGTTTACATTCCGTGTATTACTGATATCTTATGATGTTTCTTTTTCTGTGTGACTTATTTCAGTTAGAATCATCATACCTGAATCCACTCATTGTGCTGCTAAGGGCCTGATGACATAGATTTCATTGCTGAGTGATATTGCTTTGTAAGTAAATACCACAACTTCTTTATCCATTTTTCAATTTCTGCGATGTTGAACTTGTACTGTAAACGAGGTTCTTGTAAACAGAGCCGTTCCAAACTTTGGGGTGGCTGTGTCTTTTTTATTTTAAATTCCCTAAGCTATAGGACCATAAGTGGAAGTGCCCTAGGCTCTGTTGCTTTGTTTTTTAGATGTTTCAGGAAACACCATACACTTCTCCCGAGTGGTTGTTGGCAATTTACATCCCGCCCATCAGCATAACAAGGCTCCCAGTTCTCCATGGCCTGTCCTGCCTTTCTCGATTTTACACTTTTTTCAGATGGCCCTTTTGACCGGGGGGAAGTGAGACTTCATTGTAGTGCAGATTTCCTTTGCAAGCTTGCTTGGTTGGCCAGAAAGGGCGTATGCGTTTTTTCCTGAATATATTCAGGAAAAAACGCATACGCCCTTTTTGGCCAAGTGCATCATTGTGGACGTTCTGCCTCTTTTCCTATGCTTGCAATGCAATTCCAGTCTACCTCCTGAAATCGGTTTCCTGCAATTCTGCCCCGCTTTCAAGTCCTCTTGGCAGCCGTACTTCAGTCTATTTTTGGACGATAGCTGTCATTTATAACTCTGCAGGTTTGTGAATTACAGTGCCCCTGAGCTCCTTTCTTCAACTCGCTTTCTTGTGACCTGGCCGCAACACCGCAGGATGTCTTCAGGCCCTAATCTGGTTCTGGCACGGCACGCTGAGCCTTTGGTTAATTCCTCTTCCTGGTGGGAAATGAGAGTTAAATTTGCCCATCCAGACACCTCCAGCTAGTCTCTCATTGGTTCTCGCTATTCCTGTTCATCTTCCATAGAAATTGCAAACTGGGCCAAACAGGAGGTTAAAGGGACTGACTCTCCAAGTGGGGAGAGTGTTAGTAAAGCGTCTGGAATGTTGCACCCGAGTACCAGGGTACAAAAACTGAGACATATTTGAACACGTCTCCCGATCACATGGTTGATCATACTCTAGGTTCCACATGCATGTTTTAGCTGAAGGAAGAATACCTTAAACCTGGGTAGTTGAAACCCGTGGAATGGGTACCATGCAATATGAATTCAAAGGGTCTTCTTTTGCTCACCGAACTTCTCCAATCCTATCACTGCTGCGTTTATGCCCCTGTACACATGCTTGATTCTCTTTCGGAGACATAGCAATCCATAGGTTTTAAGATACTTACTAGTCAGGTACATTCTTAGGCATTTAATATGCGGTGTTGAGTCCATTTCGTTGAGCAAGGAGTAGCTCTTGTCTATTCCATATTTGGCTTAAGGAACTTTATCTGTGCTCATTTCAATCTCTGGTTTTATGCAGCACCCCAACTCACCTTTACCCTTAAGCAAGCATCAGTTGGTTTTCTAAATTTGAGACCCTGTTCTGTTCTGTAATTCAGTTCCTGTGTAGCCAAGTTTCCATTCCGTGTATTAGTGATATCTTATGATGTTTCTTTTTCTGTGTGACTTATTTCAGTTAGAATCATCGTACCTGAATCCACTCATTATGCTGCTACGGGCCTGATGACATAGATTTCATTGCTGAGTGATACTGCATTGTACGTAAGTACCACAAGTTCTTTATCCATTTTTCACTTTCTGCGATGTTGAACTTCTACTGTAAACGAGGTTCTTGTAAACAGAGCCGTTCGAAACTTTGGGGTGGCTGTGTCTTTTTTATTTTAAATTCCCTAAGCTATAGGACCATAAGTGGAAGTGCCCTAGGCTCTGTTGCTTTGTTTTTTAGATGTTTCAGGAAACACCATACACTTCACCCGAGTGTTTGTTGGCAATTTACATCCCGCCCTTCAGCATAACAAGGCTCCCAGTTCTCCATGGCCTGTCCTGCCTTTCTGGATTTTACACTTTTTTCAGATGGCCCTTTTGACCGGGGGGAAGTGAGACTTCATTGTAGTGCAGATTTCCTTTGCAAGCTTGCTTGGTTGGCCAAAAAGGGCGTATGCGTTTTTTCCTGAATATATTCAGGAAAAAACGCATACGCCCTTTTTGGCCAAGTGCATCATTGTGGACGTTCTGCCTCTTTTCCTATGCTTTCAATGCAATTCCAGTCTACCTCCTGAAATCGGTTTCCTGCAATTCTGCCCCGCTTTCAAGTCCTCTTGGCAGCCTTACTTCAGTCTATTTTTGGACGATAGCTGTCATTTATAACTCTGCAGGTTTGTGAATTACAGTGCCCCTGAGCTCCTTTCTTCAACTCGCTTTCTTGTGACCTGGCCGCAACACCGCAGGATGTCTTCAGGCCCTAATCTGGTTCTGGCACGGCACGCTGAGCCTTTGGTTATTTCCTCTTCCTGGTGGGAAATGAGAGTTAAATTTGCCCGTCCAGACACCTCCAGCTAGCCTCTCATTGGTTCTCGCTATTCCTGTTCATCTTCCGCAGAAATTGCAAACTGGGACAAACAGGAGGTTAAAGGCGCTGACTTTCCAAGTGGGGAGAGTGTTAGTAAAGCGTCTGGAATGTTGCACCCGAGTACCAGGGGAGGAAAACTGAGACATATTTGAACACGTCTCCCGTTCACATGGTTGATCATACTTGGGTTCCACATGCATGTTTTAGCTGAAGGAAGAATACCTAAAACCTGGGTAGTTGAAACCCGTGGAATGGGTACCATGCAATATGACTTCAAAGGGTCTTCATTTGCTCACCGAACCTCTCCAATCCTATCACTGCTGCGTTTATGCCCCTGTACACATGCTTGATTCTCTTTCGGAGACATAGCAATCCATAGGTTTTAAGATACTTACTAGTCAGGTACATTCTTAGGCGTTTAATATGCGGTGTTGAGTCCATTTCGTTGAGCAAGGAGTAGCTCTTGTCTATTCCATATTTGGCTTAAGGAACTTTATCTGTGCTCATTTCAATCTCTGGTTTTATGCAGCACCCCAACTCACCTTTCCCCTTAAGCAAGCATAAGTTGGTTTTCTAAATTTGAGACCCTGTTCTGTTCTGTAATTCAGTTCCTGTGTAGCCAAGTTTACATTCCGTGTATTACTGATATCTTATGATGTTTCTTTTTCTGTGTGACTTATTTCAGTTAGAATCATCATACCTGAATCCACTCATTGTGCTGCTAAGGGCCTGATGACATAGATTTCATTGCTGAGTGATATTGCTTTGTAAGTAAATACCACAACTTCTTTATCCATTTTTCACTTTCTGCGATGTTGAACTTGTACTGTAAACGAGGTTCTTGTAAACAGAGCCGTTCGAAACTTTGGGGTGGCTGTGTCTTTTTGATTTTAAATTCCCTAAGCTATAGGACCATAAGTGGAAGTGCCCTAGGCTCTGTTGCTTTGTTTTTTAGATGTTTCAGGAAACACCATACACTTCTCCCGAGTGTCTGTTGGCAATTTACATCCCGCCCATCAGCATAACAAGGCTCCCAGTTCTCCATGGCCTGTCCTGCCTTTCTGGATTTTACACTTTTTTCAGATGGCCCTTTTGACCGGGAGGAAGTGAGACTTCATTGTAGTGCAGATTTCCTTTGCAAGCTTGCTTGGTTGGCCAAAAAGGGCGTATGCGTTTTTTCCTGAATATATTCAGGAAAAAACGCATACGCCCTTTTTCGCCAAGTGCATCATTGTGGACGTTCTGCCTCTTTTCCTATGCTTTCAATGCAATTCCAGTCTACCTCCTGAAATCGGTTTCCTGCAATTCTGCCCCGCTTTCAAGTCCTCTTGGCAGCCTTACTTCAGTCTATTTTTGGACGATAGCTGTCATTTATAACTCTGCAGGTTTGTGAATTACAGTGCCCCTGAGCTCCTTTCTTCAACTCGCTTTCTTGTGACCTGGCCGCAACACCGCAGGATGGCTTCAGGCCCTAATCTGGTTCCGGCACGGCATGCTGAGCCTTTGGTTATTTCCTCTTCCTGGTGGGAAATGAGAGTTAAATTTGCCCGTCCAGACACCTCCAGCTAGTCTCTCATTGGTTCTCGCTATTCCTGTTCATCTTCCGCAGAAATTGCAAACTGGGCCAAATAGGAGGTTAAAGGCGCTGACTTTCCAAGTGGGGAGAGTGTTAGTAAAGCGTCTGGAATGTTGCACCCGAGTACCAGGGGAGGAAAACTGAGACATATTTGAACACGTCTCCCGTTCACATGGTTGATCATACTTGGGTTCCACATGCATGTTTTAGCTGAAGGAAGAATACCTTAAACCTGGGTAGTTGAAACCCGTGGAATGGGTACCATGCAATATGACTTCAAAGGGTCTTCATTTGCTCACCGAACCTCTCCAATCCTATCACTGCTGCGTTTATGCCCCTGTACACATGCTTGATTCTCTTTCGGAGACATAGCAATCCATAGGTTTTAAGATACTTACTAGTCAGGTACATTCTTAGGCGTTTAATATGCGGTGTTGAGTCCATTTCGTTGAGCAAGGAGTAGCTCTTGTCTATTCCATATTTGGCTTAAGGAACTTTATCTGTGCTCATTTCAATCTCTGGTTTTATGCAGCACCCCAACTCACCTTTCCCCTTAAGCAAGCATAAGTTGGTTTTCTAAATTTGAGACCCTGTTCTGTTCTGTAATTCAGTTCCTGTGTAGCCAAGTTTACATTCCGTGTATTAGTGATATCTTATGATGTTTCTTTTTCTGTGTGACTTATTTCAGTTAGAATCATCGTACCTGAATCCACTCATTATGCTGCTACGGGCCTGATGACATAGATTTCATTGCTGAGTGATACTGCATTGTACGTAAGTACCACAAGTTCTTTATCCATTTTTCACTTTCTGCGATGTTGAACTTGTACTGTAAACGAGGTTCTTGTAAACAGAGCCGTTCCAAACTTTGGGGTGGCTGTGTCTTTTTGATTTTAATTTCCCTAAGCTATAGGACCATAAGTGGAAGTGCCCTAGGCTCTGTTGCTTTGTTTTTTAGATGTTTCAGGAAACACCATACACTTCTCCCGAGTGGTTGTTGGCAATTTACATCCCGCCCATCAGCCTAACAAGGCTCCCAGTTCTCCATGGCCTGTCCTGCCTTTCTGGATTTTACACTTTTTTCAGATGGCCCTTTTGACCGGGGGGAAGTGAGACTTCATTGTAGTGCAGATTTCCTTTGCAAGCTTGCTTGGTTGGCCAAAAAGGGCGTATGCGTTTTTTCCTGAATATATTCAGGAAAAAACGCATACGCCCTTTTTGGCCAAGTGCATCATTGTGGACGTTCTGCCTCTTTTCCTATGCTTTCAATGCAATTCCAGTCTACCTCCTGAAATCGGTTTCCTGCAATTCTGCCCCACTTTCAAGTCCTCTTGGCAGCCTTACTTCAGTCTATTTATGGACGATAGCTGTCATTTATAACTCTGCAGGTTTGTGAATTACAGTGCCCCTGAGCTCCTTTCTACAACTCGCTTTCTTGTGAGCTGGCCGCAACACCGCAGGATGGCTTCAGGCCCTAATCTGGTTCCGGCACGGCACGCTGAGCCTTTGGTTAATTCCTCTTCCTGGTGGGAAATGAGAGTTAAATTTGCCCGTCCAGACACCTCCAGCTAGTCTCTCATTGGTTCTCGCTATTCCTGTTCACCTTCCGCAGAAATTGCAAACTGGGCCAAACAGGAGGTTAAAGGGACTGACTCTCCAAGTCGGGAGAGTGTTAGTAAAGCGTCTGGAATGTTGCACCCGAGTACCAGGGGAGGAAAACTGAGACATATTTGAACACGTCTCCCGTTCACACGGTTGATCATACTCTGGGTTCCACATGCATGTTTTAGCTGAAGGAAGAATACCTTAAACCTGGAGAGTTGAGACCCGTGTAATGGGTACCATGCAATATGACTTCAAAGGGTCTTCATTTGCTCACGAACCTTTCCAATCCTATCACTGCTGCGTTTTTGCCCCTGTACACATGCTTGATTCTCTTTCGGAGACATAGCAATCCATAGGTTTTAAGATACTTACTAGACAGGTACCTTCTTAGGCGTTTAATATGCGGTGTTGAGTCCATTTCGTTGAGCAAGGAGTAGCTCTTGTCTATTCCATATTTGGCTTAAGGAACTTTATCTGTGCTCATTTCAATCTCTGGTTTTATGCAGCACCCCAACTCACCTTTACCCTTAAGCAAGCATAAGTTGGTTTTCTAAATTTGAGACCCTGTTCTGGTCTGTAATTCAGTTCCTGTGTAGCCAAGTTTACATTCCGTGTATTAGTGATATCTTATGATGTTTCTTTTTCTGTGTGATTATTTCAGTTAGAATCATTGTACCTGAATCCACTCATTATGCTGCTACGGGCCTGATGACATAGATTTCATTGCTGAGTGATACTGCATTGTACGTAAGTACCACAAGTTCTTTATCCATTTTTCACTTTCTGTGATATTGAACTTGTACTGTAAACGAGGTTCTTGTAAACAGAGCCGTTCCAAACTTTGGGGTGGCTGTGTCTTTTTGATTTTAATTTCCCTAAGCTATAGGACCATAAGTGGAAGTGCCCTAGGCTCTGTTGCTTTGTTTTTTAGATGTTTCAGGAAACACCATACACTTCTCCCGAGTGGTTGTTGGCAATTTACATCCCGCCCATCAGCCTAACAAGGCTCCCAGTTCTCCATGGCCTGTCCTGCCTTTCTGGATTTTACACTTTTTTCAGATGGCCCTTTTGACCGGGGGGAAGTGAGACTTCATTGTAGTGCAGATTTCCTTTGCAAGCTTGCTTGGTTGGCCAAAAAGGGCGTATGCGTTTTTTCCTGAATATATTCAGGAAAAAACGCATACGCCCTTTTTGGCCAAGTGCATCATTGTGGACGTTCTGCCTCTTTTCCTATGCTTTCAATGCAATTCCAGTCTACCTCCTGAAATCGGTTTCCTGCAATTCTGCCCCGCTTTCAAGTCCTCTTGGCAGCCTTACTTCAGTCTATTTTTGGACGATAGCTGTCATTTATAACTCTGCAGGTTTGTGAATTACAGTGCCCCTGAGCTCCTTTCTTCAACTTGCTTTCTTGTGACCTGGCCGCAACACCGCAGGATGGCTTCAGGCCCTAATCTGGTTTCGGCCCGGCATGCTGAGCCTTTGGTTAATTCCTCTTCCTGGTGGGAAATGAGAGTTAAATTTGCCCGTTCAGACACCTCCAGCTAGCCTCTCATTGGTTCTCGCTATTCCTGTTCATCTTCCGCAGAAATTGCAAACTGGGCCAAACAGGAGGTTAAAGGCACTGACTCTCCAAGTCGGGAGAGTGTTCGTAAAGCATCTGAAATGTTGCACGCGAGTACCAGGGGAGGAAAACTGAGACATATTTGAACACGTCTCCCGTTCACATGGTTGATCATACTCTGGGTTCCACATGCATGTTTTAGCTGAAGGAAGAATACCTAAAACCTGGAGAGTTGAGACCCGTGTAATGGGTACCATGCAATATGACTTCAAAGGGTCTTCATTTGCTCACCGAACCTCTCCAATCCTATCACTGCTGCGTTTATGCCCCTGTACACATGCTTGATTCTCTTTTGGAGACATAGCAATCCATAGGTTTTAAGATACTTAGTAGTCAGGTACATTCTTAGGCGTTTAATATGGGGTGTTGAGTCCATTTCGTTGAGCAAGGAGTAGCTCTTGTCTATTCCATATTTGGCTTAAGGAACTTTATCTGTGCTCATTTCAATCTCTGGTTTTATGCAGCACCCCAACTCACCTTTCCCCTTAAGCAAGCATAAGTTGTTTTTATAAATTTGAGAACCTGTTCTGTTTTGGAATGCAGTTCCTGTGTAGCCAAGTTTACGTTCCGTGTATTAGTGATATCTTATGATGTTTCTTTTTCTGTGTGACTTATTTCAGTTAGAATCATCGTACCTGAATCCACTCATTATGCTGCTAAGGGCCTGATGACATAGATTTCATTGCTGAGTGATACTGCATTGTACGTAAGTACCTCAAGTTCTTTATCCATTTTTCACTTTCTGTGATATTGAACTTGTACGGTAAACGAGGTTCTTGTAAACGGAGCCGTTCGAAACTTTGGGGTGGCTGTGTCTTTTTGATTTTAAATTCCCTAAGCTATAGGACCATAAGTGGAAGTGCCCTAGGCTCTGTTGCTTTGTTTTTTAGATGTTTCAGGAAACACCATACACTTCTCCCGAGTGTTTGTTGGCAATTTACATCCCGCCCTTCAGCATAACAAGGCTCCCAGTTCTCCATGGCCTGTCCTGCCTTTCTGGATTTTACACTTTTTTCAGATGGCCCTTTTGACCGGGGGGAAGTGAGACTTCATTGTAGTGCAGATTTCCTTTGCAAGCTTGCTTGGTTGGCCAAAAAGGGCGTATGCGTTTTTTCCTGAATATATTCAGGAAAAAACGCATACGCCCTTTTTCGCCAAGTGCATCATTGTGGACGTTCTGCCTCTTTTCCTATGCTTTCAATGCAATTCCAGTCTACCTCCTGAAATCGGTTTCCTGCAATTCTGCCCCGCTTTCAAGTCCTCTTGGCAGCCTTACTTCAGTCTATTTTTGGACGATAGCTGTCCTTTATAACTCTGCAGGTTTGTGAATTACAGTGCCCCTGAGCTCCTTTCTTCAACTCGCTTTCTTTTGAGCTGGCCGCAACATCGCAGGATGGCTTCAGGCCCTAATCTGGTTCCGGCACGGCACGCTGAGCCTTTGGTTATTTCCTCTTCCTGGTGGGAAATGAGAGTTAAATTTGCCCGTCCAGACACCTCCAGCTAGCCTCTCATTGGTTCTCGCTATTCCTGTTCATCTTCCGCAGAAATTGCAAACTGGGACAAACAGGAGGTTAAAGGCGCTGACTTTCCAAGTGGGGAGAGTGTTAGTAAAGCGTCTGGAATGTTGCACCCGAGTACCAGGGGAGGAAAACTGAGACATATTTGAACACGTCTCCCGTTCACATGGTTGATCATACTTGGGTTCCACATGCATGTTTTAGCTGAAGGAAGAATACCTAAAACCTGGGTAGTTGAAACCCGTGGAATGGGTACCATGCAATATGACTTCAAAGGGTCTTCATTTGCTCACCGAACCTCTCCAATCCTATCACTGCTGCGTTTATGCCCCTGTACACATGCTTGATTCTGTTTCGGAGACATAGCAATCCATAGGTTTAAAATACTTACTAGTCAGGTACATTCTTAGGCGTTTAATATGCGGTGTTGAGTCCATTTCGTTGAGCAAGGAGTAGCTCTTGTCTATTCCATATTTGGCTTAAGGAACTTTATCTGTGCTCATTTGAATCTCTGGTTTTATGCAGCACCCCAACTCACCTTTCCCCTTAAGCAAGCATAAGTTGGTTTTCTAAATTTGAGACCCTGTTCTGTTCTGTAATTCAGTTCCTGTGTAGCCAAGTTTACGTTCCGTGTATTACTGATATCTTATGATGTTTCTTTTTCTGTGTGACTGATTTCAGTTAGAATCATCATACCTGAATCCACTCATTGTGCTGCTAAGGGCCTGATGACACAGATTTCATTGCTGAGTGATATTGCTTTGTAAGTAAATACCACAACTTCTTTATCCATTTTTCACTTTCTGCGATTTTGAACTTGTACTGTAAACGAGGTTCTTGTAAACAGAGCCGTTCCAAACTTTGGGGTGGCTGTGTCTTTTTGATTTTAAATTCCCTAAGCTATAGGACCATAAGTGGAAGTGCCCTAGGCTCTGTTGCTTTGTTTTTTAGATGTTTCAGGAAACACCATACACTTCTCCCGAGTGGTTGTTGGCAATTTACATCCCGCCCATCAGCATAACAAGGCTCCCAGTTCTCCATGGCCTGTCCTGCCTTTCTGGATTTTACACTTTTTTCAGATGGCCCTTTTGACCGGGGGGAAGTGAGACTTCATTGTAGTGCAGATTTCCTTTGCAAGCTTGCTTGGTTGGCCAAAAAGGGCGTATGCGTTTTTTCCTGAATATATTCAGGAAAAAACGCATACGCCCTTTTTGGCCAAGTGCATCATTGTGGACGTTCTGCCTCTTTTCCTATGCTTGCAATGCAATTCCAGTCTACCTCCTGAAATCGGTTTCCTGCAATTCTGCCCCGCTTTCAAGTCCTCTTGGCAGCCTTACTTCAGTCTATTTTTGGACGATAGCTGTCATTTATAACTCTGCAGGTTTGTGAATTACAGTGCCCCTGAGCTCCTTTCTTCAACTCGCTTTCTTGTGACCTGGCCGCAACACCGCAGGATGGCTTCAGGCCCTAATCTGGTTCTGGCACGGCACGCTGAGCCTTTGGTTAATTCCTCTTCCTGGTGGGAAATGAGAGTTAAATTTGCCCGTCCAGACACCTCCAGCTAGCCTCTCATTGGTTCTCGCTATTCCTGTTCATCTTCCGCAGAAATTGCAAACTGGGCCAAACAGGAGGTTAAAGGGACTGACTCTCCAAGTCGGGAGAGTGTTAGTAAAGCGTCTGGAATGTTGCACCCAAGTACCAGGGGAGGAAAACTGAGACATATTTGAACACGTCTCCCGTTCACACGGTTGATCATACTCTGGGTTCCACATGCATGTTTTAGCTGAAGGAAGAATACCTTAAACCTGGAGAGTTGAGACCCGTGTAATGGGTACCATGCAATATGACTTCAAAGGGTCTTCATTTGCTCACGAACCTCTCAATTCCTATCACTGCTGCGTTTATGCCCCTGTACACATGCTTGATTCTCTTTCGGAGACATAGCAATCCATAGGTTTTAAGATACTTACTAGTCAGGTACATTCTTAGGCATTTAATATGCGGTGTTGAGTCCATTTCGTTGAGCAAGGAGTAGCTCTTGTCTATTCCATATTTGGCTTAAGGAACTTTATCTGTGCTCATTTCAATCTCTGGTTTTATGCAGCACCCCAACTCACCTTTACCCTTAAGCAAGCATAAGTTGGTTTTCTAAATTTGAGACCCTGTTCTGTTCTGTAATTCAGTTCCTGTGTAGCCAAGTTTCCATTCCGTGTATTACTGATATCTTATGATGTTTCTTTTTCTGTGTGACTTATTTCAGTTAGAATCATCATACCTGAATCCACTCATTGTGCTGCTAAGGGCCTGATGACACAGATTTCATTGCTGAGTGATATTGCTTTGTAAGTAAATACCACAACTTTTTTATCCATTTTTCACTTTCTGCGATGTTGAACTTGTACTGTAAACGAGGTTCTTGTAAACAGAGCCGTTCGAAACTTTGGGGTGGCTGTGTCTTTTTGATTTTAAATTCCCTAAGCTATAGGACCATAAGTGGAAGTGCCCTAGGCTCTGTTGCTTTGTTTTTTAGATGTTTCAGGAAACACCATACACTTCTCCCGAGTGGTTGTTGGCAATTTACATCCCGCCCTTCAGCATAACAAGGCTCCCAGTTCTCCATGGCCTGTCCTGCCTTTCTGGATTTTACACTTTTTTCAGATGGCCCTTTTGACCGGGGGGAAGTGAGACTTCATTGTAGTGCAGATTTCCTTTGCAAGCTTGCTTGGTTGGCCAAAAAGGGCGTATGCGTTTTTTCCTGAATATATTCAGGAAAAAACGCATACGCCCTTTTTGGCCAAGTGCATCATTGTGGACGTTCTGCCTCTTTTCCTATGCTTTCAATGCAATTCCAGTCTACCTCCTGAAATCGGTTTCCTGCAATTCTGCCCCGCTTTCAAGTCCTCTTGGCAGCCTTACTTCAGTCTATTTTTGGACGATAGCTGTCATTTATAACTCTGCAGGTTTGTGAATTACAGTGCCCCTGAGCTCCTTTCTTCAACTCGCTTTCTTGTGAGCTGGCCGCAACACCGCAGGATGGCTTCAGGCCCTAATCTGGTTCCGGCACGGCACGCTGAGCCTTTGGTTAATTCCTCTTCCTGGTGGGAAATGAGAGTTAAATTTGCCCGTCCAGACACCTCCAGCTAGTCTCTCATTGGTTCTCGCTATTCCTGTTCATCTTCTGCAGAAATTGCGAACTGGGCCAAACAGGAGGTTAAAGGGACTGACTCTCCAAGTGGGGAGAGTGTTAGTAAAGCGTCTGGAATGTTGCACCCGAGTACCAGGGTACGAAAACTGAGACATATTTGAACACGTCTCCCGATCACATGGTTGATCATACTCTGGGTTCCACATGCATGTTTTAGCTGAAGGAAGAATACCTAAAACCTGGGTAGTTGAAACCCGTGGAATGGGTACCATGCAATATGACTTCAATGGGTCTTCATTTCCTCACCGAATCTCTCCAATCCTATCACTGCTGCGTTTATGCCCCTGTACACATGCTTGATTCTCTTTCGGAGACATAGCAATCCATAGGTTTTAAGATACTTACTAGTCAGGTACATTCTTAGGCGTTTAATATGCGGTATTGAGTCCATTTCGTTGAGCAAGGAGTAGCTCTTGTCTATTCCATATTTGGCTTAAGGAACTTTATCTGTGCTCATTTCAATCTCTGGTTTTATGCAGCACCCCAACTCACCTTTCCCCTTAAGCAAGCATAAGTTGGTTTTCTAAATTTGAGACCCTGTTCTGTTCTGTAATTCAGTTCCTGTGTAGCCAAGTTTCCATTCCGTGTATTACTGATATCTTATGATGTTTCTTTTTCTGTGTGACTTATTTCAGTTAGAATCATCATACCTGAATCCACTCATTGTGCTGCTAAGGGCCTGATGACACAGATTTCATTGCTGAGTGATATTGCTTTGTAAGTAAATACCACAACTTCTTTATCCATTTTTCAATTTCTGCGATTTTGAACTTGTACTGTAAACGAGGTTCTTGTAAACAGAGCCGTTCCAAACTTTGGGGTGGCTGTGTCTTTTTGATTTTAAATTCCCTAAGCTATAGGACCATAAGTGGAAGTGCCCTAGGCTCTGTTGCTTTGTTTTTTAGATGTTTCAGGAAACACCATACACTTCTCCCGAGTGGTTGTTGGCAATTTACATCCCGCCCATCAGCATAACAAGGCTCCCAGTTCTCCATGGCCTGTCCTGCCTTTCTGGATTTTACACTTTTTTCAGATGGCCCTTTTGACCGGGGGGAAGTGAGACTTCATTGTAGTGCAGATTTCCTTTGCAAGCTTGCTTGGTTGGCCAAAAAGGGCGTATGCGTTTTTTCCTGAATATATTCAGGAAAAAACGCATACGCCCTTTTTGGCCAAGTGCATCATTGTGGACGTTCTGCCTCTTTTCCTATGCTTGCAATGCAATTCCAGTCTACCTCCTGAAATCGGTTTCCTGCAATTCTGCCCCGCTTTCAAGTCCTCTTGGCAGCCTTACTTCAGTCTATTTTTGGACGATAGCTGTCATTTATAACTCTGCAGGTTTGTGAATTACAGTGCCCCTGAGCTCCTTTCTTCAACTCGCTTTCTTGTGACCTGGCCGCAACACCGCAGGATGGCTTCAGGCCCTAATCTGGTTCTGGCACGGCACGCTGAGCCTTTGGTTAATTCCTCTTCCTGGTGGGAAATGAGAGTTAAATTTGCCCGTCCAGACACCTCCAGCTAGCCTCTCATTGGTTCTCGCTATTCCTGTTCATCTTCCGCAGAAATTGCAAACTGGGCCAAACAGGAGGTTAAAGGGACTGACTCTCCAAGTCGGGAGAGTGTTAGTAAAGCGTCTGGAATGTTGCACCCAAGTACCAGGGGAGGAAAACTGAGACATATTTGAACACGTCTCCCGTTCACACGGTTGATCATACTCTGGGTTCCACATGCATGTTTTAGCTGAAGGAAGAATACCTTAAACCTGGAGAGTTGAGACCCGTGTAATGGGTACCATGCAATATGACTTCAAAGGGTCTTCATTTGCTCACGAACCTCTCAATTCCTATCACTGCTGCGTTTATGCCCCTGTACACATGCTTGATTCTCTTTCGGAGACATAGCAATCCATAGGTTTTAAGATACTTACTAGTCAGGTACATTCTTAGGCATTTAATATGCGGTGTTGAGTCCATTTCGTTGAGCAAGGAGTAGCTCTTGTCTATTCCATATTTGGCTTAAGGAACTTTATCTGTGCTCATTTCAATCTCTGGTTTTATGCAGCACCCCAACTCACCTTTACCCTTAAGCAAGCATAAGTTGGTTTTCTAAATTTGAGACCCTGTTCTGTTCTGTAATTCAGTTCCTGTGTAGCCAAGTTTCCATTCCGTGTATTACTGATATCTTATGATGTTTCTTTTTCTGTGTGACTTATTTCAGTTAGAATCATCATACCTGAATCCACTCATTGTGCTGCTAAGGGCCTGATGACACAGATTTCATTGCTGAGTGATATTGCTTTGTAAGTAAATACCACAACTTTTTTATCCATTTTTCACTTTCTGCGATGTTGAACTTGTACTGTAAACGAGGTTCTTGTAAACAGAGCCGTTCGAAACTTTGGGGTGGCTGTGTCTTTTTGATTTTAAATTCCCTAAGCTATAGGACCATAAGTGGAAGTGCCCTAGGCTCTGTTGCTTTGTTTTTTAGATGTTTCAGGAAACACCATACACTTCTCCCGAGTGTTTGTTGGCAATTTACATCCCGCCCTTCAGCATAAGAAGGCTCCCAGTTCTCCATGGCCTGTCCTGCCTTTCTGGATTTTACACTTTTTTCAGATGGCCCTTTTGACCGGGGGGAAGTGAGACTTCATTGTAGTGCAGATTTCCTTTGCAAGCTTGCTTGGTTGGCCAAAAAGGGCGTATGCGTTTTTTCCTGAATATATTCAGGAAAAAACGCATACGCCCTTTTTGGCCAAGTGCATCATTGTGGACGTTCTGCCTCTTTTCCTATGCTTTCAATGCAATTCCAGTCTACCTCCTGAAATCGGTTTCCTGCAATTCTGCCCCGCTTTCAAGTCCTCTTGGCAGCCTTACTTCAGTCTATTTTTGGACGATAGCTGTCATTTATAACTCTGCAGGTTTGTGAATTACAGTGCCCCTGAGCTCCTTTCTTCAACTCGCTTTCTTTTGAGCTGGCCGCAACACCGCAGGATGGCTTCAGGCCCTAATCTGGTTCCGGCACGGCACGCTGAGCCTTTGGTTAATTCCTCTTCCTGGTGGGAAATGAGAGTTAAATTTGCCCGTCCAGACACCTCCAGCTAGTCTCTCATTGGTTCTCGCTATTCCTGTTCATCTTCTGCAGAAATTGCGAACTGGGCCAAACAGGAGGTTAAAGGGACTGACTCTCCAAGTGGGGAGAGTGTTAGTAAAGCGTCTGGAATGTTGCACCCGAGTACCAGGGTACGAAAACTGAGACATATTTGAACACGTCTCCCGATCACATGGTTGATCATACTCTGGGTTCCACATGCATGTTTTAGCTGAAGGAAGAATACCTAAAACCTGGGTAGTTGAAACCCGTGGAATGGGTACCATGCAATATGACTTCAATGGGTCTTCATTTCCTCACCGAATCTCTCCAATCCTATCACTGCTGCGTTTATGCCCCTGTACACATGCTTGATTCTCTTTCGGAGACATAGCAATCCATAGGTTTTAAGATACTTACTAGTCAGGTACATTCTTAGGCGTTTAATATGCGGTATTGAGTCCATTTCGTTGAGCAAGGAGTAGCTCTTGTCTATTCCATATTTGGCTTAAGGAACTTTATCTGTGCTCATTTCAATCTCTGGTTTTATGCAGCACCCCAACTCACCTTTACCCTTAAGCAAGCATAAGTTGGTTTTCTAAATTTGAGACCCTGTTCTGTTCTGTAATTCAGTTCCTGTGTAGCCAAGTTTCCATTCCGTGTATTACTGATATCTTATGATGTTTCTTTTTCTGTGTGACTTATTTCAGTTAGAATCATCATACCTGAATCCACTCATTGTGCTGCTAAGGGCCTGATGACACAGATTTCATTGCTGAGTGATATTGCTTTGTAAGTAAATACCACAACTTTTTTATCCATTTTTCACTTTCTGCGATGTTGAACTTGTACTGTAAACGAGGTTCTTGTAAACAGAGCCGTTCGAAACTTTGGGGTGGCTGTGTCTTTTTGATTTTAAATTCCCTAAGCTATAGGACCATAAGTGGAAGTGCCCTAGGCTCTGTTGCTTTGTTTTTTAGATGTTTCAGGAAACACCATACACTTCTCCCGAGTGGTTGTTGGCAATTTACATCCCGCCCTTCAGCATAACAAGGCTCCCAGTTCTCCATGGCCTGTCCTGCCTTTCTGGATTTTACACTTTTTTCAGATGGCCCTTTTGACCGGGGGGAAGTGAGACTTCATTGTAGTGCAGATTTCCTTTGCAAGCTTGCTTGGTTGGCCAAAAAGGGCGTATGCGTTTTTTCCTGAATATATTCAGGAAAAAACGCATACGCCCTTTTTGGCCAAGTGCATCATTGTGGACGTTCTGCCTCTTTTCCTATGCTTTCAATGCAATTCCAGTCTACCTCCTGAAATCGGTTTCCTGCAATTCTGCCCCGCTTTCAAGTCCTCTTGGCAGCCTTACTTCAGTCTATTTTTGGACGATAGCTGTCATTTATAACTCTGCAGGTTTGTGAATTACAGTGCCCCTGAGCTCCTTTCTTCAACTCGCTTTCTTGTGAGCTGGCCGCAACACCGCAGGATGGCTTCAGGCCCTAATCTGGTTCCGGCACGGCACGCTGAGCCTTTGGTTAATTCCTCTTCCTGGTGGGAAATGAGAGTTAAATTTGCCCGTCCAGACACCTCCAGCTAGTCTCTCATTGGTTCTCGCTATTCCTGTTCATCTTCTGCAGAATTTGCGAACTGGGCCAAACAGGAGGTTAAAGGGACTGACTCTCCAAGTGGGGAGAGTGTTAGTAAAGCGTCTGGAATGTTGCACCCGAGTACCAGGGTACGAAAACTGAGACATATTTGAACACGTCTCCCGATCACATGGTTGATCATACTCTGGGTTCCACATGCATGTTTTAGCTGAAGGAAGAATACCTAAAACCTGGGTAGTTGAAACCCGTGGAATGGGTACCATGCAATATGACTTCAATGGGTCTTCATTTCCTCACCGAATCTCTCCAATCCTATCACTGCTGCGTTTATGCCCCTGTACACATGCTTGATTCTCTTTCGGAGACATAGCAATCCATAGGTTTTAAGATACTTACTAGTCAGGTACATTCTTAGGCGTTTAATATGCGGTATTGAGTCCATTTCGTTGAGCAAGGAGTAGCTCTTGTCTATTCCATATTTGGCTTAAGGAACTTTATCTGTGCTCATTTCAATCTCTGGTTTTATGCAGCACCCCAACTCACCTTTACCCTTAAGCAAGCATAAGTTGGTTTTCTAAATTTGAGACCCTGTTCTGTTCTGTAATTCAGTTCCTGTGTAGCCAAGTTTCCATTCCGTGTATTACTGATATCTTATGATGTTTCTTTTTCTGTGTGACTTATTTCAGTTAGAATCATCATACCTGAATCCACTCATTGTGCTGCTAAGGGCCTGATGACACAGATTTCATTGCTGAGTGATATTGCTTTGTAAGTAAATACCACAACTTTTTTATCCATTTTTCACTTTCTGCGATGTTGAACTTGTACTGTAAACGAGGTTCTTGTAAACAGAGCCGTTCGAAACTTTGGGGTGGCTGTGTCTTTTTGATTTTAAATTCCCTAAGCTATAGGACCATAAGTGGAAGTGCCCTAGGCTCTGTTGCTTTGTTTTTTAGATGTTTCAGGAAACACCATACACTTCACCCGAGTGTTTGTTGGCAATTTACATCCCGCCCTTCAGCATAACAAGGCTCCCAGTTCTCCATGGCCTGTCCTGCCTTTCTGGATTTTACACTTTTTTCAGATGGCCCTTTTGACCGGGGGGAAGTGAGACTTCATTGTAGTGCAGATTTCCTTTGCAAGCTTGCTTGGTTGGCCAAAAAGGGCGTATGCGTTTTTTCCTGAATATATTCAGGAAAAAACGCATACGCCCTTTTTGGCCAAGTGCATCATTGTGGACGTTCTGCCTCTTTTCCTATGCTTTCAATGCAATTCCAGTCTACCTCCTGAAATCGGTTTCCTGCAATTCTGCCCCGCTTTCAAGTCCTCTTGGCAGCCTTACTTCAGTCTATTTTTGGACGATAGCTGTCATTTATAACTCTGCAGGTTTGTGAATTACAGTGCCCCTGAGCTCCTTTCTTCAACTCGCTTTCTTGTGAGCTGGCCGCAACACCGCAGGATGGCTTCAGGCCCTAATCTGGTTCTGGCACGGCACGCTGAGCCTTTGGTTAATTCCTCTTCCTGGTGGGAAATGAGAGTTAAATTTGCCCGTCCAGACACCTCCAGCTAGTCTCTCATTGGTTCTCGCTATTCCTGTTCATCTTCTGCAGAAATTGCGAACTGGGCCAAACAGGAGGTTAAAGGGACTGACTCTCCAAGTGGGGAGAGTGTTAGTAAAGCGTCTGGAATGTTGCACCCGAGTACCAGGGTACGAAAACTGAGACATATTTGAACACGTCTCCCGATCACATGGTTGATCATACTCTGGGTTCCACATGCATGTTTTAGCTGAAGGAAGAATACCTAAAACCTGGGTAGTTGAAACCCGTGGAATGGGTACCATGCAATATGACTTCAATGGGTCTTCATTTCCTCACCGAATCTCTCCAATCCTATCACTGCTGCGTTTATGCCCCTGTACACATGCTTGATTCTCTTTCGGAGACATAGCAATCCATAGGTTTTAAGATACTTACTAGTCAGGTACATTCTTAGGCGTTTAATATGCGGTATTGAGTCCATTTCGTTGAGCAAGGAGTAGCTCTTGTCTATTCCATATTTGGCTTAAGGAACTTTATCTGTGCTCATTTCAATCTCTGGTTTTATGCAGCACCCCAACTCACCTTTCCCCTTAAGCAAGCATAAGTTGGTTTTCTAAATTTGAGACCCTGTTCTGTTCTGTAATTCAGTTCCTGTGTAGCCAAGTTTCCATTCCGTGTATTACTGATATCTTATGATGTTTCTTTTTCTGTGTGACTTATTTCAGTTAGAATCATCATACCTGAATCCACTCATTGTGCTGCTAAGGGCCTGATGACACAGATTTCATTGCTGAGTGATATTGCTTTGTAAGTAAATACCACAACTTCTTTATCCATTTTTCAATTTCTGCGATTTTGAACTTGTACTGTAAACGAGGTTCTTGTAAACAGAGCCGTTCCAAACTTTGGGGTGGCTGTGTCTTTTTGATTTTAAATTCCCTAAGCTATAGGACCATAAGTGGAAGTGCCCTAGGCTCTGTTGCTTTGTTTTTTAGATGTTTCAGGAAACACCATACACTTCTCCCGAGTGGTTGTTGGCAATTTACATCCCGCCCATCAGCATAACAAGGCTCCCAGTTCTCCATGGCCTGTCCTGCCTTTCTGGATTTTACACTTTTTTCAGATGGCCCTTTTGACCGGGGGGAAGTGAGACTTCATTGTAGTGCAGATTTCCTTTGCAAGCTTGCTTGGTTGGCCAAAAAGGGCGTATGCGTTTTTTCCTGAATATATTCAGGAAAAAACGCATACGCCCTTTTTGGCCAAGTGCATCATTGTGGACGTTCTGCCTCTTTTCCTATGCTTGCAATGCAATTCCAGTCTACCTCCTGAAATCGGTTTCCTGCAATTCTGCCCCGCTTTCAAGTCCTCTTGGCAGCCTTACTTCAGTCTATTTTTGGACGATAGCTGTCATTTATAACTCTGCAGGTTTGTGAATTACAGTGCGCCTGAGCTCCTTTCTTCAACTCGCTTTCTTGTGACCTGGCCGCAACACCGCAGGATGGCTTCAGGCCCTAATCTGGTTCTGGCACGGCACGCTGAGCCTTTGGTTAATTCCTCTTCCTGGTGGGAAATGAGAGTTAAATTTGCCCGTCCAGACACCTCCAGCTAGCCTCTCATTGGTTCTCGCTATTCCTGTTCATCTTCCGCAGAAATTGCAAACTGGGCCAAACAGGAGGTTAAAGGGACTGACTCTCCAAGTCGGGAGAGTGTTAGTAAAGCGTCTGGAATGTTGCACCCAAGTACCAGGGGAGGAAAACTGAGACATATTTGAACACGTCTCCCGTTCACACGGTTGATCATACTCTGGGTTCCACATGCATGTTTTAGCTGAAGGAAGAATACCTTAAACCTGGAGAGTTGAGACCCGTGTAATGGGTACCATGCAATATGACTTCAAAGGGTCTTCATTTGCTCACGAACCTCTCAATTCCTATCACTGCTGCGTTTATGCCCCTGTACACATGCTTGATTCTCTTTCGGAGACATAGCAATCCATAGGTTTTAAGATACTTACTAGTCAGGTACATTCTTAGGCATTTAATATGCGGTGTTGAGTCCATTTCGTTGAGCAAGGAGTAGCTCTTGTCTATTCCATATTTGGCTTAAGGAACTTTATCTGTGCTCATTTCAATCTCTGGTTTTATGCAGCACCCCAACTCACCTTTACCCTTAAGCAAGCATAAGTTGGTTTTCTAAATTTGAGACCCTGTTCTGTTCTGTAATTCAGTTCCTGTGTAGCCAAGTTTCCATTCCGTGTATTACTGATATCTTATGATGTTTCTTTTTCTGTGTGACTTATTTCAGTTAGAATCATCATACCTGAATCCACTCATTGTGCTGCTAAGGGCCTGATGACACAGATTTCATTGCTGAGTGATATTGCTTTGTAAGTAAATACCACAACTTTTTTATCCATTTTTCACTTTCTGCGATGTTGAACTTGTACTGTAAACGAGGTTCTTGTAAACAGAGCCGTTCGAAACTTTGGGGTGGCTGTGTCTTTTTGATTTTAAATTCCCTAAGCTATAGGACCATAAGTGGAAGTGCCCTAGGCTCTGTTGCTTTGTTTTTTAGATGTTTCAGGAAACACCATACACTTCTCCCGAGTGTTTGTTGGCAATTTACATCCCGCCCTTCAGCATAACAAGGCTCCCAGTTCTCCATGGCCTGTCCTGCCTTTCTGGATTTTACACTTTTTTCAGATGGCCCTTTTGACCGGGGGGAAGTGAGACTTCATTGTAGTGCAGATTTCCTTTGCAAGCTTGCTTGGTTGGCCAAAAAGGGCGTATGCGTTTATTCCTGAATATATTCAGGAAAAAACGCATACGCCCTTTTTGGCCAAGTGCATCATTGTGGACGTTCTGCCTCTTTTCCTATGCTTTCAATGTAATTCCAGTCTACCTCCTGAAATCGGTTTCCTGCAATTCTGCCCCGCTTTCAAGTCCTCTTGGCAGCCTTACTTCAGTCTATTTTTGGACGATAGCTGTCATTTATAACTCTGCAGGTTTGTGAATTACAGTGCCCCTGAGCTCCTTTCTTCAACTCGCTTTCTTTTGAGCTGGCCGCAACACCGCAGGATGGCTTCAGGCCCTAATCTGGTTCCGGCACGGCACGCTGAGCCTTTGGTTAATTCCTCTTCCTGGTGGGAAATGAGAGTTAAATTTGCCCGTCCAGACACCTCCAGCTAGTCTCTCATTGGTTCTCGCTATTCCTGTTCATCTTCTGCAGAAATTGCGAACTGGGCCAAACAGGAGGTTAAAGGGACTGACTCTCCAAGTGGGGAGAGTGTTAGTAAAGCGTCTGGAATGTTGCACCCGAGTACCAGGGTACGAAAACTGAGACATATTTGAACACGTCTCCCGATCACATGGTTGATCATACTCTGGGTTCCACATGCATGTTTTAGCTGAAGGAAGAATACCTAAAACCTGGGTAGTTGAAACCCGTGGAATGGGTACCATGCAATATGACTTCAATGGGTCTTCATTTCCTCACCGAATCTCTCCAATCCTATCACTGCTGCGTTTATGCCCCTGTACACATGCTTGATTCTCTTTCGGAGACATAGCAATCCATAGGTTTTAAGATACTTACTAGTCAGGTACATTCTTAGGCGTTTAATATGCGGTATTGAGTCCATTTCGTTGAGCAAGGAGTAGCTCTTGTCTATTCCATATTTGGCTTAAGGAACTTTATCTGTGCTCATTTCAATCTCTGGTTTTATGCAGCACCCCAACTCACCTTTCCCCTTAAGCAAGCATAAGTTGGTTTTCTAAATTTGAGACCCTGTTCTGTTCTGTAATTCAGTTCCTGTGTAGCCAAGTTTCCATTCCGTGTATTACTGATATCTTATGATGTTTCTTTTTCTGTGTGACTTATTTCAGTTAGAATCATCATACCTGAATCCACTCATTGTGCTGCTAAGGGCCTGATGACACAGATTTCATTGCTGAGTGATATTGCTTTGTAAGTAAATACCACAACTTCTTTATCCATTTTTCAATTTCTGCGATTTTGAACTTGTACTGTAAACGAGGTTCTTGTAAACAGAGCCGTTCCAAACTTTGGGGTGGCTGTGTCTTTTTGATTTTAAATTCCCTAAGCTATAGGACCATAAGTGGAAGTGCCCTAGGCTCTGTTGCTTTGTTTTTTAGATGTTTCAGGAAACACCATACACTTCTCCCGAGTGGTTGTTGGCAATTTACATCCCGCCCATCAGCAGAACAAGGCTCTCAGTTCTCCATGGCCTGTCCTGCCTTTCTGGATTTTACACTTTTTTCAGATGGCCCTTTTGACCGGGGGGAAGTGAGACTTCATTGTAGTGCAGATTTCCTTTGCAAGCTTGCTTGGTTGGCCAAAAAGGGCGTATGCGTTTTTTCCTGAATATATTCAGGAAAAAACGCATACGCCCTTTTTGGCCAAGTGCATCATTGTGGACGTTCTGCCTCTTTTCCTATGCTTGCAATGCAATTCCAGTCTACCTCCTGAAATCGGTTTCCTGCAATTCTGCCCCGCTTTCAAGTCCTCTTGGCAGCCTTACTTCAGTCTATTTTTGGACGATAGCTGTCATTTATAACTCTGCAGGTTTGTGAATTACAGTGCCCCTGAGCTCCTTTCTTCAACTCGCTTTCTTGTGACCTGGCCGCAACACTGCAGGATGTCTTCAGGCCCTAATCTGGTTCCGGCACGGCATGCTGAGCCTTTGGTTAATTCCTCTTCCTGGTGGGAAATGAGAGTTAAATTTGCCCATCCAGACACCTCCAGCTAGTCTCTCATTGGTTCTCGCTATTCCTGTTCATCTTTCACAGAAATTGCAAACTGGGCCAAACAGGAGGTTAAAGGGACTGACTCTCCAAGTGGGGAGAGTGTTAGTAAAGCGTCTGGAATGTTGCACCCGAGTACCAGGGTACGAAAACTGAGACATATTTGAACACGTCTCCCGATGACATGGTTGATCATACTCTAGGTTCCACATGCATGTTTTAGCTGAAGGAAGAATACCTTAAACCTGGGTAGTTGAAACCCGTGGAATGGGTACCATGCAATATGACTTCAAAGGGTCTTCATTTGCTCACCGAACCTCTCCAATCCCATCACTGCTGCGTTTATGCCCCTGTACACATGCTTGATTCTCTTTCGGAGACATAGCAATCCATAGGTTTTAAGATAATTACTAGTCAGGTACATTCTTAGGCATTTAATATGCGGTGTTGAGTCCATTTCGTTGAGCAAGGAGTAGCTCTTGTCTATTCCATATTTGGCTTAAGGAACTTTATCTGTGCTCATTTCAATCTCTGGTTTTATGCAGCACCCCAACTCACCTTTACCCTTAAGCAAGCATAAGTTGGTTTTCTAAATTTGAGACCCTGTTCTGTTCTGTAATTCAGTTCCTGTGTAGCCAAGTTTCCATTCCGTGTATTAGTGATATCTTATGATGTTTCTTTTTCTGTGTGACTTATTTCAGTTAGAATCATCGTACCTGAATCCACTCATTATGCTGCTACGGGCCTGATGACATAGATTTCATTGCTGAGTGATACTGCATTGTACGTAAGTACCACAAGTTCTTTATCCATTTTTCACTTTCTGCGATGTTGAACTTGTACTGTAAACGAGGTTCTTGTAAACAGAGGCGTCCCAAACTTTGGGGTGGCTGTGTCTTTTTGATTTTAAATTCCCTAAGCTATAGGACCATAAGTGGAAGTGCCCTAGGCTCTGTTGCTTTGTTTTTTAGATGTTTCAGGAAACACCATACACTTCTCCCGAGTGGTTGTTGGCAATTTACATCCCGCCCATCAGCATAACAAGGCTCCCAGTTCTCCATGGCCTGTCCTGCCTTTCTGGATTTTACACTTTTTTCAGATGGCCCTTTTGACCGGGGGGAAGTGAGACTTCATTGTAGTGCAGATTTCCTTTGCAAGCTTGCTTGGTTGGCCAAAAAGGGCGTATGCGTTTTTTCCTGAATATATTCAGGAAAAAACGCATACGCCCTTTTTGGCCAAGTGCATCATTGTGGACGTTCTGCCTCTTTTCCTATGCTTGCAATGCAATTCCAGTCTACCTCCTGAAATCGGTTTCCTGCAATTCTGCCCCGCTTTCAAGTCCTCTTGGCAGCCTTACTTCAGTCTATTTTTGGACGATAGCTGTCATTTATAACTCTGCAGGTTTGTGAATTACAGTGCCCCTGAGCTCCTTTCTTCAACTCGCTTTCTGGTGACCTGGCCGCAACACCGCAGGATGGCTTCAGGCCCTAATCTGGTTCTGGCACGGCACGCTGAGCCTTTGGTTAATTCCTCTTCCTGGTGGGAAATGAGAGTTAAATTTGCCCGTCCAGACACCTCCAGCTAGTCTCTCATTGGTTCTCGCTATTCCTGTTCATCTTCCACAGAAATTGCAAACTGGGACAAACAGGATGTTAAAGGCGCTGACTTTCCAAGTGGGGAGAGTGTTAGTAAAGCGTCTGGAATGTTGCACCCGAGTACCAGGGTACGAAAACTGAGACATATTTGAACACGTCTCCCGTTCACATGGTTGATCATACTTGGGTTCCACATGCATGTTTTAGCTGAAGGAAGAATACCTAAAACCTAGGTAGTTGAAACCCGTGGAATGGGTACCATGCAATATGACTTCAAAGGGTCTTCATTTGCTCACCGAACCTCTCCAATCCTATCACTGCTGCGTTTATGCCCCTGTACACATGCTTGATTCTGTTTCGGAGACATAGCAATCCATAGGTTTTAAGATACTTACTAGTCAGGTACATTCTTAGGCGTTTAATATGCGGTGTTGAGTCCATTTCGTTGAGCAAGGAGTAGCTCTTGTCTATTCCATATTTGGCTTAAGGAACTTTATCTGTGCTCATTTCAATCTCTGGTTTTATGCAGCACCCCAACTCACCTTTCCCCTTAAGCAAGCATAAGTTGGTTTTCTAAATTTGAGACCCTGTTCTGTTCTGTAATTCAGTTCCTGTGTAGCCAAGTTTACATTCCGTGTATTACTGATATCTTATGATGTTTCTTTTTCTGTGTGACTTATTTCAGTTAGAATCATCGTACCTGAATCCACTCATTATGCTGCTACGGGCCTGATGACATAGATTTCATTGCTGAGTGATACTGCATTGTACGTAAGTACCACAAGTTCTTTATCCATTTTTCACTTTCTGCGATGTTGAACTTCTACTGTAAACGAGGTTCTTGTAAACAGAGCCGTTCGAAACTTTGGGGTGGCTGTGTCTTTTTGATTTTAAATTCCCTAAGCTATAGGACCATAAGTGGAAGTGCCCTAGGCTCTGTTGCTTTGTTTTTTAGATGTTTCAGGAAACACCATACACTTCTCCCGAGTGTTTGTTGGCAATTTACATCCCGCCCTTCAGCATAACAAGGCTCCCAGTTCTCCATGGCCTGTCCTGCCTTTCTGGATTTTACACTTTTTTCAGATGGCCCTTTTGACCGGGGGGAAGTGAGACTTCATTGTAGTGCAGATTTCCTTTGCAAGCTTGCTTGGTTGGCCAAAAAGGGCGTATGCGTTTTTTCCTGAATATATTCAGGAAAAAACGCATACGCCCTTTTTGGCCAAGTGCATCATTGTGGACGTTCTGCCTCTTTTCCTATGCTTTCAATGCAATTCCAGTCTACCTCCTGAAATCGGTTTCCTGCAATTCTGCCCCGCTTTCAAGTCCTCTTGGCAGCCTTACTTCAGTCTATTTTTGGACGATAGCTGTCATTTATAACTCTGCAGGTTTGTGAATTACAGTGCCCCTGAGCTCCTTTCTTCAACTCGCTTTCTTGTGACCTGGCCACAACACCGCAGGATGTCTTCAGGCCCTAATATGGTTCTGGCACGGCACGCTGAGCCTTTGGTTAATTCCTCTTCCTGGTGGGAAATGAGAGTTAAATTTGCCCGTCCAGACACCTCCAGCTAGTCTCTCATTGGTTCTCGCTATTCCTGTTCATCTTCCACAGAAATTGCAAACTGGGCCAAACAGGAGGTTAAAGGGACTGACTCTCCAAGTGGGGAGAGTGTTAGTAAAGCGTCTGGAATGTTGCACCCGAGTACCAGGGTACGAAAACTGAGACATATTTGAACACGTCTCCCGATCACATGGTTGATCATATTCTAGGTCCCACATGCATGTTTTAGCTGAAGGAAGAATACCTTAAACCTGGGTAGTTGAAACCCGTGGAATGGGTACCATGCAATATGACTTCAAAGGGTCTTCATTTGCTCACCGAACCTCTCCAATCCTATCACTGCTGCGTTTATGCCCCTGTACACATGCTTGATTCTCTTTCGGAGACATAGCAATCCATAGGTTTTAAGATACTTACTAGTCAGGTACATTCTTAGGCATTTAATATGCGGTGTTGAGTCCATTTCGTTGAGCAAGGAGTAGCTCTTGTCTATTCCATATTTGGCTTAAGGAACTTTATCTGTGCTCATTTCAATCTCTGGTTTTATGCAGCACCCCAACTCACCTTTCCCCTTAAGCAAGCATAAGTTGGTTTTCTAAATTTGAGACCCTGTTCTGTTCTGTAATTCAGTTCCTGTGTAGCCAAGTTTACATTCCGTGTATTAGTGATATCTTATGATGTTTCTTTTTCTGTGTGACTTATTTCAGTTAGAATCATCGTACCGGAATCCACTCATTATGCTGCTACGGGCCTGATGACATAGATTTCATTGCTGAGTGATACTGCATTGTACGTAAGTACCACAAGTTCTTTATCCATTTTTCACTTTCTGCGATGTTGAACTTGTACTGTAAACGAGGTTCTTGTAAACAGAGCCGTTCCAAACTTTGGGGTGGCTGTGTCTTTTTGAATTTAATTTCCCTAAGCTATAGGACCATAAGTGGAAGTGCCCTAGGCTCTGTTGCTTTGTTTTTTAGATGTTTCAGGAAACACCATACACTTCTCCCGAGTGGTTGTTGGCAATTTACATCCCGCCCATCAGCATAACAAGGCTCCCTGTTCTCCATGGCCTGTCCTGCCTTTCTGGATTTTACACTTTTTTCAGATGGCCCTTTTGACCGGGGGGAAGTGAGACTTCATTGTAGTGCAGATTTCCTTTGCAAGCTTGCTTGGTTGGCCAAAAAGGGCGTATGCGTTTTTTCCTGAATATATTCAGGAAAAAACGCATACGCCCTTTTTGGCCAAGTGCATCATTGTGGACGTTCTGCCTCTTTTCCTATGCTTTCAATGCAATTCCAGTCTACCTCCTGAAATCAGTTTCCTGCAATTCTGCCCCGCTTTCAAGTCCTCTTGGCAGCCTTACTTCAGTCTATTTTTGGACGATAGCTGTCATTTATAACTCTGCAGGTTTGTGAATTACAGTGCCCCTGAGCTCCTTTCTTCAACTCGCTTTCTTGTGACCTGGCCGCAACACCGCAGGATGTCTTCAGGCCCTAATCTTGTTCCGGCACGGCATGCTGATCCTTTGGTTATTTCCTCTTCCTGGTGGGAAATGAGAGTTAAATTTGCCCGTCCAGACACCTCCAGCTAGTCTCTCATTGGTTCTCGCTATTCCTGTTCATCTTCCGCAGAAATTGCAAACTGGGCCAAACAGGAGGTTAAAGGCGCTGACTCTCCAAGTGGGGAGAGTGTTAGTAAAGCGTCTGGAATGTTGCACCCGAGTACCAGGGTACGAAAACTGAGACATATTTGAACACGTCTCCCGATCACATGGTTGATCATATTCTAGGTCCCACATGCATGTTTTAGCTGAAGGAAGAATACCTTAAACCTGGAGAGTTGAGACCCGTGTAATGGGTTCCATGCAATATGACTTCAAAGGGTCTTCATTTGCTCACCGAACCTCTCCAATCCTATCACTGCTGCGTTTATGCCCCTGTACACATGCTTGATTCTCTTTCGGAGACATAGCAATCCATAGGTTTTAAGATACTTACTAGGCAGGTACATTCTTAGGCGTTTAATATGCGGTGTTGAGTCCATTTCGTTGAGCAAGGAGTAGCTCTTGTCTATTCCATATTTGGCTTAAGGAACTTTATCTGTGCTCATTTCAATCTCTGGTTTTATGCAGCACCCCAACTCACCTTTCCCCTTAAGCAAGCATAAGTTGGTTTTCTAAATTTGAGACCCTGTTCTGTTCTGTAATTCAGTTCCTGTGTAGCCAAGTTTACATTCCGTGTATTAGTGATATCTTATGATGTTTCTTTTTCTGTGTGACTTATTTCAGTTAGAATCATCATACCTGAATCCACTCATTATGCTGCTACGGGCCTGATGACATAGATTTCATTGCTGAGTGATACTGCATTGTACGTAAGTACCACAAGTTCTTTATCCATTTTTCACTTTCTGCGATGTTGAACTTGTACTGTAAACGAGGTTCTTGTAAACAGAGCCGTTCCAAACTTTGGGGTGGCTGTGTCTTTTTGATTTTAATTACCCTAAGCTATAGGACCATAAGTGGAAGTGCCCTAGGCTCTGTTGCTTTGTTTTTTAGATGTTTCAGGAAACACCATACACTTCTCCCGAGTGGTTGTTGGCAATTTACATCCCGCCCATCAGCATAACAAGGCTCCCAGTTCTCCATGGCCTGTCCTGCCTTTCTGGATTTTACACTTTTTTCAGATGGCCCTTTTGACCGGGGGGAAGTGAGACTTCATTGTAGTGCAGATTTCCTTTGCAAGCTTGCTTGGTTGGCCAAAAAGGGCGCATGCGTTTTTTCCTGAATATATTCAGGAAAAAACGCATACGCCCTTTTTGGCCAAGTGCATCATTGTGGACGTTCTGCCTCTTTTCCTATGCTTTCAATGCAATTCCAGTCTACCTCCTGAAATCGGTTTCCTGCAATTCTGCCCCGCTTTCAAGTCCTCTTGGCAGCCTTACTTCAGTCTATTTTTGGACGATAGCTGTCATTTATAACTCTGCAGGTTTGTGAATTACAGTGCCCCTGAGCTCCTTTCTTCAACTTGCTTTCTTGTGACCTGGCCGCAACACCGCAGGATGGCTTCAGGCCCTAATCTGGTTCCGGCACGGCACGCTGAGCCTTTGGTTATTTCCTCTTCCTGGTGGGAAATGAGAGTTAAATTTGCCCGTCCAGACACCTCCAGCTAGCCTCTCATTGGTTCTCGCTATTCCTGTTCATCTTCCACAGAAATTGCAAACTGGGCCAAACAGGAGGTTAAAGGCGCTGACTCTCCAAGTGGGGAGAGTGTTAGTAAAGCGTCTGGAATGTTGCACCCGAGTAGCAGGGTACGAAAACTGAGACATATTTGAACACGTCTCCCGATCACATGGTTGATCATACTCTAGGTTCCACATGCATGTTTTAGCTGAAGGAAGAATACCTTAAACCTGGGTAGTTGAAACCCGTGGAATGGGTACCATGCAATATGACTTCAAAGGGTCTTCATTTGCTCACCGAACCTCTCCAATCCTATCACTGCTGCGTTTATGCCCCTGTACACATGCTTGATTCTCTTTCGGAGACATAGCAATCCATAGGTTTTAAGATACTTACTAGTCAGGTACATTCTTAGGCATTTAATATGCGGTGTTGAGTCCATTTCGTTGAGCAAGGAGTAGCTCTTGTCTATTCCATATTTGGCTTAAGGAACTTTATCTGTGCTCATTTCAATCTCTGTTTTTATGCAACACCCCAACTCACCTTTACCCTTAAGCAAGCATAAGTTGGTTTTCTAAATTTGAGACCCTGTTCTGTTCTGTAATTCAGTTCCTGTGTAGCCAAGTTTACATTCCGTGTATTACTGATATCTTATGATGTTTCTTTTTCTGTGTGACTTATTTCAGTTAGAATCATCGTACCTGAATCCACTCATTATGCTGCTACGGGCCTGATGACATAGATTTCATTGCTGAGAGATACTGCATTGTACGTAAGTACCACAAGTTCTTTATCCATTTTTCACTTTCTGCGATGTTGAACTTGTAAATGAGGTTCTTGTAAACAGAGCCGTTCCAAACTTTGGGGTGGCTGTGTCTTTTTGATTTTAATTTCCCTAAGCTATAGGACAATAAGTGGAAGTGCCCTAGGCTCTGTTGCTTTGTTTTTTAGATGTTTCAGGAAACACCATACACTTCTCCCGAGTGGTTGTTGGCAATTTACATCCCGCCCATCAGCATAACAAGGCTCCCAGTTCTCCATGGCCTGTCCTGCCTTTCTGGATTTTACACTTTTTTCAGATGGCCCTTTTGACCGGGGGGAAGTGAGACTTCATTGTAGTGCAGATTTCCTTTGCAAGCTTGCTTGGTTGGCCAAAAAGGGCGTATGCGTTTTTTCCTGAATATATTCAGGAAAAAACGCATACGCCCTTTTTGGCCAAGTGCATCATTGTGGACGTTCTGCCTCTTTTCCTATGCTTTCAATGCAATTCCAGTCTACCTCCTGAAATCGGTTTCCTGCAATTCTGCCCCGCTTTCAAGTCCTCTTGGCAGCCTTACTTCAGTCTATTTTTGGACGATAGCTGTCATTTATAACTCTGCAGGTTTGTGAATTACAGTGCCCCTGAGCTCCTTTCTTCAACTCGCTTTCTTGTGAGCTGGCCGCAACACCGCAGGATGTCTTCAGGCCCTAATCTGGTTCCGGCACGGCATGCTGAGCCTTTGGTTATTTCCTCTTCCTGGTGGGAAATGAGAGTTAAATTTGCCCGTCCAGACACCTCCAGCTAGCCTCTCATTGGTTCTCGCTATTCCTGTTCATCTTCCGCAGAAATTGCAAACTGGGCCAAACAGGAGGTTAAAGGTGCTGACTTTCCAAGTGGGGAGAGTGTTAGTAAAGCGTCTGGAATGTTGCACCCGAGTACCAGGGGAGGAAAACTGAGACATATTTGAACACGTCTCCCGTTCACATGGTTGATCATACTTGGGTTCCACATGCATGTTTTAGCTGAAGGAAGAATACCTAAAACCTGGGTAGTTGAAACCTGTGGAATGGGTACCATGCAATATGACTTCAAAGGGTCTTCATTTGCTCACCGAACCTCTCCAATCCTATCACTGCTGCGTTTATGCCCCTGTACACATGCTTGATTCTCTTTCAGAGACATAGCAATCCATAGGTTTTAAGATACTTACTAGTCAGGTACATTCTTAGGCGTTTAATATGCGGTGTTGAGTCCATTTCGTTGAGCAAGGAGTAGCTCTTGTCTATTCCATATTTGGCTTAAGGAACTTTATCTGTGCTCATTTCAATCTCTGGTTTTATGCAGCACCCCAACTCACCTTTCCCCTTAAGCAAGCATAAGTTGGTTTTCTAAATTTGAGACCCTGTTCTGTTCTGTAATTCAGTTCCTGTGTAGCCAAGTTTACATTCCGTGTATTACTGATATCTTATGATGTTTCTTTTTCTGTGTGACTTATTTCAGTTAGAATCATCATACCTGAATCCACTCATTGTGCTGCTAAGGGCCTGATGACACAGATTTCATTGCTGAGTGATATTGCTTTGTAAGTAAATACGACAACTTTTTTATCCATTTTTCACTTTCTGCGATGTTGAACTTGTACTGTAAACGAGGTTCTTGTAAACAGAGCCGTTCGAAACTTTGGGGTGGCTGTGTCTTTTTGATTTTAAATTCCCTAAGCTATAGGACCATAAGTGGAAGTGCCCTAGGCTCTGTTGCTTTGTTTTTTAGATGTTTCAGGAAACACCATACACTTCTCCTGAGTGTCTGTTGTCAATTTACATCCCGCCCTTCAGCATAACAAGGCTCCCAGTTCTCCATGGCCTGTCCTGCCTTTCTGGATTTTACACTTTTTTCAGATGGCCCTTTTGACCGGGGGGAAGTGAGACTTCATTGTAGTGCAGATTTCCTTTGCAAGCTTGCTTGGTTGGCCAAAAAGGGCGTATGCGTTTTTTCCTGAATATATTCAGGAAAAAACGCATACGCCCTTTTTGGCCAAGTGCATCATTGTGGACGTTCTGCCTCTTTTCCCATGCTTTCAATGCAATTCCAGTCTACCTCCTGAAATCGGTTTCCTGCAATTCTGCCCCGCTTTCAAGTCCTCTTGGCAGCCTTACTTCAGTCTATTTTTGGACGATAGCTGTCATTTATAACTCTGCAGGTTTGTGAATTACAGTGCCCCTGAGCTCCTTTCTTCAACTCGCTTTCTTTTGAGCTGGCCGCAACACCGCAGGATGGCTTCAGGCCCTAATCTGGTTCCGGCACGGCACACTGAGCCTTTGGTTATTTCCTCTTCCTGGTGGGAAATGAGAGTTAAATTTGCCCGTCCAGACACCTCCAGCTAGCCTCTCATTGGTTCTCGCTATTCCTGTTCATCTTCCGCAGAAATTGCAAACTGGGCCAAACAGGAGGTTAAAGGCGCTGACTTTCCAAGTGGGGAGAGTGTTAGTAAAGCGTCTGGAATGTTGCACCCGAGTACCAGGGGAGGAAAACTGAGACATATTTGAACACGTCTCCCGTTCACATGGTTGATCATACTTGGGTTCCACATGCATGTTTTAGCTGAAGGAAGAATACCTAAAACCTGGGTAGTTGAAACCCGTGGAATGGGTACCATGCAATATGACTTCAAAGGGTCTTCATTTGCTCACCGAACCTCTCCAATCCTATCACTGCTGCGTTTATGCCCCTGTACACATGCTTGATTCTCTTTCGGAGACATAGCAATCCATAGGTTTTAAGATACTTACTAGTCAGGTACATTCTTAGGCATTTAATATGCGGGGTTGAGTCCATTTCGTTGAGCAAGGAGTAGCTCTTGTCTATTCCATATTTGGCTTAAGGAACTTTATCTGTGCTCATTTCAATCTCTGGTTTTATGCAGCACCCCAACTCACCTTTACCCTTAAGCAAGCATAAGTTGTTTTTCTAAATTTGAGACCCTGTTCTGTTCTGTAATTCAGTTCCTGTGTAGCCAAGTTTACATTCCGTGTATTACTGATATCTTATGATGTTTCTTTTTCTGTGTGACTTATTTCAGTTAGAATCATCGTACCTGAATCCACTCATTGTGCTGCTAAGGGCCTGATGACACAGATTTCATTGCTGAGTGATATTGCTTTGTAAGTAAATACCACAACTTCTTTATCCATTTTTCACTTTCTGCGATGTTGAACTTGTACTGTAAACGAGGTTCTTGTAAACAGAGCCGTTCCAAACGTTGGGGTGGCTGTGTCTTTTTGATTTTAATTTCCCTAAGCTATAGGACCATAAGTGGAAATGCCCTAGGTTCTGTTGCTTTGTTTTTTAGATGTTTCAGGAAACACCATACACTTCTCCTGAGTGTCTGTTGGCAATTTACATCCCGCCCATCAGCATAACAAGGCTCCCAGTTCTCCATGGCCTGTTGCCTTTCTGGATTTTACACTTTTTTCAGATGGCCCTTTTGACCGGGGGGAAGTGAGACTTCATTGTAGTGCAGATTTCCTTTGCAAGCTTGCTTGGTTGGCCAAAAAGGGCGTATGCGTTTTTTCCTGAATATATTCCGGAAAAAACGCATACGCCCTTCTTGGCCAAGTGCATCATTGTGGACGTTCTGCCTCTTTTCCTATGCTTTCAATGCAATTCCAGTCTACCTCCTGAAATCGGTTTCCTGCAATTCTGCCCCGCTTTCAAGTCCTCTTGGCAGCCTTACTTCAGTCTATTTTTGGACGATAGCTGTCATTTATAACTCTGCAGGTTTGTGAATTACAGTGCCCCTGAGCTCCTTTCTTCAACTCGCTTTCTTGTGACCTGGCCGCAACACCGCAGGATGGCTTCAGGCCCTAATCTGGTTCCGGCCCGGAATGCTGAGCCTTTGGTTAATTCCTCTTCCTGGTGGGAAATGAGAGTTAAATTTGCCCGTCCAGACACCTCCAGCTAGTCTCTCATTGGTTCTCGCTATTCCTGTTCATCTTCCGCAGAAATTGCAAACTGGGCCAAACAGGAGGTTAAAGGGACTGACTCTCCAAGTCCGGAGAGTGTTAGTAAAGCGTCTGGAATGTTGCACCCAAGTACCAGGGGAGGAAAACTGAGACATATTTGAACACGTCTCCCGATCACATGGTTGATCATACTCTGGGTTCCACATGCATGTTTTAGCTGAAGGAAGAATACCTTAAACCTGGAGAGTTGAGACCCGTGTAATGGGTACCATGCAATATGACTTCAAAGGGTCTTCATTTGCTCACCGAACCTCTCCAATCCTATCACTGCTGCGTTTATGCCCCTGTACACACGCTTGATTCTCTTTTGGAGACCTAGCAATCCATAGGTTTTAAGATACTTACTAGTCAGGTACATTCTTAGGCGTTTAATATGGGGTATTGAGTCCATTTCGTTGAGCAAGGAGTAGCTCTTGTC
Source organism: Delphinus delphis (assembly GCF_949987515.2). NCBI lineage: Eukaryota > Metazoa > Chordata > Mammalia > Artiodactyla > Delphinidae > Delphinus > Delphinus delphis. The sequence continues at coordinate 642,550 of NW_027192713.1, forward strand.
TATTCCATATTTGGCTTAAGGAACTTTATCTGTGCTCATTTCGATCTCTGGTTATGCAGCACCCCAATTCACCTTTCCCCTTAAGCAAGCATAAGTTGGTTTTCTAAATTTGAGACCCTGTTCTGTTTTGGAATGCAGTTCCTGTGTAGCCAAGTTTACATTCCGTGTATTACTGATATCTTATGATGTTTCTTTCTGTGTGACTTATTTCAGTTAGAATCATCGTACCTGAATCCACTCATTATGCTGCTACGGGCCTGATGACATAGATTTCATTGCTGAGTGATACTGCATTGTACGTAAGTACCACAAGTTCTTTATGCATTTTTCACTTTCTGTGATATTGAACTTGTACGGTAAACGAGGTTCTTGTAAACGGAGGCGTCCCAAACTTTGGGGTGGCTGTGTCTTTTTGATTTTAATTTCCCTAAGCTATAGGACCATAAGCGGAAGTGCCCTAGGCTCTGTTGCTTTGTTTTTTAGATGTTTCAGGAAACACCATACACTTCTCCTGAGTGTCTGTTGTCAATTTACATCCCGCCCATCAGCATAACAAGGCTCCCAGTTCTCCATGGCCTGTCCTGCCTTTCTGGATTTTACACTTTTTTCAGACGGCCCTTTTGACCGGGGAGAAGTGAGACTTCATTGTAGTGCAGATTTCCTTTGCAAGCTTGCTTGGTTGGCCAAAAAGGGCGTATGCGTTTTTTCCTGAATATATTCAGGAAAAAACGCATACGCCCTTTTTGGCCAAGTGCATCATTGTGGACGTTCTGCCTCTTTTCCTATGCTTTCAATGCAATTCCAGTCTACCTCCTGAAATCGGTTTCCTGCAATTCTGCCCCGCTTTCAAGTCCTCTTGGCAGCCTTACTTCAGTCTATTTTTGGACGATAGCTGTCATTTATAACTCTGCAGGTTTGTGAATTGCAGTGCCCCTGAGCTCCTTTCTTCAACTCGCTTTCTTGTGACCTGGCCACAACACCGCAGGATGGCTTCAGGCCCTAATCTGGTTCCGGCCCGGCATGCTGAGCCTTTGGTTAATTCCTCTTCCTGGTGGGAAATGAGAGTTAAATTTGCCCGTCCAGACACCTCCAGCTAGCCTCTCATTGGTTCTCGCTATTCCTGTTCATCTTCCGCAGAAATTGCAAACTGGGCCAAACAGGAGGTTAAAGGGACTGACTCTCCAAGTCGGGAGAGTGTTAGTAAAGCGTCTGGAATGTTGCACCCGAGTACCAGGGGAGGAAAACTGAGACATATTTGAACACGTCTCCCATTCACATGGTTGATCATACTCTGGGTTCCACATGTATGTTTTAGCTGAAGGAAGAATACCTTAAACCTGGAGAGTTAAGACCTGTGTAATGGGTACCATGCAATATGACTTCAAAGGGTCTTCATTTGCTCACCGAACCTCTCCAATCCTATCACTGCTGCGTTTATGCCCCTGTACACATGCTTGATTCTCTTTTGGAGACATAGCAATCCATAGGTTTTAAGATACTTACTAGTCAGGTACATTCTTAGGCGTTTAATATGGGGTTTTGAGTCCATTTCGTTGAGCAAGGAGTAGCTCTTGTCTATTCCATATTTGGCTTAAGGAACTTTATCTGTGCTCATTTCGATCTCTGGTTATGCAGCACCCCAATTCACCTTTCCCCTTAAGCAAGCATAAGTTGGTTTTCTAAATTTGAGACCCTGTTCTGTTCTGTAATTCAGTTCCTGTGTAGCCAAGTTTACATTCCGTGTATTACTGATATATTATGATGTTTCTTTTTCTGTGTGACTTATTTCAGTTAGAATCATCATACCTAAATCCACTCATTGTGCTGCTAAGGGCCTGATGACATAGATTTCATTGCTGAGTGATATTGCTTTGTAAGTAAATACCACAACTTCTTTATCCATTTTTCACTTTCTGCGATGTTGAACTTGTACTGTAAATGAGGTTCTTGTAAACAGAGCCGTTTCAAACTTTGGGGTGGCTGTGTCTTTTTTATTTTAATTTCCCTAAGCTATAGGACCATAAGTGGAAGTGCCCTAGGCTCTGTTGATTTGTTTTTTAGATGTTTCAGGAAACACCATACACTTCTCCCGAGTGGTTGTTGGCAATTTACATCCCGCCCATCAGCATAACAAGGCTCCCAGTTCTCCATGGCCTGTCCTGCCTTTCTGGATTTTACACTTTTTTCAGATGGCCCTTTTGACCGGGGGGAAGTGAGACTTCATTGTAGTGCAGATTTCCTTTGCAAGCTTGCTTGGTTGGCCAAAAAGGGCGTATGCGTTTTTTCCTGAATATATTCAGGAAAAAACGCATACGCCCTTTTTGGCCAAGTGCATCATTGTGGACGTTCTGCCTCTTTTCCTATGCATTCAATGCAATTCCAGTCTACCTCCTGAAATCGGTTTCCTGCAATTCTGCCCCGCTTTCAAGTCCTCTTGGCAGCCTTACTTCAGTCTATTTTTGGACGATAGCTGTCATTTATAACTCTGCAGGTTTGTGAATTACAGTGCCCCTGAGCTCCTTTCTTCAACTCGCTTTCTTGTGAGCTGGCCGCAACACCGCAGGATGGCTTCAGGCCCTAATCTGGTTCCGGCCCGGCATGCTGAGCCTTTGGTTATTTCCTCTTCCTGGTGGGAAATGAGAGTTAAATTTGCCCGTCCAGACACCTCCAGCTAGCCTCTCATTGGTTCTCGCTATTCTTGTTCATCTTCCGCAGAAATTGCAAACTGGGCCAAACAGGAGGTTAAAGGCGCTGACTTTCCAAGTGGGGAGAGTATTAGTAAAGCGTCTGGAATGTTGCACCCGAGTACCAGGGGAAGAAAACTGAGACATATTTGAACACGTCTCCCGTTCACATGGTTGATCATACTTGGGTTCCACATGCATGTTTTAGCTGAAGGAAGAATACCTAAAACCTGGGTAGTTGAAACCCGTGGAATGGGTACCATGCAATATGACTTCAAAGGGTCTTCATTTGCTCACTGAACCTCTCCAATCCTATCACTGCTGCGTTTATGCCCCTGTACACATGCTTGATTCTCTTTCGGAGACATAGCAATCCATAGGTTTTAAGATACTTACTAGTCAGGTACATTCTTAGGCGTTTAATATGCGGTGTTGAGTCCATTTCGTTGACCAAGGAGTAGCTCTTGTCTATTCCATATTTGGCTTAAGGAACTTTATCTGTGCTCATTTCAATCTCTGGTTTTATGCAGCACCCCAACTCACCTTTCCCCTTAAGCAAGCATAAGTTGGTTTTCTAAATTTGAGACCCTGTTCTGTTCTGTAATTCAGTTCCTGTGTAGCCAAGTTTACATTCCGTGTATTACTGATATCTTATGATGTTTCTTTTTCTGTGTGACTTACTTCAGTTAGAATCATCATACCTGAATCCACTCATTGTGCTGCTAAGGGCCTGATGACACAGATTTCATTGCTGAGTGATATTGCTTTGTAAGTAAATACCACAACTTCTTTATCCATTTTTCACTTTCTGCGATGTTGAACTTGTACTGTAAACGAGGTTCTTGTAAACAGAGCCGTTCCAAACTTTGGGGTGGCTGTGTCTTTTTTATTTTAATTTCCCTAAGCTATAGGAGCATAAGTGGAAGTGCCCTAGGCTCTGTTGATTTGTTTTTTAGATGTTTCAGGAAACACCATACACTTCTCCCGAGTGGTTGTTGGCAATTTACATCCCGCCCATCAGCATAACAAGGCTCCCAGTTCTCCATGGCCTGTCCTGCCTTTCTGGATTTTACACTTTTTTCAGATGGCCCTTTTGACCGGGGGGAAGTGAGACTTCATTGTAGTGCAGATTTCCTTTGCAAGCTTGCTTGGTTGGCCAAAAAGGGCGTATGCGTTTTTTCCTGAATATATTCAGGAAAAAACGCATACGCCCTTTTTGGCCAAGTGCATCATTGTGGACGTTCTGCCTCTTTTCCTATGCTTTCAATGCAATTCCAGTCTACCTCCTGAAATCGGTTTCCTGCAATTCTGTCCCGCTTTCAAGTCCTCTTGGCAGCCTTACTTCAGTCTATTTTTGGACGATAGCTGTCATTTATAACTCTGCAGGTTTGTGAATTACAGTGCCCCTGAGCTCCTTTCTTCAACTCGCTTTCTTGTGAGCTGGCCGCAACACCGCAGGATGGCTTCAGGCCCTAATCTGGTTCCGGCACGGCACGCTGAGCCTTTGGTTAATTCCTCTTCCTGGTGGGAAATGAGAGTTAAATTTGCCCGTCCAGACACCTCCAGCTAGTCTCTCATTGGTTCTCGCTATTCCTGTTCATCTTCCGCAGAAATTGCAAACTGGGCCAAACAGGAGGTTAAAGGCGCTGACTCTCCAAGTGGGGAGAGTGTAAGTAAAGCGTCTGGAATGTTGCACCCGAGTACCAGGGGAGGAAAACTGAGACATATTTGAACACGTCTCCCGTTCACACGGTTGATCATACTCTGGGTTCCACATGCATGTTTTAGCTGAAGGAAGAATACCTTAAACCTGGAGAGTTGAGATCCGTGGAATGGGTACCATGCAATATGTCTTCAAAGGGTCTTCATTTGCTCACCGAACCTCTCCAATCCTATCACTTCTGCGTTTATGCCCCTGTACACACGCTTGATTCTCTTTTGGAGACATAGCAATCCATAGGTTTTAAGATACTTACTAGTCAGGTACATTCTTAGGCGTTTAATATGGGGTGTTGAGTCCATTTCGTTGAGCAAGGAGTAGCTCTTGTCTATTCCATATTTGGCTTAAGGAACTTTATCTGTGCTCATTTCGATCTCTGGTTATGCAGCACCCCAATTCACCTTTCCCCTTAAGCAAGCATAAGTTGGTTTTCTAAATTTGAGACCCTGTTCTGTTCTGTATTCAGTTCCTGTGTAGCCAAGCTTACATTCCGTGTATTACAGATATCTTATGATGTTTCTTTTTCTGTGTGACTTACTTCAGTTAGAATCATCATACCTGAATCCACTCATTGTGCTGCTAAGGGCCTGATGACACAGATTTCATTGCTGAGTGATATTGCTTTGTAAGTAAATACCACAACTTCTTTATCCATTTTTCACTTTCTGCGATGTTGAACTTGTACTGTAAACGAGGTTCTTGTAAATAGAGCCGTTTCAAACTTTGGGGTGGCTGTGTCTTTTTTATTTTAATTTCCCTAAGCTATAGGACCATAAGTGGAAGTGCCCTAGGCTCTGTTGATTTGTTTTTTAGATGTTTCAGGAAACACCATACACTTCTCCCGAGTGGTTGTTGGCAATTTACATCCCGCCCATCAGCATAACAAGGCTCCCAGTTCTCCATGGCCTGTCCTGCCTTTCTGGATTTTACACTTTTTTCAGATGGCCCTTTTGACCGGGGGGAAGTGAGACTTCATTGTAGTGCAGATTTCCTTTGCAAGCTTGCTTGGTTGGCCAAAAAGGGCGTATGCGTTTTTTCCTGAATATATTCAGGAAAAAACGCATACGCCCTTTTTGGCCAAGTGCATCATTGTGGACGTTCTGCCTCTTTTCCTATGCTTTCAATGCAATTCCAGTCTACCTCCTGAAATCGGTTTCCTGCAATTCTGCCCCGCTTTCAAGTCCTCTTGGCAGCCTTACTTCAGTCTATTTTTGGACGATAGCTGTCATTTATAACTCTGCAGGTTTGTGAATTACAGTGCCCCTGAGCTCCTTTCTTCAACTCGCTTTCTTGTGAGCTGGCCGCAACACCGCAGGATGGCTTCAGGCCCTAATCTGGTTCCGGCACGGCACGCTGAGCCTTTGGTTATTTCGTCCTCCTGGTGGGAAATGAGAGTTAAATTTGCTCGTCCAGACACCTCCAGCTAGCCTCTCATTGGTTCTCGCTATTCCTGTTCATCTTCCGCAGAAATTGCAAACTGGGCCAAACAGGAGGTTAAAGGCGCTGACTCTCCAAGTGGGGAGAGTGTAAGTAAAGCGTCTGGAATGTTGCACCCGAGTACCAGGGGAGGAAAACTGAGACATATTTGAACACGTCTCCCGTTCACACGGTTGATCATACTCTGGGTTCCACATGCATGTTTTAGCTGAAGGAAGAATACCTTAAACCTGGAGAGTTGAGACCCGTGGAATGGGTACCATGCAATATGTCTTCAAAGGGTCTTCATTTGCTCACCGAACCTCTCCAATCCTATCACTGCTGCGTTTATGCCCCTGTACACACGCTTGATTCTCTTTTGGAGACATAGCAATCCATAGGTTTTAAGATACTTACTAGTCAGGTACATTCTTAGGCGTTTAATATGGGGTGTTGAGTCCATTTCGTTGAGCAAGGAGTAGCTCTTGTCTATTCCATATTTGGCTTAAGGAACTTTATCTGTGCTCATTTCAATCTCTGGTTTTATGCAGCACCCCAACTCACCTTTCCCCTTAAGCAAGCATAAGTTGGTTTTGTAAATTTGAGACCCTGTTCTGTTTTGGAATTCAGTTCCTGTGTAGCCAAGTTTACATTCCGTGTATTAGTGATATCTTATGATGTTTCTTTTTCTGTGTGACTTATTTCAGTTAGAATCATCGTACCTGAATCCACTCATTATGCTGCTACGGGCCTGATGACATAGATTTCATTGCTGAGTGATACTGCATTGTACGTAAGTACCACAAGTTCTTTATCCATTTTTCACTTTCTGTGATATTGAACTTGTACGGTAAACGAGGTTCTTGTAAACAGAGGCGTCCCAAACTTTGGGGTGGCTGTGTCTTTTTGATTTTAATTTCCCTAAGCTATAGGACCATAAGTGGAAGTGCCCTAGGCTCTGTTGCTTTGTTTTTTAGATGTTTCAGGAAACACCATACACTTCTCCGGAGTGTCTGTTGGCAATTTACATCCCGCCCATCAGCATAACAAGGCTCCCAGTTCTCCATGGCCTGTCCTGCCTTTCTGGATTTTACACTTTTCTCAGATGGCCCTTTTGACCGGGGGGAAGTGAGACTTCATTGTAGTGCAGATTTCCTTTGCAAGCTTGCTTGGTTGGCCAAAAAGGGCGTATGCGTTTTTTCCTGAATATATTCAGGAAAAAACGCATATGCCCTTTTTGGCAAAGTGCATCATTGTGGACGTTCTGCCTCTTTTCCTATGCATTCAATGCAATTCCAGTCTACCTCCTGAAATCGGTTTCCTGCAATTCTGCCCTGCTTTCAAGTCCTCTTGGCAGCCTTACTTCAGTCTATTTTTGGACGATAGCTGTCATTTATAACTCTGCAGGTTTGTGAATTACAGTGTCCCTGAGCTCCTTTCTTCAACTCGCTTTCTTGTGAGCTGGCCGCAACACCGCAGGATGGCTTCAGGCCCTAATCTGGTTCCGGCACGGCACGCATAGCCTTTGGTTATTTCCTCTTCCTGGTGGGAAATGAGAGTTAAATTTGCCCGTCCAGACACCTCCAGCTAGTCTCTCATTGGTTCTCGCTATTCCTGTTCATCTTCCGCAGAAATTGCAAACTGGGCCAAACAGGAGGTTAAAGGCGCTGACTCTCCAAGTGGGGAGAGTGTTAGTAAAGCGTCTGGAATGTTGCACCCGAGTACCAGGGGAGGAAAACTGAGACATATTTGAACACGTCTCCCGTTCACACGGTTGATCATACTCTGGGTTCCACATGCATGTTTTAGCTGAAGGAAGAATACCTTAAACCTGGAGAGTTGAGACCCGTGGAATGGGTACCATGCAATATGACTTCAAAGGGTCTTCATTTGCTCACCGAACCTCTCCAATCCTATCACTGCTGCATTTATGCCCCTGTACACACGCTTGATTTTCTTTTGGAGACATAGCAATCCATAGGTTTTAAGATACTTTCTAGTCAGGTACATTCTTAGGCGTTTAATATGGGGTGTTGAGTCCATTTCGTTGAGCAAGGAGTAGCTCTTGTCTATTCCATATTTGGCTTAAGGAACTTTATCTGTGCTCATTTCAATCTCTGGTTTTATGCAGCACCACAACTCACCTTTCCCCTTAAGCAAGCATAAGTTGGTTTTGTAAATTTGAGACCCTGTTCTGTTTTGGAATTCAGTTCCTGTGTAGCCAAGTTTACATTCCGTGTATTAGTGATATCTTATGATGTTTCTTTTTCTGTGTGACTTATTTCAGTTAGAATCATCGTACCTGAATCCACTCATTATGCTGCTACGGGCCTGATGACATAGATTTCATTGCTGAGTGATACTGCATTGTACGTAAGTACCACAAGTTCTTTATCCATTTTTCACTTTCTGTGATATTGAACTTGTACGGTAAACGAGGTTCTTGTAAACAGAGGCGTCCCAAACTTTGGGGTGGCTGTGTCTTTTTGATTTTAATTTCCCTAAGCTATAGGACCATAAGTGGAAGTGCCTTAGGCTCTGTTGCTTTGTTTTTTAGATGTTTCAGGAAACACCATACACTTCTCCCGAGTGTCTGTTGGCAATTTACATCCCGCCCATCAGCATAACAAGGCTCCCAGTTCTCCATGGCCTGTCCTGCCTTTCTGGATTTTACACTTTTCTCAGATGGCCCTTTTGACCGGGGGGAAGTGAGACTTCATTGTAGTGCAGATTTCCTTTGCAAGCTTGCTTGGTTGGCCAAAAAGGGCATATGCGTTTTTTCCTGAATATATTCAGGAAAAAACGCATACGCCCTTTTTGGCCAAGTGCATCATTGTGGACGTTCTGCCTCTTTTCCTATGCTTTCAATGCAATTCCAGTCTACCTCCTGAAATCGGTTTCCTGCAATTCTGTCCCGCTTTCAAGTCCTCTTGGCAGCCTTACTTCAGTCTATTTTTGGACGATAGCTGTCATTTATAACTCTGCAGGTTTGTGAATTACAGTGTCCCTGAGCTCCTTTCTTCAACTCGCTTTCTTGTGAGCTGGCCGCAACACCGCAGGATGGCTTCAGGCCCTAATCTGGTTCCGGCACGGCACGCTTAGCCTTTGGTTATTTCCTCTTCCTGGTGGGAAATGAGAGTTAAATTTGCCCGTCCAGACACCTCCAGCTAGTCTCTCATTGGTTCTCGCTATTCCTGTTCATCTTCCGCAGAAATTGCAAACTGGGCCAAACAGGAGGTTAAAGGCGCTGACTCTCCAAGTGGGGAGAGTGTTAGTAAAGCGTCTGGAATGTTGCACCCGAGTACCAGGGGAGGAAAACTGAGACATATTTGAACACGTCTCCCGTTCACACGGTTGATCATACTCTGGGTTCCACATGCATGTTTTAGCTGAAGGAAGAATACCTTAAACCTGGAGAGTTGAGACCCGTGGAATGGGTACCATGCAATATGACTTCAAAGGGTCTTCATTTGCTCACCGAACCTCTCCAATCCTATCACTGCTGCGTTTATGCCCCGGTACATACGCTTGATTCTCTTTCGTAGACATAGCAATCCATAGGTTTTAAGATACTTACTAGTCAGGTACATTCTTAGGCGTTTAATATGGGGTGTTGGGTCCATTTCGTTGAGCAAGGAGTAGCTCTTGTCTATTCCATATTTGGCTTAAGGAACGTTATCTGTGCTCATTTCAATCTCTGGTTTTATGCAGCACCCCAACTCACCTTTACCCTTAAGCAAGCATAAGTTGGTTTTCTAAATTTGATACCCTGTTCTGTTTTGGAATTCAGTTCCTGTGTAGCCAAGTTTACATTCCGTGTATTAGTGATATCTTATGATGTTTCTTTTTCTGTGTGACTTATTTCAGTTAGAATCATCGTACCTGAATCCACTCATTATGCTGCTACGGGCCTGATGACATAGATTTCATTGCTGAGTGATACTGCATTGTACGTAAGTACCACAAGTTCTTTATCCATTTTTCACTTTCTGTGATATTGAACTTGTACGGTAAACGAGGTTCTTGTAAACAGAGGCGTCCCAAACTTTGGGGTGGCTGTGTCTTTTTGATTTTAATTTCCCTAAGCTATAGGACCATAAGTGGAAGTGCCCTAGGCTCTGTTGCTTTGTTTTTTAGATGTTTCAGGAGACACCATACAGTTCTCCAGAGTGTCTGTTGGCAATTTACATCCCGCCCATCAGCATAACAAGGCTCCCAGTTCTCCATGGCCTGTCCTGCCTTTCTGGATTTTACACCTTTTTCAGATGGCCCTTTTGACCGGCGGGAAGTGAGACTTCATTTTAGTGCAGATTTCCTTTGCAAGCTTGCTTGGTTGGCCAAAAAGGGCGTATGCGTTTTTTCCTGAATATATTCAGGAAAAAACGCATACGCCCTTTTTGGCCAAGTGCATCATTGTGGACGTTCTGCCTCTTTTCCTATGCTTTCAATGCAATTCCAGTCTACCTCCTGAAATCGGTTTCCTGCAATTCTGCCCCGCGTTCAAGTCCTCTTGGCAGCCTTACTTCAGTCTATTTTTGGACGATTGCTGTCATTTATAACTCTGCAGGTTTGTGAATTACAGTGCCCCTGAGCTCCTTTCTTCAACTCGCTTTCTTGTGACCTGGCCGCAACACCGCAGGATGGCTTCAGGCCCTAATCTGGTTCCGGCACGGCACACTGAGCCTTTGGTTCATTCCTCTTCCTGGTGGGAAATGATAGTTAAATTTGCCCGTCCAGACACCTCCAGCTAGTCTCTCATTGGTTCTCGCTATTCCTGTTCATTTTCCGCAGAAATTGCAAACTGGGCCAAACAGGAGGTTAAAGGGACTGACTCTCGAAGTCGAGAGAGTGTTAGTAAAGCGTCTGGAATGTTGCACCCGAGTACCAGGGTACGAAAACTGAGACATATTTGAACACGTCTCCCGATCACATGGTTGATCATACTCTGGGTTCCATATGCATGTTTTAGCTGAAGGAAGAATACCTAAAACCTGGGTAGTTGAAACCCGTGGAATGGGTACCATGCAATATGACTTCAAAGGGTCTTCATTTGCTCACCGAACCTCTCCAATCCTATCACTGCTGCGTTTATGCCCCTGTACACATGCTTGATTCTCTTTCGGAGACATAGCAATCCATAGGTTTTAAGATACTTACTAGTCAGGTACATTCTTAGGCGTTTAATATGCGGTGTTGAGTCCATTTCGTTGAGCAAGGAGTAGCTCTTGTCTATTCCATATTTGGCTTAAGGAACTTTATCTGTGCTCATTTCAATCTCTGGTTTTATGCAGCACCCCAACTCACCTTTCCCCTTAAGCAAGCATAAGTTGGTTTTCTAAATTTGAGACCCTGTTCTGTTCTGTAATTCAGTTCCTGTGTAGCCAAGTTTACATTCCGTGTATTACTGATATCTTATGATGTTTCTTTTTCTGTGTGACTTATTTCAGTTAGAATCATCATACCTGAATCCACTCATTGTGCTGCTAAGGGCCTGATGACACAGATTTCATTGCTGAGTGATATTGCTTTGTAAGTAAATACCACAACTTTTTTATCCATTTTTCACTTTCTGCGATGTTGTAGTTGTGTTTTAAACGAGGTTCTTGTAAACAGAGCCGTTCCAAACTTTGGGGTGGCTGTGTCTTTTTGATTTTAAATTCCCTAAGCTATAGGACCATAAGTGGAAGTGCCCTAGGCTCTGTTGCTTTGTTTTTTAGATGTTTCAGGAAACACCATACACTTCTCCCGAGTGGTTGTTCGCAATTTACATCCCGCCCATCAGCATAACAAGGCTCCCAGTTCTCCATGGCCTGTCCTGCCTTTCTGGATTTTACACTTTTTTCAGATGTCCCTTTTGACCTGGGGGAAGTGAGACTTCATTGTAGTGCAGATTTCCTTTCCAAGCTTGCTTGGTTGGCCAAAAAGGGCGTATGCGTTTTTTCCTGAATATATTAAGGAAAAAACGCATACGCCCTTTTTGTCCAAGTGCATCATTGTGGACGTTCTGCCTCTTTTCCTATGCTTTCAATGCAATTCCAGTCTACCTCCTGAAATCGGTTTCCTGCAATTCTGCCCCGCTTTCAAGTCCTCTTGGCAGCCTTACTTCAGTATATTTTTGGACGATAGCTGTCATTTATAAGTCTGCAGGTTTGAGAATTACAGTGCCCCTGAGCTCCTTTCTTCAACTCGCTTTCTTGTGAGCTAGCTGCAACACCGCATGATGGCTTCAGGCCCTAATCTGGTTCCGGCACGGAACGCTGAGCCTTTGTTTAATTCCTCTTCCTGGTGGGAAATGAGAGTTAAATTTGCCCGTCCAGACACCTCCAGCTAGCCTCTCATTGGTTCTCGCTATTCCTGTTCATCTTCCGCAGAAATTGCAAACTGGGTCAAACAGGAGGTTAAAGGCGCTGACTCTCCAAGTGGGGAGAGTGTTAGTAAAGCGTCTGGAATGTTGCACCCGAGTACCAGGGGAGGAAAACTGAGACATATTTGAACACGTCTCCCGATCACACGGTTGATCATACTCTGGGTTCCACATGCATGTTTTAGCTGAAGGAAGAATACCTAAAACCTGGGTAGTTGAAACCCGTGGAATGGGTACCATGCAATATGACTTCAAAGGGTCTTCATTTGCTCACCGAACCTCTCCAATCCTATCACTGCTGCGTTTATGCCCCTGTACACATGCTTGATTCTCTTTCGGAGACATAGCAATCTATAGGTTTTAAGATACTTACTAGTCAGTTACATTCTTAGGCGTTTAATATGCGGTGTTGAGTCCATTTCGTTGAGCAAGGAGTAGCTCTTGTCTATTCCATATTTGGCTTAAGGAACTTTATGTGTGCTCATTTCAATCTCTGGTTTTATGCAGCACCCCAACTCACCTTTACCCTTAAGCAAGCATAAGTTGGTTTTCTAAATTTGAGACCCTGTTCTGTTCTGTAATTCAGTTCCTGTGTAGCTAAGTTTACATTCCATGTATTACTGATATCTTATGATGTTTCTTTTTCTGTGTGACTTATTTCAGTTAGAATCATCATACCTGAATCCACTCATTGTGCTGCTAAGGGCCTGATGACACAGATTTCATTGCTGAGTGATATTGCTTTGTAAGTAAATACCACAACTTCTTTATCCATTTTTCAATTTCTGCGATGTTGAACTTGTACTGTAAACGAGGTTCTTGTAAACAGAGCGGTTCCAAACTTTGGGGTGGCTGTGTCTTTTTGATTTTAATTTCCCTAAGCTATAGGACCATAAGTGGAAGTGCCCTAGGTTCTGTTGCTTTGTTTTTTAGATGTTTCAGGAAACACCATACACTTCTCCAGAGTGGTTGTTGGCAATTTACATCCCGCCCATCAGCATAACAAGGCTCCCAGTTCTCCATGGCCTGTCCTGCCTTTCTGGATTTTACACTTTTTTCAGATAGCCCTTTTGACCGGGGGGAAGTGAGACTTCATTGTAGTGCAGATTTCCTTTGCAAGCTTGCTTGGTTGGCCAAAAAGGGCGTATGTGTTTTTTCCTGAATATATTCAGGAAAAAACGCATACGCCCTTTTTGGCCAAGTGCACATTGTGGACGTTCTGCCTCTTTTCCTATGCTTTCAATGCAATTCCAGTCTACCTCCTGAAATCGGTTTCCTGCAATTCTGCCCCGCTTTCAAGTCCTCTTGGCAGCCTTACTTCAGTCTATTTTTGGACGATAGCTGTCATTTATAACTCTGCAGGTTTGTGAATTACAGTGCCCCTGAGCTCCTTTCTTCAACTCGCTTTCTTGTGACCTGGCCGCAACACCGCAGGATGGCTTCAGGCCCTAATCTGGTTCCGGCACGGCACACTGAGCCTTTGGTTCATTCCTCTTCCTGGTGGGAAATGATAGTTAAATTTGCCCGTCCAGACACCTCCAGCTAGTCTCTCATTGGTTCTCGCTATTCCTGTTCATTTTCCGCAGAAATTGCAAACTGGGCCAAACAGGAGGTTAAAGGGACTGACTCTCGAAGTCGAGAGAGTGTTAGTAAAGCGTCTGGAATGTTGCACCCGAGTACCAGGGTACGAAAACTGAGACATATTTGAACACGTCTCCCGATCACATGGTTGATCATACTCTGGGTTCCATATGCATGTTTTAGCTGAAGGAAGAATACCTAAAACCTGGGTAGTTGAAACCCGTGGAATGGGTACCATGCAATATGACTTCAAAGGGTCTTCATTTGCTCACCGAACCTCTCCAATCCTATCACTGCTGCGTTTATGCCCCTGTACACATGCTTGATTCTCTTTCGGAGACATAGCAATCCATAGGTTTTAAGATACTTACTAGTCAGGTACATTCTTAGGCGTTTAATATGCGGTGTTGAGTCCATTTCGTTGAGCAAGGAGTAGCTCTTGTCTATTCCATATTTGGCTTAAGGAACTTTATCTGTGCTCATTTCAATCTCTGGTTTTATGCAGCACCCCAACTCACCTTTCCCCTTAAGCAAGCATAAGTTGGTTTTCTAAATTTGAGACCCTGTTCTGTTCTGTAATTCAGTTCCTGTGTAGCCAAGTTTACATTCCGTGTATTACTGATATCTTATGATGTTTCTTTTTCTGTGTGACTTATTTCAGTTAGAATCATCATACCTGAATCCACTCATTGTGCTGCTAAGGGCCTGATGACACAGATTTCATTGCTGAGTGATATTGCTTTGTAAGTAAATACCACAACTTTTTTATCCATTTTTCACTTTCTGCGATGTTGTAGTTGTGTTTTAAACGAGGTTCTTGTAAACAGAGCCGTTCCAAACTTTGGGGTGGCTGTGTCTTTTTGATTTTAAATTCCCTAAGCTATAGGACCATAAGTGGAAGTGCCCTAGGCTCTGTTGCTTTGTTTTTTAGATGTTTCAGGAAACACCATACACTTCTCCCGAGTGGTTGTTCGCAATTTACATCCCGCCCATCAGCATAACAAGGCTCCCAGTTCTCCATGGCCTGTCCTGCCTTTCTGGATTTTACACTTTTTTCAGATGTCCCTTTTGACCTGGGGGAAGTGAGACTTCATTGTAGTGCAGATTTCCTTTGCAAGCTTGCTTGGTTGGCCAAAAAGGGCGTATGCGTTTTTTCCTGAATATATTAAGGAAAAAACGCATACGCCCTTTTTGTCCAAGTGCATCATTGTGGACGTTCTGCCTCTTTTCCTATGCTTTCAATGCAATTCCAGTCTACCTCCTGAAATCGGTTTCCTGCAATTCTGCCCCGCTTTCAAGTCCTCTTGGCAGCCTTACTTCAGTATATTTTTGGACGATAGCTGTCATTTATAAGTCTGCAGGTTTGAGAATTACAGTGCCCCTGAGCTCCTTTCTTCAACTCGCTTTCTTGTGAGCTAGCTGCAACACCGCATGATGGCTTCAGGCCCTAATCTGGTTCCGGCACGGAACGCTGAGCCTTTGTTTAATTCCTCTTCCTGGTGGGAAATGAGAGTTAAATTTGCCCGTCCAGACACCTCCAGCTAGCCTCTCATTGGTTCTCGCTATTCCTGTTCATCTTCCGCAGAAATTGCAAACTGGGTCAAACAGGAGGTTAAAGGCGCTGACTCTCCAAGTGGGGAGAGTGTTAGTAAAGCGTCTGGAATGTTGCACCCGAGTACCAGGGGAGGAAAACTGAGACATATTTGAACACGTCTCCCGATCACACGGTTGATCATACTCTGGGTTCCACATGCATGTTTTAGCTGAAGGAAGAATACCTAAAACCTGGGTAGTTGAAACCCGTGGAATGGGTACCATGCAATATGACTTCAAAGGGTCTTCATTTGCTCACCGAACCTCTCCAATCCTATCACTGCTGCGTTTATGCCCCTGTACACATGCTTGATTCTCTTTCGGAGACATAGCAATCTATAGGTTTTAAGATACTTACTAGTCAGTTACATTCTTAGGCGTTTAATATGCGGTGTTGAGTCCATTTCGTTGAGCAAGGAGTAGCTCTTGTCTATTCCATATTTGGCTTAAGGAACTTTATGTGTGCTCATTTCAATCTCTGGTTTTATGCAGCACCCCAACTCACCTTTCCCCTTAAGCAAGCATAAGTTGGTTTTCTAAATTTGAGACCCTGTTCTGTTCTGTAATTCAGTTCCTGTGTAGCTAAGTTTACATTCCATGTATTACTGATATCTTATGATGTTTCTTTTTCTGTGTGACTTATTTCAGTTAGAATCATCATACCTGAATCCACTCATTGTGCTGCTAAGGGCCTGATGACACAGATTTCATTGCTGAGTGATATTGCTTTGTAAGTAAATACCACAACTTCTTTATCCATTTTTCAATTTCTGCGATGTTGAACTTGTACTGTAAACGAGGTTCTTGTAAACAGAGCGGTTCCAAACTTTGGGGTGGCTGTGTCTTTTTGATTTTAATTTCCCTAAGCTATAGGACCATAAGTGGAAGTGCCCTAGGTTCTGTTGCTTTGTTTTTTAGATGTTTCAGGAAACACCATACACTTCTCCAGAGTGGTTGTTGGCAATTTACATCCCGCCCATCAGCATAACAAGGCTCCCAGTTCTCCATGGCCTGTCCTGCCTTTCTGGATTTTACACTTTTTTCAGATAGCCCTTTTGACCGGGGGGAAGTGAGACTTCATTGTAGTGCAGATTTCCTTTGCAAGCTTGCTTGGTTGGCCAAAAAGGGCGTATGTGTTTTTTCCTGAATATATTCAGGAAAAAACGCATACGCCCTTTTTGGCCAAGTGCACATTGTGGACGTTCTGCCTCTTTTCCTATGCTTTCAATGCAATTCCAGTCTACCTCCTGAAATCGGTTTCCTGCAATTCTGCCCCGCTTTCAAGTCCTCTTGGCAGCCTTACTTCAGTCTATTTTTGGACGATAGCTGTCATTTATAACTCTGCAGGTTTGTGAATTACAGTGCCCCTGAGCTCCTTTCTTCAACTTGCTTTCTTGTGAGCTGGCCGAAA
Organism: Delphinus delphis; assembly: GCF_949987515.2. Classification (NCBI taxonomy): domain Eukaryota; kingdom Metazoa; phylum Chordata; class Mammalia; order Artiodactyla; family Delphinidae; genus Delphinus; species Delphinus delphis. The sequence continues at coordinate 659,319 of NW_027192713.1, forward strand.
CACCCAGGATGTCTTCAGGCCCTAATCTGGTTCTGGCACGGCACGCTGAGCCTTTGGTTAATTCCTCTTCCTGGTGGGAAATGAGAGTTAAATTTGCCCGTCCAGACACCTCCAGCTAGTCTCTCATTGGTTCTCGCTATTCCTGTTCATCTTCCGCAGAAATTGCAAACTGTGCCAAACAGGAGGTTAAAGGGACTGACTCTCCAGGTGGGGAGAGTGTTAGTAAAGCGTCTGGAATGTTGCACCCGAGTACCAGGGTACGAAAACTGAGACATATTTGAACACGTCTCCCGATCACATGGTTGATCATACTCTAGGTTCCACATGCATGTTTTAGCTGAAGGAAGAATACCTTAAACCTGGAGAGTTGAGACCCGTGTAATGGGTACCATGCAATATGACTTCAAAGGGTCTTCATTTGCTCACGAACCTCTCCAATCCTATCACTGCTGCGTTTATGCCCCTGTACACATGCTTGATTCTCTTTCAGAGACATAGCAATCCATAGGTTTTAAGATACTTACTAGTCAGGTACATTCTTAGGCATTTAATATGCGGTGTTGAGTCCATTTCGTTGAGCAAGGAGTAGCTCTTGTCTATTCCATATTTGGCTTAAGGAACTTTATCTGTGCTCATTTCAATCTCTGGTTTTATGCAGCACCCCAACTCACCTTTCCCCTTAAGCAAGCATAAGTTGGTTTTCTAAATTTGAGACCCTGTTCTGTTCTGTAATTCAGTTCCTGTGTAGCCAAGTTTACATTCCGTGTATTACTGATATCTTATGATGTTTCTTTTTCTGTGTGACTTATTTCAGTTAGAATCATCATACCTGAATCCACTCATTGTGCTGCTAAGTGCCTGATGACACAGATTTCATTGCTGAGTGATATTGCTTTGTAAGTAAATACCACAACTTTTTTATACATTTTTCACTTTCTACGATGTTGAACTTGTACTGTAAACGAGGTTCTTGTAAACAGAGCCGTCCCAAACTTTGGGGTGGCTGTGTCTTTTTGATTTTAATTTCCCTAAGCTATAGGACCATAAGTGGAAATGCCCTAGGTTCTGTTGCTTTGTTTTTTAGATGTTTCAGGAAACACCATACACTTCTCCCGAGTGGTTGTTGGCAATTTACATCCCGCCCATCAGCATAACAAGGCTCCCAGTTCTCCATGGCCTGTCCTGCCTTTCTGGATTTTACACTTTTTTCAGATGGCCCTTTTGACCGGGGGGAAGTGCGACTTCATTGTAGTGCAGATTTCCTTTGCAAGCTTGCTTGGTTGGCCAAAAAGGGCGTATGCGTTTTTTCCTGAATATATTCAGGAAAAAACGCATACGCCCTTTTTGGCCAACTGCATCATTGTGGACGTTCTGCCTCTTTTCCTATGCTTTCAATGCAATTCCAGTCTACCTCCTGAAATCGGTATCCTGCAATTCTGCCCCGCTTTCAAGTCCTCTTGGCAGCCTTACTTCAGTCTATTTTTGGACGATAGCTGTCATTTATAACTCTGCAGGTTTGTGAATTACAGTGCCCCTGAGCTCCTTTCTTCAACTTGCTTTCTTGTGAGCTGGCCGCAACACCGCAGGATGGCTTCAGGCCCTAATCTGGTTCCGGCACGGCACGCTGAGCCTTTGGTTATTTCCTCTTCCTGGTGGGAAATGAGAGTTAAATTTGCCCGTCCAGACACCTCCAGCTAGTGTCTCATTGGTTCTCGCTATTCCTGTTCATCTTCCGCAGAATTTGCAAACTGGGCCAAACAGGAGGTTAAAGGCGCTGACTCTCCAAGTGGGGAGAGTGTTAGTAAAGCGTCTGGAATGTTGCACCCGAGTACCAGGGGAGGAAAACTGAGACATATTTGAACACGTCTCCCGTTCACATGGTTGATCATACTTGGGTTCCACATGCATGTTTTAGCTGAAGGAAGAATACCTTAAACCTGGAGAGTTAAGACCCGTGTAATGGGTATGATGCAATATGACTTCAAAGGGTCTTCATTTGATCACCGAACCTCTCCAATCCTATCACTGCTGCGTTTATGCCCCTGTACACATGCTTGATTCTCTTTCGGAGACATAGCGATCCATAGGTTTTAAGATACTTATTAGTCAGGTACATTCTTAGGCGTTTAATATGCGGTGTTGAGTCCATTTCGTTGAGTAAGGAGTAGCTCTTGTCTATTCCATATTTGACTTAAGGAACTTTATCTGTGCTCATTTCAATCTCTGGTTTTATGCAGCACCCCAACTCACCTTTACCCTTAAGCAAGCATAAGTTGGTTTTCTAAATTTGAGACCCTGTTCTGTTCTGTAATTCAGTTTCTGTGTAGCCAAGTTTACATTCCGTTTATTACTGATATCTTATGATGTTTCTTTTTCTGTGTGACTTATTTCAGTTAGAATCATCATACCTGAATCCACTCCTTGTGCTGCTAAGGGCCTGATGACACAGATTTCATTGCTGAGTGATATTGCTTTGTAAGTAAATACCACAACTTCTTTATCCATTTTTCACTTTCTGCGATGTTGAACTTGTACTGTAAACGAGGTTCTTGTAAACAGAGCCGTTCCAAACTTTGGGGTGGCTGTGTCTTTTTGATTTTAATTTCCCTAATCTATAGGACCATAAGTGGAAGTGCCCTAGGTTCTGTTGCTTTGTTTTTTAGATGTTTCAGGAAACACCATACACTTCTCCCGAGTGGTTGTTGGCAATTTACATCCCGCCCATCAGCATAACAAGGCTCCCAGTTCTCCATGGCCTGTCCTGCCTTTCTGGATTTTACACTTTTTTCAGATAGCCCTTTTGACCGGGGGGAAGTGAGACTTCATTGTAGTGCAGATTTCCTTTGCAAGCTTGCTTGGTTGGCCAAAAAGGGCGTATGTGTTTTTTCCTGAATATATTCAGGAAAAAACGCATACGCCCTTTTTGGCCAAGTGCACATTGTGGACGTTCTGCCTCTTTTCCTATGCTTTCAATGCAATTCCAGTCTACCTCCTGAAATCGGTTTCCTGCAATTCTGCCCCGCTTTCAAGTCCTCTTGGCAGCCTTACTTCAGTCTATTTTTGGACGATAGCTGTCATTTATAACTCTGCAGGTTTGTGAATTACAGTGCCCCTGAGCTCCTTTCTTCAACTTGCTTTCTTGTGAGCTGGCCGAAACACCCAGGATGTCTTCAGGCCCTAATCTGGTTCTGGCACGGCACGCTGAGCCTTTGGTTAATTCCTCTTCCTGGTGGGAAATGAGAGTTAAATTTGCCCGTCCAGACACCTCCAGCTAGTCTCTCATTGGTTCTCGCTATTCCTGTTCATCTTCCGCAGAAATTGCAAACTGTGCCAAACAGGAGGTTAAAGGGACTGACTCTCCAGGTGGGGAGAGTGTTAGTAAAGCGTCTGGAATGTTGCACCCGAGTACCAGGGTACGAAAACTGAGACATATTTGAACACGTCTCCCGATCACATGGTTGATCATACTCTAGGTTCCACATGCATGTTTTAGCTGAAGGAAGAATACCTTAAACCTGGAGAGTTGAGACCCGTGTAATGGGTACCATGCAATATGACTTCAAAGGGTCTTCATTTGCTCACGAACCTCTCCAATCCTATCACTGCTGCGTTTATGCCCCTGTACACATGCTTGATTCTCTTTCAGAGACATAGCAATCCATAGGTTTTAAGATACTTACTAGTCAGGTACATTCTTAGGCATTTAATATGCGGTGTTGAGTCCATTTCGTTGAGCAAGGAGTAGCTCTTGTCTATTCCATATTTGGCTTAAGGAACTTTATCTGTGCTCATTTCAATCTCTGGTTTTATGCAGCACCCCAACTCACCTTTCCCCTTAAGCAAGCATAAGTTGGTTTTCTAAATTTGAGACCCTGTTCTGTTCTGTAATTCAGTTCCTGTGTAGCCAAGTTTACATTCCGTGTATTACTGATATCTTATGATGTTTCTTTTTCTGTGTGACTTATTTCAGTTAGAATCATCATACCTGAATCCACTCATTGTGCTGCTAAGTGCCTGATGACACAGATTTCATTGCTGAGTGATATTGCTTTGTAAGTAAATACCACAACTTTTTTATACATTTTTCACTTTCTACGATGTTGAACTTGTACTGTAAACGAGGTTCTTGTAAACAGAGCCGTCCCAAACTTTGGGGTGGCTGTGTCTTTTTGATTTTAATTTCCCTAAGCTATAGGACCATAAGTGGAAATGCCCTAGGTTCTGTTGCTTTGTTTTTTAGATGTTTCAGGAAACACCATACACTTCTCCCGAGTGGTTGTTGGCAATTTACATCCCGCCCATCAGCATAACAAGGCTCCCAGTTCTCCATGGCCTGTCCTGCCTTTCTGGATTTTACACTTTTTTCAGATGGCCCTTTTGACCGGGGGGAAGTGCGACTTCATTGTAGTGCAGATTTCCTTTGCAAGCTTGCTTGGTTGGCCAAAAAGGGCGTATGCGTTTTTTCCTGAATATATTCAGGAAAAAACGCATACGCCCTTTTTGGCCAACTGCATCATTGTGGACGTTCTGCCTCTTTTCCTATGCTTTCAATGCAATTCCAGTCTACCTCCTGAAATCGGTATCCTGCAATTCTGCCCCGCTTTCAAGTCCTCTTGGCAGCCTTACTTCAGTCTATTTTTGGACGATAGCTGTCATTTATAACTCTGCAGGTTTGTGAATTACAGTGCCCCTGAGCTCCTTTCTTCAACTTGCTTTCTTGTGACCTGGCCGCAACACCGCAGGATGGCTTCAGGCCCTAATCTGGTTCCGGCACGGCACGCTGAGCCTTTGGTTATTTCCTCTTCCTGGTGGGAAATGAGAGTTAAATTTGCCCGTCCAGACACCTCCAGCTAGTGTCTCATTGGTTCTCGCTATTCCTGTTCATCTTCCGCAGAATTTGCAAACTGGGCCAAACAGGAGGTTAAAGGCGCTGACTCTCCAAGTGGGGAGAGTGTTAGTAAAGCGTCTGGAATGTTGCACCCGAGTACCAGGGGAGGAAAACTGAGACATATTTGAACACGTCTCCCGTTCACATGGTTGATCATACTTGGGTTCCACATGCATGTTTTAGCTGAAGGAAGAATACCTTAAACCTGGAGAGTTAAGACCCGTGTAATGGGTATGATGCAATATGACTTCAAAGGGTCTTCATTTGATCACCGAACCTCTCCAATCCTATCACTGCTGCGTTTATGCCCCTGTACACATGCTTGATTCTCTTTCAGAGACATAGCGATCCATAGGTTTTAAGATACTTATTAGTCAGGTACATTCTTAGGCGTTTAATATGCGGTGTTGAGTCCATTTCGTTGAGTAAGGAGTAGCTCTTGTCTATTCCATATTTGACTTAAGGAACTTTATCTGTGCTCATTTCAATCTCTGGTTTTATGCAGCACCCCAACTCACCTTTACCCTTAAGCAAGCATAAGTTGGTTTTCTAAATTTGAGACCCTGTTCTGTTCTGTAATTCAGTTTCTGTGTAGCCAAGTTTACATTCCGTTTATTACTGATATCTTATGATGTTTCTTTTTCTGTGTGACTTATTTCAGTTAGAATCATCATACCTGAATCCACTCCTTGTGCTGCTAAGGGCCTGATGACACAGATTTCATTGCTGAGTGATATTGCTTTGTAAGTAAATACCACAACTTCTTTATCCATTTTTCACTTTCTGCGATGTTGAACTTGTACTGTAAACGAGGTTCTTGTAAACAGAGCCGTTCCAAACTTTGGGGTGGCTGTGTCTTTTTGATTTTAATTTCCCTAATCTATAGGACCATAAGTGGAAGTGCCCTAGGTTCTGTTGCTTTGTTTTTTAGATGTTTCAGGAAACACCATACACTTCTCCCGAGTGGTTGTTGGCAATTTACATCCCGCCCATCAGCATAACAAGGCTCCCAGTTCTCCATGGCCTGTCCTGCCTTTCTGGATTTTACACTTTTTTCAGATGGCCCTTTTGACCGGGGGGAAGTGAGACTTCATTGTAGTGCAGATTTCCTTTGCAAGCTTGCTTGGTTGGCCAAAAAGGGCGTATGCGTTTTTTCCTGAATATATTCAGGAAAAAACGCATACGCCCTTTTTGGCCAAGTGCATCATTGTGGACGTTCTGCCTCTTTTCCTATGCTTTCAATGCAATTCCAGTCTACCTCCTGAAATCGGTTTCCTGCAATTCTGCCCCGCTTTCAAGTCCTCTTGGCAGCCTTACTTCAGTCTATTTTTGGAAGATAGCTGTCATTTATAACTCTGCAGGTTTGTGAATTACAGTGCCCCTGAGCTCCTTTCTTCAACTCGCTTTCTTGTGAGCTGGCCGCAACACCGCAGGATGGCTTCAGGCCCTAATCTGGTTCCGGTACGGCACGCTGAGCCTTTGGTTATTTCCTCTTCCTGGTGGGAAATGAGACTTAAATTTGCCCGTCCAGACACCTCCAGCTAGCCTCTCATTGGTTCTCGCTATCCTGTTCATCTTCCGCAGAAATTGCAAACTGGGCCAAACAGGAGGTTAAAGGCGCTGACTCTCCAAGTGGGGAGAGTGTTAGTAAAGCGTCTGGAATGTTGCACCCGAGTACCAGGGGAGGAAAACTGAGACATATTTGAACACGTCTCCCGATCACATGGTTGATCATACTCTGGGTTCCACATGCATGTTTTAGCTGAAGGAAGAATACCTAAAACCTGGGTAGTTGAAACCCGTGGAATGGGTACCATGCAATGTGACTTCAAAGGGTCTTCATTTGCTCACCGAACCTCTCCAATCCTATCACTGCTGCGTTTATGCCCCTGTACACATGCTTGATTCTCTTTCGGAGACATAGCAATCCATAGGTTTTAAGATACTTACTAGTCAGGTACATTCTTAGGCGTTTAGTATGCGGTGTTGAGTCCATTTCGTTGAGCAAGGAGTAGCTCTTGTCTATTCCTTATTTGGCTTAAGGAACTTTATCTGTGCTCATTTCAATCTCTGGTTTTATGTAGCACCCCAACTCACCTTTACCCTTAAGCAAGCATAAGTTGGTTTTCTAAATTTGAGACCCTATTCTGTTCTGTAATTCAGTTCCTGTGTAGCCAAGTTTACATTCCGTGTATTACTGATATCTTATGATGTTTCTTTTTCTGTGTGACTTATTTCAGTTAGAATCATCATACCTGAATCCACTCATTGTGCTGCTAAGGGCCTGATGACACAGATTTCATTGCTGAGTGATATTGCTTTGTAAGTAAATACCACAATTTCTTTATCCATTTTTCACTTTCTGCGATGTTGAACTTGTACTGTAAACGAGGTTCTTGTAAACAGAGCCTTTCCAAACTTTGGGGTGGCTGTGTCTTTTTGATTTTAATTTCCCTAAGCTATAGGACCATAAGTGGAAGTGCCCTAGGTTCTGTTGCTTTGTTTTTTAGATGTTTCAGGAAACACCATACACTTCTCCCGAGTGGTTGTTGGCAATTTACATCCCGCCCATCAGCATAACAAGGCTCCCAGTTCTCCATGGCCTGTCCTGCCTTTCTGGATTTTACACTTTTTTCAGATGGCCCTTTTGACCGGGGAGAAGTGAGACTTCATTGTAGTGCAGATTTCCTTTGCAAGCTTGCTTGGTTGGCCAAAAAGGGCGTATGCGTTTTTTCCTGAATATATTCAGGAAAAAACGCATACGCCCTTTTTGGCCAAGTGCATCATTGTGGACGTTCTGCCTCTTTTCCTATGCTTGCAATGCAATTCCAGTCTACCTCCTGAAATCGGTTTCCTGCAATTCTGCCCCGCTTTCAAGTCCTCTTGGCAGCCTTACTTCAGTCTATTTTTGGACGATAGCTGTCATTTATAACTCTGCAGGTTTGTGAATTACAGTGCCCCTGAGCTCCTTTCTTCAACTTGCTTTCTTGTGACCTGGCCGCAACACCGCAGGATGGCTTCAGGCCCTAATCTGGTTCCGGCACGGCACGCTGAGCCTTTGGTTATTTCCTCTTCCTGGTGGGAAATGAGAGTTAAATTTGCCCGTCCAGACACCTCCAGCTAGTCTCTCATTGGTTCTCGCTATTCCTGTTCATCTTCCGCAGAATTTGCAAACTGGGCCAAACAGGAGGTTAAAGGTGCTGACTCTCCAAGTGGGGAGAGTGTTAGTAAAGCGTCTGGAATGTTGCATCCGAGTACCAGGGGAGGAAAACTGAGACATATTTGAACACGTCTCCCGTTCACATGGTTGATCATACTTGGGTTCCACATGCATGTTTTAGCTGAAGGAAGAATACCTTAAACCTGGAGAGTTAAGACCCGTGTAATGGGTACCATGCAATATGACTTCAAAGGGTCTTCATTTGCTCACCGAACCTCTCCAATCCTATCACTGCTGCGTTTATGCCCCTGTACACATGCTTGATTCTCTTTCGGAGACATAGCGATCCATAGGTTTTAAGATACTTACTAGTCAGGTACATTCTTAGGCGTTTAATATGCGGTCTTGAGTCCATTTCGTTGAGCAAGGAGTAGCTCTTGTCTATTCCATATTTGACTTAAGGAACTTTATCTGTGCTCATTTCAATCTCTGGTTTTATGCAGCACCCCAACTCACCTTTCCCCTTAAGCAAGCATAAGTTGGTTTTCTAAATTTGAGACCCTGTTCTGTTCTGTAATTCAGTTCCTGTGTAGCCAAGTTTACATTCCGTGTATTAGTGATATCTTATGATGTTTCTTTTTCTGTGTGACTTACTTCAGTTAGAATCATCATACCTGAATCCACTCATTGTGCTGCTAAGGGCCTGATGACACAGATTTCATTGCTGAGTGATATTGCTTTGTAAGTAAATACCACAACTTCTTTATCCATTTTTCACTTTCTGCGATGTTGAACTTGTACTGTAAACGAGGTTCTTGTAAACAGAGCCGTTCCAAACTTTGGGGTGGCTGTGTCTTTTTGATTTTAATTTCCCTAAGCTATAGGACCATAAGTGGAAGTGCCCTAGGTTCTGTTGCTTTGTTTTTTAGATGTTTCAGGAAACACCATACACTTCTCCCAAGTGTCTGTTGGCAATTTACATCCCGCCCATCAGCATAACAAGGCTCCCAGTTCTCCATGGCCTGTCCTGCCTTTCTGGATTTTACACTTTTTTCAGATGGCCCTTTTGACCGGGGGGAAGTGAGACTTCATTGTAGTGCAGATTTCCTTTGCAAGCTTGCTTGGTTGGCCAAAAAGGGCGTATACGTTTTTTCCTGAATATATTCAGGAAAAAACGCATACGCCCTTTTTGGCCAAGTGCATCATTGTGGACGTTCTGCCTCTTTTCCTATGCTTTCAATGCAATTCCAGTCTACCTCCTGAAATCGGTTTCCTGCAATTCTGCCCCGCTTTCAAGTCCTCTTGGCAGCCTTACTTCAGTCTATTTTTGGACGATAGCTGTCATTTATAACTCTGCAGCTTTGTGAATTACAGTGCCCCTGAGCTCCTTTCTTCAACTCGCTTTCTTTTGAGCTGGCCGCAACACCGCAGGATGGCTTCAGGCCCTAATCTGGTTCCGGTATGGCACGCTGAGCCTTTGGTTATTTCCTCTTCCTGGTGGGAAATGAGAGTTAAATTTGCCCGTCCAGACACCTCCAGCTAGCCTCTCATTGGTTCTCGCTATTCCTGTTCATCTTCCGCAGAAATTGCAAACTGTGCCAAACAGGAGGTTAAAGGCGCTGACTCTCCAAGTGGGGAGAGTGTTAGTAAAGCGTCTGGAATGTTGCACCCGAGTACCAGGGGAGGAAAACTGAGACATATTTGAACACGTCTCCCGTTCACATGGTTGATCATACTTGGGTTCCACATGCATGTTTTAGCTGAAGGAAGAATACCTTAAACCTGGAGAGTTGAGACCCGTGTAATGGGTACCATGCAATATGACTTCAAAGGGTCTTCATTTGCTCACCGAACCTCTCCAATCCTATCACTGCTGCGTTTATGCCCCTGTACACATGCTTGATTCTCTTTTGGAGACATAGCAATCCATAGGTTTTACGATACTTACTAGTCAGGTACATTCTTAGGCGTTTAATATGCGGTGTTGAGTCCATTTCGTTGAGCAAGGAGTAGCTCTTGTCTATTCCATATTTGACTTAAGGAACTTTATCTGTGCTCATTTCAATCTCTGGTTTTATGCCGCACCCCAACTCCCCTTTACCCTTAAGCAAGCATAAGTTGGTTTTCTAAATTTGAGACCCTGTTCTGTTCTGTAATTCAGTTCCTGTGTAGCCAAGTTTCCATTCCGTGTATTACTGATATCTTATGATGTTTCTTTTTCTGTGTGACTTATTTCAGTTAGAATCATCATACCTGAATCCACTCATTGTGATGCCAAGGGCCTGATGACATAGATTTCATTGTTGAGTGATATTGCTTTGTAAGTAAATACCACAACTTCTTTATCCATTTTTCACTATCTGCGATGTTGAACTTGTACTGTAAACGAGGTTCTTGTAAACAGAGGCGTCCCAAACTTTGGGGTGGCTGTGTCTTTTTGATTTTAATTTCCCTAAGCTATAGGACCATAAGTGGCAGTGCCCTAGGCTCTGTTGCTTTGTTTTTTAGATGTTTCAGGAAACACCATACACTTCTCCCGAGTGTCTGTTGGCAATTTACATCCCGCCCATCAGCATAACAAGGCTCCCAGTTCTCCATGGCCTGTCCTGCCTTTCTGGATTTTACACTTTTTTCAGATGGCCCTTTTGACCGGGGGGAAGTGAGACTTCATTGTAGTGCAGATTTCCTTTGCAAGCTTGCTTGGTTGGCCAAAAAGGGCGTATGCGTTTTTTCCTGAATATATTCAGGAAAAAACGCATACGCCCTTTTTGGCCAAGTGCATCATTGTGGACGTTCTGCCTCTTTTCCTATGCTTTCAATGCAATTCCAGTCTACCTCCTGAAATCGGTTTCCTGCAATTCTGCCCCGCTTTCAAGTCCTCTTGGCAGCCTTACTTCAGTCTATTTTTGGACGATAGCTGTCATTTATAACTCTGCAGGTTTGTGAATTACAGTGCCCCTGAGCTCCTTTCTTCAACTCGCTTTCTTGTGACCTGGCCGCAACACCGCAGGATGGCTTCAGGCCCTAATCTGGTTCCGGCCCGGCATGCTGAGCCTGTGGTTAATTCCTCTTCCTGGTGGGAAATGAGAGTTAAATTTGCCCGTCCAGACACCTCCAGCTAGCCTCTCATTGGTTCTCGCTATTCCTGTTCATCTTCCGCAGAAATTGCAAACTGGGCCAAACAGGAGGTTAAAGGGACTGACTCTCCAAGTGGGGAGAGTGTTAGTAAAGCGTCTGGAATGTTGCACCCGAGTACCAGGGGAGGAAAACTGAGACATATTTGAACACGTCTCCTGATCACATGGTTGATCATACTCTAGGTTCCACATGCATGTTTTAGCTGAAGGAAGAATACCTTAAACCTGGGTAGTTGAAACCCGTGGAATGGGTACCATGCAATATGACTTCAAAGGGTCTTCATTTGCTCACCGAACCTCTCCAATCCTATCACTGCTGCGTTTATGCCCCTGTACACATGCTTGATTCTCTTTCGGAGACATAGCAATCCATAGGTTTTAAGATACTTACTAGTCAGGTACATTCTTAGGCGTTTAATATGCGGTGTTGAGTCCATTTCGTTGAGCAAGGAGTAGCTCTTGTCTATTCCATATTTGGCTTAAGGAACTTTATCTGTGCTCATTTCAATCTCTGGTTTTATGCAGCACCCCAACTCACCTTTCCCCTTAAGCAAGCATAAGTTGGTTTTCTAAATTTGAGACCCTGTTCTGTTCTGTAATTCAGTTCCTGTGTAGCCAAGTTTCCATTCCGTGTATTACTGATATCTTATGATGTTTCTTTTTCTGTGTGACTTATTTCAGTTAGAATCATCATACCTGAATCCACTCATTGTGCTGCTAAGGGCCTGATGACATAGATTTCATTGCTGAGTGATATTGCTTTGTAAGTGAATACCACAACTTCTTTATCCATTTTTCCCTTTCTGCGATGTTGAACTTGTACTGTAAACGAGGTTCTTGTAAACAGAGCCGTTCCAAACTTTGGGGTGGCTGTGTCTTTTTGATTTTAATTTCCCTAAGCTATAGGACCATAAGTGGAAGTGCCCTAGGCTCTGTTGCTTTGTTTTTTAGATGTTTCAGGAAACACCATACACTTCTCCCAAGTGTCTGTTGGCAATTTACATCCCGCCCATCAGCATAACATGGCTCCCAGTTCTCAATGGCCTGTTGCCTTTCTGGATTTTACACTTTTTTCAGATGGCCCTTTTGACCGGGGGGAAGTGAGACTTCATTGTAGTGCAGATTTCCTTTGCAAGCTTGCTTGGTTGGCCAAAAAGGGCGTATGCGTTTTTTCCTGAATATATTCAGGAAAAAACGCATACGCCCTTTTTGGCCAAGTGCATCATTGTGGACGTTCTGCCTCTTTTCCTATGCTTTCAATGCAATTCCAGTCTACCTCCTGAAATCGGTTTCCTGCAATTCTGCCCCGCTTTCAAGTCCTCTTGGCAGCCTTACTTCAGTCTATTTTTGGACGATAGCTGTCATTTATAACTCTGCAGGTTTGTGAATTACAGTGCCCCTGAGCTCCTTTCTTCAACTCGCTTTCTTGTGACCTGGCCGCAACACCGCAGGATGGCTTCAGGCCCTAATCTGGTTCCGGCCCGGCATGCTGAGCCTTTGGTTAATTCCTCTTCCTGGTGGGAAATGAGAGTTAAATTTGCCCGTCCAGACACCTCCAGCTAGCCTCTCATTGGTTCTCACTATTCCTGTTCATCTTCCGCAGAAATTGCAAACTGGGCCAAACAGGAGGTTAAAGGGGCTGACTCTCCAAGTGGGGAGAGTGTTAGTAAAGCGTCTGGAATGTTGCACCCGAGTACCAGGGGAGGAAAACTGAGACATATTTGAACACGTCTCCCGATCACATGGTTCATCATACTCTAGGTTCCACATGCATGTTTTAGCTGAAGGAAGAATACCTTAAACCTGGGTAGTTGAAACCCGTGGAATGGGTACCATGCAATATGACTTCAAAGGGTCTTCATTTGCTCACCGAACCTCTCCAATCCTATCACTGCTGCGTTTATGCCCCTGTACACATGCTTGATTCTCTTTCGGAGACATAGCAATCCATAGGTTTTAAGATACTTACAAGTCAGGTACATTCTTAGGCGTTTAATATGGGGTTTTGAGTCCATTTCTTTGAGCAAGGAGTAGCTCTTGTCTATTCCATATTTGGCTTAAGGAACTTTATCTGTGCTCATTTCAATCTCTGGTTTTATGCAGCACCCCAACTCACCTTTACCCTTAAGCAAGCATAAGTTGTTTTTCTAAATTTGAGACCCTGTTCTGTTCTGTAATTCAGTTCCTGTGTAGCCAAGTTTCCATTCCGTGTATTACTGATATCTTATGATGTTTCTTTTTCTGTGTGACTTATTTCAGTTAGAATCATCATACCTAAATCCACTCATTGTGCTGCTAAGGGACTGATGACATAGATTTCATTGCTGAGTGATATTGCTTTGTAAGTGAATACCACAACTTCTTTATCCATTTTTCACTTTCTGCGATGTTGAACTTGTACTGTAAACGAGGTTCTTGTAAACAGAGCCGTTCCAAACTTTGGGGTGGCTGTGTCTTTTTTATTTTAATTTCCCTAAGCTATAGGAGCATAAGTGGAAGTGCCCTAGGCTCTGTTGCTTTGTTTTTTAGATGTTTCAGGAAACACCATACACTTCTCCCAAGTGTCTGTTGGCAATTTACATCCCGCCCATCAGCATAACAAGGCTCCCAGTTCTCAATGGCCTGTTGCCTTTCTGGATTTTACACTTTTTTCAGATGGCCCTTTTGACCGGGGGGAAGTGAGACTTCATTGTAGTGCAGATTTCCTTTGCAAGCTTGCTTGGTTGGCCAAAAAGGGCGTATGCGTTTTTTCCTGAATATACTCAGGAAAAAACGCATACGCCCTTTTTGGCCAAGTGCATCATTGTGGACGTTCTGCCTCTTTTCCTATGCTTTCAATGCAATTCCAGTCTACCTCCTGAAATCGGTTTCCTGCAATTCTGCCCCACTTTCAAGTCCTCTTGGCAGCCTTACTTCAGTCTATTTTTGGACGATAGCTGTCATTTATAACTCTGCAGGTGTGTGAATTACAGTGCCCCTGAGCTCCTTTCTTCAACTTGCTTTCTTGTGACCTGGCCGCAACACCGCAGGATGGCTTCAGGCCCTAATCTGGTTCCGGCACGGCACGCTGAGCCTTTGGTTATTTCCTCTTCCTGGTGGGAAATGAGAGTTAAATTTGCCCGTCCAGACAACTCCAGCTAGTCTCTCATTGGTTCTCGCTATTCCTGTTCATCTTCCGCAGAAATTGCAAACTGGGCCAAACAGGAGGTTAAAGGTGCTGACTCTCCAAGTGGGGAGAGTGTTAGTAAAGCGTCTGGAATGTTGCACCCGAGTACCAGGGGAGGAAAACTGAGACATATTTGAACACGTCTCCCGTTCACATGGTTGATCATACTTGGGTTCCACATGCATGTTTTAGCTGAAGGAAGAATACCTTAAACCTGGAGAGTTAAGACCCGTGTAATGGGTACCATGCAATATGACTTCAAAGGGTCTGCATTTGCTCACCGAACCTCTCCAATCCTATCACTGCTGCGTTTATGCCCCTGTACACATGCTTGATTCTCTTTCGGAGACATAGCAATCCATAGGTTTTAAGATACTTACTAGTCAGGTACATTCTTAGGCGTTTAATATGCGGTGTTGAGTCCATTTCGTTGAGCAAGGAGTAGCTCTTGTCTATTCCATATTTGACTTAAGGAACTTTATCTGTGCTCATTTCAATCTCTGGTTTTATGCAGCACCCCAACTCACCTTTCCCCTTAAGCAAGCATAAGTTGGTTTTCTAAATTTGAGACCCTGTTCTGTTCTGTAATTCAGTTCCTGTGTAGCCAAGTTTACATTCCGTGTATTACTGATATCTTATGATGTTTCTTTTTCTGTGTGACTTACTTCAGTTAGAATCATCATACCTGAATCCACTCATTGTGCTGCTAAGGGCCTGATGACACAGATTTCATTGCTGAGTGATATTGCTTTGTAAGTAAATACCACAACTTCTTTATCCATTTTTCACTTTCTGCGATGTTGAACTTGTACTGTAAACGAGGTTCTTGTAAACAGAGCCATTCCAAACTTTGGGGTGGCTGTGTCTTTTTGATTTTAATTTCCCTAAGCTATAGGACCATAAGTGGAAGTGCCCTAGGTTCTGTTGCTTTGTTTTTTAGATGTTTCAGGAAACACCATACACTTCTCCCAAGTGTCTGTTGGCAATTTACATCCCGCCCATCAGCATAACAAGGCTCCCAGTTCTCCATGGCCTGTCCTGCCTTTCTGGATTTTACACTTTTTTCAGATGGCCCTTTTGACCGGGGGGAAGTGAGACTTCATTGTAGTGCAGATTTCCTTTGCAAGCTTGCTTGGTTGGCCAAAAAGGGCGTATGCGTTTTTTCCTGAATATATTCAGGAAAAAACGCATACGCCCTTTTTGGCCAAGTGCATCATTGTGGACGTTCTGCCTCTTTTCCTATGCTTTCAATGCAATTCCAGTCTACCTCCTGAAATCGGTTTCCTGCAATTCTGCCCCGCTTTCAAGTCCTCTTGGCAGCCTTACTTCAGTCTATATTTGGACGATAGCTGTCATTTATAACTCTGCAGGTTTGTGAATTACAGTGCCCCTGAGCTCCTTTCTTCAACTCGCTTTCTTTTGAGCTGGCCGCAACACCGCAGGATGGCTTCAGGCCCTAATCTGGTTCCGGTACGGCACGCTGAGCCTTAGGTTATTTCCTCTTCCTGGTGGGAAATGAGAGTTAAATTTGCCCGTCCAGACACCTCCAGCTAGCCTCTCATTGGTTCTCGCTATTCCTGTTCATCTTCCGCAGAAATTGCAAACTGGGCCGAACAGGATGTTAAAGGCGCTGACTTTCCAAGTGGGGAGAGTGTTAGTAAAGCGTCTGGAATGTTGCACCCGAGTACCAGGGGAGGAAAACTGAGACATATTTGAACACGTCTCCCGTTCACATGGTTGATCATACTTGGGTTCCACATGCATGTTTTAGCTGAAGGAAGAATACCTTAAACCTGGAGAGTTGAGACCCGTGTAATGGGTACCATGCAATATGACTTCAAAGGGTCTTCATTTGCTCACCGAACCTCTCCAATCCTATCACTGCTGCGTTTATGCCCCTGTACACATGCTTGATTCTCTTTTGGAGACATAGCAATCCATAGGTTTTACGATACTTACTAGTCAGGTACATTCTTAGGCGTTTAATATGCGGTGTTGAGTCCATTTCGTTGAGCAAGGAGTAGCTCTTGTCTATTCCATATTTGACTTAAGGAACTTTATCTGTGCTCATTTCAATCTCTGGTTTTATGCAGCACCCCAACTCACCTTTACCCTTAAGCAAGCATAAGTTGGTTTTCTAAATTTGAGACCCTGTTCTGTTCTGTAATTCAGATCCTGTGTAGCCAAGTTTCCATTCCGTGTATTACTGATATCTTATGATGTTTCTTTTTCTGTGTGACTTATTTCAGTTAGAATCATCATACCTGAATCCACTCATTGTGATGCTAAGGGCCTGATGACACAGATTTCATTGCTGAGTGATATTGCTTTGTAAGTAAATACCACAACTTCTTTATCCATTTTTCACTTTCTGCCATGTTGAACTTGTACTGTAAACGAGGTTCTTGTAAACAGAGGCCTCCCAAACTTTGGGGTGGCTGTGTCTTTTTGATTTTAATTTCCCTAAGCTATAGGACCATAAGTGGCAGTGCCCTAGGCTCTGTTGCTTTGTTTATTAGATGTTTCAGGAAACACCATACACTTCTCCCGAGTGTCTGTTGGCAATTTACATCCCGCCCATCAGCATAACAAGGCTCCCAGTTCTCCATGGCCTGTCCTGCCTTTCTGGATTTTACACTTTTTTCAGATGGCCCTTTTGACCGGGGGGAAGTGAGACTTCATTGTAGTGCAGATTTCCTTTGCAAGCTTGCTTGGTTGGCCAAAAAGGGCATATGCGTTTTTTCCTGAATATATTCAGGAAAAAACGCATACGCCCTTTTTGGCCAAGTGCATCATTGTGGACGTTCTGCCTCTTTTCCTATGCTTTCAATGCAATTCCAGTCTACCTCCTGAAATCGGTTTCCTGCAATTCTGCTCCGCTTTCAAGTCCTCTTGGCAGCCTTACTTCAGTCTATTTTTGGACGATAGCTGTCATTTATAACTCTGCAGGTTTGTGAATTACAGTGCCCCTGAGCTCCTTTCTTCAACTCGCTTTCTTGCGACCTGGCCGCAACACCGCAGGATGTCTTCAGGCCCTAATCTGGTTCCGGCCCGGCATGCTGAGCCTTTGGTTAATTCTTCTTCCTGGTGGGAAATGAGAGTTAAATTTGCCCGTCCAGACACCTCCAGCTAGCCTCTCATTGGTTCTCGCTATTCCTGTTCATCTTCCGCAGAAATTGCAAACTGGGCCAAACAGGAGGTTAAAGGGACTGACTCTCCAAGTGGGGAGAGTGTTAGTAAAGCGTCTGGAATGTTGCACCCGAGTACCAGGGTACAAAAACTGAGACATATTTGAACACGTCTCCCGATCACATGGTTGATCATACTCTAGGTTCCACATGCATGTTTTAGCTGACGGAAGAATAACTTAAACCTGGGTAGTTGAAACCCGTGGAATGGGTACCATGCAATATGACTTCAAAGGGTCTTCATTTGCTCACCGAACCTCTCCAATCCTATCACTGCTGCGTTTATGCCCCTGTACACATGCTTGATTCTCTTTCGGAGACATAGCAATCCATAGGTTTTAAGATACTTACTAGTCAGGTACATTCTTAGGCGTTTAATATGGGGTGTTGAGTCCATTTCGTTGAGCAAGGAGTAGCTCTTGTCTATTCCATATTTGGCTTAAGGAACTTTATCTGTGCTCATTTCAATCTCTGGTTTTATGCAGCACCCCAACTCACCTTTACCCTTAAGCAAGAATAAGTTGGTTTTCTAAATTTGAGACCCTGTTCTGTTCTGTAATTCAGTTCCTGTGTAGCCAAGTTTCCATTCCGTGTATTACTGATATCTTATGATGTTTCTTTTTCTGTGTGACTTATTTCAGTTAGAATCATCATACCTGAATCCACTCATTGTGCTGCTAAGGGCCTGATGACACAGATTTCATTGCTGAGTGATATTGCTTTGTAAGTAAATACCACAACTTCTTTATCCATTTTTCACTTTCTGCGATGTTGAACTTGTACTGTAAACGAGGTTCTTGTAAACAGAGCCGTTCCAAACTTTGGGGTGGCTGTGTCTTTTTGATTTTAATTTCCCTAAGCTATAGGACCATAAGTGGAAGTGCCCTAGGTTCTGTTGCTTTGTTTTTTAGATGTTTCAGGAAACACCATACACTTCTCCCGAGTGGTTGTTGGCAATTTACATCCCGCCCATCAGCATAACAAGGCTCCCAGTTCTCCATGGCCTGTCCTGCCTTTCTGGATTTTACACTTTTTTCAGATGGCCCTTTTGACCAGGGGGAAGTGAGACTTCATTGTAGTGCAGATTTCCTTTGCAAGCTTGCTTGGTTGGCCAAAAAGGGCGTATGCGTTTTTTCCTGAATATATTCAGGAAAAAACGCATACGCCCTTTTTGGCCAAGTGCATCATTGTGGACGTTCTGCCTCTTTTCCTATGCTTACAATGCAATTCCAGTCTACCTCCTGAAATCGGTTTCCTGCAATTCTGCCCCGCTTTCAAGTCCTCTTGGCAGCCTTACTTCAGTCTATTTTTGGACGATAGCTGTCATTTATAACTCTGCAGGTTTGTGAATTACAGTGCCCCTGAGCTCCTTTCTTCAACTCGCTTTCTTGTGACCTGGCCGCAACACCGCAGGATGGCTTCAGGCCCTAATCTGGTTCCGGCCCGGCATGCTGAGCCTTTGGTTAATTCCTCTTCCTGGTGGGAAATGAGAGTAAATTTGCCCGTCCAGACACCTCCAGCTAGCCTCTCATTGGTTCTCGCTATTCCTGTTCATCTTCCGCAGAAATTGCAAACTGGGCCAAACAGGAGGTTAAAGGGACTGACTCTCCAAGTGGGGAGAGTGTTAGTAAAGCGTCTGGAATGTTGCACCCGAGTACCAGGGTACGAAAACTGAGACATATTTGAACACGTCTCCCGATCACATGGTTGATCATACTCTGGGTTCCACATGCATGTTTTAGCTGAAGGAAGAATACCTTAAACCTGGGTAGTTGAAACCCGTGGAATGGGTACCATGCAATATGACTTCAAAGGGTCTTCATTTGCTCACCGAACCTCTCCAATCCTATCACTGCTGCGTTTATGCCCCTGTACACATGCTTGATTCTCTTTTGGAGACATAGCAATCCATAGGTTTTATGATACTTACAAGTCAGGTACATTCTTAGGCGTTTAATATGCGGTGTTGAGTCCATTTCGTTGAGCAAGGAGTAGCTCTTGTCTATTCCATATTTGGCTTAAGGAACTTTATCTGTGCTCATTTCAATCTCTGGTTTTATGCAGCACCCCAACTCACCTTTACCCTTAAGCAAGCATAAGTTGGTTTTCTAAATTTGAGACCCTGTTCTGTTCTGTAATTCAGTTCCTGTGTAGCCAAGTTTCCATTCCGTGTATTACTGATATCTTATGATGTTTCTTTTTCTGTGTGACTTATTTCAGTTAGAATCATCATACCTGAATCCACTCATTGTGCTGCTAAGGGCCTGATGACATAGATTTCATTGCTGAGTGATATTGCTTTGTAAGTGAATACCACAACTTCTTTATCCATTTTTCACTTTCTGCGATGTTGAACTTGTACTGTAAACGAGGTTCTTGTAAACAGAGCCGTTCCAAATTTTGGGGTGGCTGTGTCTTTTTGATTTTAATTTCCCTAAGCTATAGGACCATAAGTGGAAGTGCCCTAGGCTCTGTTGCTTTGTTTTTTAGATGTTTCAGGAAACACCATACACTTCTCCCAAGTGTCTGTTGGCAATTTACATCCCGCCCATCAGCATAACAAGGCTCCCAGTTCTCCATGGCCTGTCCTGCCTTTCTGGATTTTACACTTTTTTCAGATGGCCCTTTTGACCGGGGGGAAGTGAGACTTCATTGTAGTGCAGATTTCCTTTGCAAGCTTGCTTGGTTGGCCAAAAAGTGCGTATACGTTTTTTCCTGAATATATTCAGGAAAAAACGCATACGCCCTTTTTGGCCAAGTGCATCATTGTGGACGTTCTGCCTCTTTTCCTATGCTTTCAATGCAATTCCAGTCTACCTCCTGAAATCGGTTTCCTGCAATTCTGCCCCGCTTTCAACTCCTCTTGGCAGTCTTACTTCAGTCTATTTTTGGACGATAGCTGTCATTTATAACTCTGCAGGTTTGTGAATTACAGTGCCCCTGAGCTCCTTTCTTCAACTCGCTTTCTTTTGAGCTGGCCGCAACACCGCAGGATGGCTTCAGGCCCTAATCTGGTTCCGGTATGGCACGTTGAGCCTTTGGTTATTTCCTCTTCCTGGTGGGAAATGAGAGTTAAATTTGCCCGTCCAGACACCTCCAGCTAGCCTCTCATTGGTTCTCGCTATTCCTGTTCATCTTCCGCAGAAATTGCAAACTGTGCCAAACAGGAGGTTAAAGGCGCTGACTCTCCAAGTGGGGAGAGTGTTAGTAAAGCGTCTGGAATGTTGCACCCGAGTACCAGGGGAGGAAAACTGAGACATATTTGAACACGTCTCCCGTTCACATGGTTGATCATACTTGGGTTCCACATGCATGTTTTAGCTGAAGGAAGAATACCTTAAACCTGGAGAGTTGAGACCCGTGTAATGGGTACCATGCAATATGACTTCAAAGGGTCTTCATTTGCTCACCGAACCTCTCCAATCCTATCACTGCTGCGTTTATGCCCCTGTACACATGCTTGATTCTCTTTTGGAGACATAGCAATCCATAGGTTTTACGATACTTACTAGTCAGGTACATTCTTAGGCGTTTAATATGCGGTGTTGAGTCCATTTCGTTGAGCAAGGAGTAGCTCTTGTCTATTCCATATTTGACTTAAGGAACTTTATCTGTGCTCATTTCAATCTCTGGTTTTATGCAGCACCCCAACTCAACTTTCCCCTTAAGCAAGCATAAGTTGGTTTTCTAAATTTGAGACCCTGTTCTGTTCTGTAATTCAGTTCCTGTGTAGCCAAGTTTCCATTCCGTGTATTACTGATATCTTATGATGTTTCTTTTTCTGTGTGACTTATTTCAGTTAGAATCATCATACCTGAATCCACTCATTGTGATGCTAAGGGCCTGATGACATAGATTTCATTGCTGAGTGATATTGCTTTGTAAGTAAATACCACAACTTCTTTATCCATTTTTCACTTTCTGCGATGTTGAACTTGTACTGTAAACGAGGTTCTTGTAAACAGAGGCGTCCCAAACTTTGGGGTGGCTGTGTCTTTTTGATTTTAATTTCCCTAAGCTATAGGACCATAAGTGGCAGTGCCCTATGCTCTGTTGCTTTGTTTTTTAGATGTTTCAGGAAACACCATACACTTCTCCCAAGTGTCTGTTGGCAATTTACATCCCGCCCATCAGCATAACAAGGCTCCCAGTTCTCCATGGCCTGTCCTGCCTTTCTGGATTTTACACTTTTTTCAGATGGCCCTTTTGACCGGGGGGAAGTGAGACTTCATTGTAGTGCAGATTTCCTTTGCAAGCTTGCTTGGTTGGCCAAAAAGGGCGTATGCGTTTTTTCCTGAATATATTCAGGAAAAAACGCATACGCCCTTTTTGGCCAAGTGCATCATTGTGGACGTTCTGCCTCTTTTCCTATGCTTTCAATGCAATTCCAGTCTACCTCCTGAAATCGGTTTCCTGCAATTCTGCCCCGCTTTCAAGTCCTCTTGGCAGCCTTACTTCAGTCTATTTTTGGACGATAGCTGTCATTTATAACTCTGCAGGTTTGTGAATTACAGTGCCCCTGAGCTCCATTCTTCAACTCGCTTTCTTGTGACCTGGCCGCAACACCGCAGGATGGCTTCAGGCCCTAATCTGGTTCCGGCCCGGCATGCTGAGCCTGTGGTTAATTCCTCTTCCTGGTGGGAAATGAGAGTTAAATTTGCCCGTCCAGACACCTCCAGCTAGCCTCTCATTGGTTCTCGCTATTCCTGTTCATCTTCCGCAGAAATTGCAAACTGGGCCAAACAGGAGGTTAAAGGGACCGACTCTCCAAGTGGGGAGAGTGTTAGTAAAGCGTCTGGAATGTTGCACCCGAGTACCAGGGGAGGAAAACTGAGACATATTTGAACACGTCTCCCAATCACATGGTTGATCATACTCTAGGTTCCACATGCATGTTTTAGCTGAAGGAAGAATACCTTAAACCTGGGTAGTTGAAACCCGTGGAATGGGTACCATGCAATATGACTTCAAAGGGTCTTCATTTGCTCACCGAACCTCTCCAATCCTATCACTGCTGCGTTTATGCCCCTGTACACATGCTTGATTCTCTTTCGGAGACATAGCAATCCATAGGTTTTAAGATACTTACAAGTCAGGTACATTCTTAGGCGTTTAATATGCGGTGTTGAGTCCATTTCGTTGAGCAAGGAGTAGCTCTTGTCTATTCCATATTTGGCTTAAGGAACTTTATCTGTGCTCATTTCAATCTCTGGTTTTATGCAGCAACCCAACTCACCTTTACCCTTAAGCAAGCATAAGTTGGTTTTCTAAATTTGAGACCCTGTTCTGTTCTGTAATTCAGTTCCTGTGTAGCCAAGTTTCCATTCCGTGTATTACTGATATCTTATGATGTTTCTTTTTCTGTGTGACTTATTTCAGTTAGAATCATCATACCTGAATCCACTCATTGTGCTGCTAAGGGCCTGATGACATAGATTTCATTGCTGAGTGATATTGCTTTGTAAGTGAATACCACAACTTCTTTATCCATTTTTCCCTTTCTGCGATGTTGAACTTGTACTGTAAACGAGGTTCTTGTAAACAGAGCCGTTCCAAACTTTGGGGTGGCTGTGTCTTTTTGATTTTAATTTCCCTAAGCTATAGGACCATAAGTGGAAGTGCCCTAGGCTCTGTTGCTTTGTTTTTTAGATGTTTCAGGAAACACCATACACTTCTCCCAAGTGTCTGTTGGCAATTTACATCCCGCCCATCAGCATAACAAGGCTCCCAGTTCTCAATGGCCTGTTGCCTTTCTGGATTTTACACTTTTTTGAGATGGCCCTTTTGACCGGGGGGAAGTGAGACTTCATTGTAGTGCAGATTTCCTTTGCAAGCTTGCTTGGTTGGCCAAAAAGGGCGTATGCGTTTTTTCCTGAATATATTCAGGAAAAAACGCATACGCCCTTTTTGGCCAAGTGCATCATTGTGGA
Organism: Delphinus delphis; assembly: GCF_949987515.2. Lineage (NCBI taxonomy): Eukaryota > Metazoa > Chordata > Mammalia > Artiodactyla > Delphinidae > Delphinus > Delphinus delphis. The sequence goes on from NW_027192713.1 coordinate 682,788, forward strand.
CGTTCTGCCTCTTTTCCTATGCTTTCAATGCAATTCCAGTCTACCTCCTGAAATCGGTTTCCTGCAATTCTGCCCCGCTTTCAAGTCCTCTTGGCAGCCTTACTTCAGTCTATTTTTGGACGATAGCTGTCATTTATAACTCTGCAGGTGTGTGAATTACAGTGCCCCTGAGCTCCTTTCTTCAACTCGCTTTGTTGTGACCTGGCCGCAACACCGCAGGATGGCTTCAGGCCCTAATCTGGTTCCGGCCCGGCATGCTGAGCCTTTGGTTAATTCCTCTTCCTGGTGGGAAATGAGAGTTAAATTTGCCCGTCCAGACACCTCCAGCTAGCCTCTCATTGGTTCTCGCTATTCCTGTTCATCTTCCGCAGAAATTGCAAACTGGGCCAAACAGGAGGTTAAAGGGACTGACTCTCCAAGTGGGGAGAGTGTTAGTAAAGCGTCTGGAATGTTGCACCCGAGTACCAGGGGAGGAAAACTGAGACATATTTGAACACGTCTCCCGATCACATGGTTGATCATACTCTAGGTTCCACATGCATGTTTTAGCTGAAGGAAGAATACCTTAAACCTCGGTAGTTGAAACCCGTGGAATGGGTACCATGCAATATGACTTCAAAGGGTCTTCATTTGCTCACCGAACCTCTCCAATCCTATCACTGCTGCGTTTATGCCCCTGTACACATGCTTGATTCTCTTTCGGAGACATAGCAATCCATAGGTTTTAAGATACTTACAAGTCAGGTACATTCTTAGGCGTTTAATATGCGGTGTTGAGTCCATTTCGTTGAGCAAGGAGTAGCTCTTGTCTATTCCATATTTGGCTTAAGGAACTTTATCTGTGCTCATTTCAATCTCTGGTTTTATGCAGCACCCCAACTCACCTTTACCCTTAAGCAAGCATAAGTTGGTTTTCTAAATTTGAGACCCTGTTCTGTTCTGTAATTCAGTTCCTGTGTAGCCAAGTTTCCATTCCGTGTATTACTGATATCTTATGATGTTTCTTTTTCTGTGTGACTTATTTCAGTTAGAATCATCATACCTGAATCCACTCATTGTGCTGCTAAGGGCCTGATGACATAGATTTCATTGCTGAGTGATATTGCTTTGTAAGTGAATAAGACAACTTCTTTATCCATTTTTCACTTTCTGCGATGTTGAACTTGTACTGTAAACGAGGTTCTTGTAAACAGAGCCGTTCCAAACTTTGGGGTGGCTGTGTCTTTTTGATTTTAATTTCCCTAAGCTATAGGACCATAAGTGGAAGTGCCCTAGGCTCTGTTGCTTTGTTTTTTAGATGTTTCAGGAAACACCATACACTTCTCCCAAGTGTCTGTTGGCAATTTACATCCCGCCCATCAGCATAACAAGGCTCCCAGTTCTCAATGGCCTGTTGCCTTTCTGGATTTTACACTTTTTTGAGATGGCCCTTTTGACCGGGGGGAAGTGAGACTTCATTGTAGTGCAGATTTCCTTTGCAAGCTTGCTTGGTTGGCCAAAAAGGGCGTATGCGTTTTTTCCTGAATATATTCAGGAAAAAACGCATACGCCCTTTTTGGCCAAGTGCATCATTGTGGACGTTCTGCCTCTTTTCCTATGCTTTCAATGCAATTCCAGTCTACCTCCTGAAATCGGTTTCCTGCAATTCTGCCCCGCTTTCAAGTCCTCTTGGCAGCCTTACTTCAGTCTATTTTTGGACGATAGCTGTCATTTATAACTCTGCAGGTTTGTGAATTACAGTGCCCCTGAGCTCCTTTCTTCACCTCGCTTTCTTTTGAGCTGGCCGCAACACCGCAGGATGGCTTCAGTCCCTAATCTGGTTCCGGTACGGCACGCTGAGCCTTTGGTTATTTCCTCTTCCTGGTGGGAAATGAGAGTTAAATTTGCCCGTCCAGACACCTCCAGCTAGCCTCTCATTGGTTCTCGCTATTCCTGTTCATCTTCCGCAGAAATTGCAAACTGGGCCAAACAGGAGATTAAAGGGACTGACTCTCCAAGTGGGGAGAGTGTTAGTAAAGCATCTGGAATGTTGCACCCGAGTACCAGGGGAGGAAAACTGAGACATATTTGAACACGTCTCCCGATCACATGGTTGATCATACTCTAGGTTCCACATGCATGTTTTAGCTGAAGGAAGAATACCTTAAACCTGGGTAGTTGAAACCCGTGGAATGGGTACCATGCAATATGACTTCAAAGGGTCTTCATTTGCTCACCGAACCTCTCCAATCCTATCACTGCTGCGTTTATGCCCCTGTACACATGCTTGATTCTCTTTCGGAGACATAGCAATCCATAGGTTTTAAGATACTTACAAGTCAGGTACATTCTTAGGCGTTTAATATGCGGTGTTGAGTCCATTTCGTTGAGCAAGGAGTAGCTCTTGTCTATTCCATATTTGGCTTAAGGAACTTTATCTGTGCTCATTTCAATCTCTGGTTTTATGCAGCACCCCAACTCACCTTTACCCTTAAGCAAGCATAAGTTGGTTTTCTAAATTTGAGACCCTGTTCTGTTCTGTAATTCAGTTCCTGTGTAGCCAAGTTTCCATTCCGTGTATTACTGATATCTTATGATGTTTCTTTTTCTGTGTGACTTATTTCAGTTAGAATCATCATACCTGAATCCACTCATTGTGCTGCTAAGGGCATGATGACATAGATTTCATTGCTGAGTGATATTGCTATGTAAGTGAATACCACAACTTCTTTATCCATTTTTCACTTTCTGCGATGTTGAACTTGTACTGTAAACGAGGTTCTTGTAAACAGAGCCGTTCCAAACTTTGGGGTGGCTGTGTCTTTTTGATTTTAATTTCCCTAAGCTATAGGACCATAAGTGGAAGTGCCCTAGGCTCTGTTGCTTTGTTTTTTAGATGTTTCAGGAAACACCATACACTTCTCCCAAGTGTCTGTTGGCAATTTACATCCCGCCCATCAGCATAACGAGGCTCCCAGTTCTCAATGGCCTGTTGCCTTTCTGGATTTTACACTTTTTTCAGATGGCCCTTTTGACCGGGGGGAAGTGAGACTTCATTGTAGTGCAGATTTCCTTTGCAAGCTTGCTTGGTTGGCCAAAAAGGGCGTATGCGTTTTTTCCTGAATATATTCAGGAAAAAACGCATACGCCCTTTTTGGCCAAGTGCATCATTGTGGACGTTCTGCCTCTTTTCCTATGCTTTCAATGCAATTCCAGTCTACCTCCTGAAATCGGTTTCCTGCAATTCTGCCCCGCTTTCAAGTCCTCTTGGCAGCCTTACTTCAGTCTATTTTTGGACGATAGCTGTCATTTATAACTCTGCAGGTTTGTGAATTACAGTGCCCCTGAGCTCCTTTCTTCACCTCGCTTTCTTTTGAGCTGGCCGCAACACCGCAGGATGGCTTCAGGCCCTAATCTGGTTCCGGTACGGCACGCTGAGCCTTTGGTTATTTCCTCTTCCTGGTGGGAAATGAGAGTTAAATTTGCCCGTCCAGACACCTCCAGCTAGCCTCTCATTGGTTCTCGCTATTCCTGTTCATCTTCCGCAGAAATTGCAAACTGGGCCAAACAGGAGGTTAAAGGCGCTGACTCTCCAAGTGGGGAGAGTGTTAGTAAAGCGTCTGGAATGTTGCACCCGAGTACCAGGGGAGGAAAACTGAGACATATTTGAACACGTCTCCCGATCACATGGTTGATCATACTCTGGGTTCCACATGCATGTTTTAGCTGAAGGAAGAATACCTAAAACCTGGGTAGTTGAAACCCGTGGAATGGGTACCATGCAATATGACTTCAAAGGGTCTTCATTTGCTCACCGAACCTCTCCAATCCTATCACTGCTGCGTTTATGCCCCTGTACACATGCTTGATTCTCTTTCGGAGACATAGCAATCCATAGGTTTTAAGATACTTACTAGTCAGGTACATTCTTAGGCGTTTAATATGCGGTGTTGAGTCCATTTCGTTGAGCAAGGAGTAGCTCTTGTCTATTCCATATTTGGCTTAAGGAACTTTATCTGTGCTCATTTCAATCTCTGGTTTTATGCAGCACCCCAACTCACCTTTCCCCTTAAGCAAGCATAAGTTGGTTTTCTAAATTTGAGAACCTGTTCTGTTTTGGAATTCAGTTCCTGTGTAGCCAAGTTTACATTCCGTGTATTAGTGATATCTTATGATGTTTCTTTTTCTGTGTGACTTATTTCAGTTAGGATCATCGTACCTGAATCTACTCATTATGCTGCTACGGGCCTGATGACATAGATTTCATTGCTGAGTGATATTGCTTTGTAAGTAAATACCACAACTTCTTTATCCATTTTTCACTTTCTACGATGTTGAACTTATACTGTAAACGAGGTTCTTGTAAACAGAGGCGTCCCAAACTTTGGGCTGGCTGTGTCTTTTTGATTTTAATTTCCCTAAGCTATAGGACCATAAGTGGCAGTGCCCTAGGCTCTGTTGCTTTGTTTTTTAGATGTTTCAGGAAACACCATACACTTCTCCCAAGTGTCTGTTGGCAATTTACATCCCGCCCATCAGCATAACAAGGCTCCCAGTTCTCCATGGCCTGTCCTGCCTTTCTGGATTTTACACTTTTTTCAGATGGCCCTTTTGACCGGGGGGAAGTGAGACTTCATTGTAGTGCAGATTTCCTTTGCAAGCTTGCTTGGTTGGCCAAAAAGGGCGTATGCGTTTTTTCCTGAATATATTCAGGAAAAAACGCATACGCCCTTTTTGGCCAAGTGCATCATTGTGGACGTTCTGCCTCTTTTCCTATGCTTTCAATGCAATTCCAGTCTACCTCCTGAAATCGGTTTCCTGCAATTCTGCCCCGCTTTCAAGTCCTCTTGGCAGCCTTACTTCAGTCTATTTTTGGACGATAGCTGTCATTTATAACTCTGCAGGTTTGTGAATTACAGTGCCCCTGAGCTCCTTTCTTCAACTCGCTTTCTTGTGACCTGGCCGCAACACCGCAGGATGGCTTCAGGCCCTAATCTGGTTCCGGCCCGGCATGCTGAGCCTTTGGTTAATTCCTCTTCCTGGTGGGAAATGAGAGTTAAATTTGCCCGTCCAGACACCTCCAGCTAGCCTCTCATTGGTTCTCGCTATTCCTGTTCATCTTCCGCAGAAATTGCAAACTGGGCCAAACAGGAGGTTAAAGGGACTGACTCTCCAAGTGGGAAGAGTGTTAGTAAAGCGTCTGGAATGTTGCACCCGAGTACCAGGGGAGGAAAACTGAGACATATTTGAACACGTCTCCCGATCACATGGTTGATCATACTCTAGGTTCCACATGCATGTTTTAGCTGAAGGAAGAATACCTTAAACCTGGGTAGTTGAAACCCGTGGAATGGGTACCATGCAATATGACTTCAAAGGGTCTTCATTTGCTCACCGAACCTCTCCAATCCTATCACTGCTGCGTTTATGCCCCTGTACACATGCTTGATTCTCTTTCGGAGACATAGCAATCCATAGGTTTTAAGATACTTACAAGTCAGGTACATTCTTAGGCGTTTAATATGCGGTGTTGAGTCCATTTCGTTGAGCAAGGAGTAGCTCTTGTCTATTCCATATTTGGCTTAAGGAACTTTATCTGTGCTCATTTCAATCTCTGGTTTTATGCAGCAACCCAACTCACCTTTACCCTTAAGCAAGCATAAGTTGGTTTTCTAAATTTGAGACCCTGTTCTGTTCTGTAATTCAGTTCCTGTGTAGCCAAGTTTCCATTCCGTGTATTACTGATATCTTATGATGTTTCTTTTTCTGTGTGACTTATTTCAGTTAGAATCATCATACCTGAATCCACTCATTGTGCTGCTAAGGGCCTGATGACATAGATTTCATTGCTGAGTGATATTGCTTTGTAAGTGAATACCACAACTTCTTTATCCATTTTTCCCTTTCTGCGATGTTGAACTTGTACTGTAAACGAGGTTCTTGTAAACAGAGCCATTCCAAACTTTGGGGTGGCTGTGTCTTTTTGATTTTAATTTCCCTAAGCTATAGGACCATAAGTGGAAGTGCCCTAGGCTCTGTTGCTTTGTTTTTTAGATGTTTCAGGAAACACCATACACTTCTCCCAAGTGTCTGTTGGCAATTTACATCCCGCCCATCAGCATAACAAGGCTCCCAGTTCTCCATGGCCTGTCCTGCCTTTCTGGATTTTACACATTTTTCAGATGGCCCTTTTGACCGTGGGGAAGTGAGACTTCATTGTAGTGCAGATTTCCTTTGCAAGCTTGCTTGGTTGGCCAAAAAGGGCGTATGCGTTTTTTCCTGAATATATTCAGGAAAAAACGCATACGCCCTTTTTGGCCAAGTGCATCATTGTGGACGTTCTGCCTCTTTTCCTATGCTTTCAATGCAATTCCAGTCTACCTCCTGAAATCGGTTTCCTGCAATTCTGCCCCGCTTTCAAGTCCTCTTGGCAGCCTTACTTCAGTCTATTTTTGGACGATAGCTGTCATTTATAACTCTGCAGGTTTGTGAATTACAGTGCCCCTGAGCTCCTTTCTTCAACTCGCTTTCTTGTGACCTGGCCGCAACACCGCAGGATGTCTTCAGGCCCTAATCTGGTTCCGGCCCGGCATGCTGAGCCTTTGGTTAATTCCTCTTCCTGGTGGGAAATGAGAGTTAAATTTGCCCGTCCAGACACCTCCAGCTAGCCTCTCATTGGTTCTCGCTATTCCTGTTCATCTTCCGCAGAAATTGCAAACTGGGCCAAACAGGAGGTTAAAGGGACTGACTCTCCAAGTGGGGAGAGTGTTAGTAAAGCGTCTGGAATGTTGCACCCGAGTACCAGGGGAGGAAAACTGAGACATATTTGAACACGTCTCCCGATCACATGGTTGATCATACTCTAGGTTCCACATGCATGTTTTAGCTGAAGGAAGAATACCTTAAACCTGGGTAGTTGAAACCCGTGGAATGGGTACCATGCAATATGACTTCAAAGGGTCTTCATTTGCTCACCGAACCTCTCCAATCCTATCACTGCTGCGTTTATGCCCCTGTACACATGCTTGATTCTCTTTCGGAGACATAGCAATCCATAGGTTTTAAGATACTTACAAGTCAGGTACATTCTTAGGTGTTTAATATGCGGTGTTGAGTCCATTTCGTTGAGCAAGGAGTAGCTCTTGTCTATTCCATATTTGGCTTAAGGAACTTTATCTGTGCTCATTTCAATCTCTGGTTTTATGCAGCACCCCAACTCACCTTTACCCTTAAGCAAGCATAAGTTGTTTTTCTAAATTTGAGAACCTGTTCTGTTTTGGAATTCAGTTCCTGTGTAGACAAGTTTACATTCCGTGTATTAGGGATATCTTATGATGTTTCTTTTTCTGTGTGACTTACTTCAGTTAGAATCATCGTACCTGAATCTACTCATTATGCTGCTACGGGCCTGATGACATAGATTTCATTGCTGAGTGATACTGCATTGTACGTAAGTACCACAAGTTCTTTATCCATTTTTCACTTTCTGCGATGTTGAACTTGTACTGTAAACGAGGTTCTTGTAAACAGAGCCGTTCCAAACTTTGGGGTGGCTGTGTCTTTTTGATTTTAATTTCCCTAAGCTATAGGACCATAAGTGGAAGTGCCCTAGGCTCTGTTGCTTTGTTTTTTAGATGTTTCAGGAAACACCATACACTTCTCCCGAGTGTCTGTTGGCAATTTACATCCCGCCCATCAGCATAAGAAGGCTCCCAGTTCTCAATAGCCTGTTGCCTTTCTGGATTTTACACTTTTTTCAGATGGCCCTTTTGACCGGGGGGAAGTGAGACTTCATTGTAGTGCAGATTTCCTTTGCAAGCTTGCTTGGTTGGCCAAAAAGGGCGTATGCGTTTTTTCCTGAATATATTCAGGAAAAAACGCATACGCCCTTTTTGGCCAAGTGCATCATTGTGGACGTTCTGCCTCTTTTCCTATGCTTTCAATGCAATTCCAGTCTACCTCCTGAAATCGGTTTCCTGCAATTCTGCCCCGCTTTCAAGTCCTCTTGGCAGCCTTACTTCAGTCTATTTTTGGACGATAGCTGTCATTTATAACTCTGCAGGTTTGTGCATTACAGTGCCCCTGAGCTCCTTTCTTCAACTCGGTTTCTTTTGAGCTGGCCACAACACCGCAGGATGGCTTCAGGCCCTAATCTGGTTCCGGCCCGGCATGCTGAGCCTTTGGTTAATTCCTCTTCCTGGTGGGAAATGAGAGTTAAATTTGCCCGTCCAGACACCTCCAGCTAGTCTCCATTGGTTCTCGCTATTCCTGTTCATCTTCCGCAGAAATTGCAAACTGGGCCAAACAGGAGGTTAAAGGGACTGACTCTCCAAGTCGGGAGAGTGTTAGTAAAGCGTCTGGAATGTTGCACCCGAGTACCAGGGTACGAAAACTGAGACATATTTGAACACGTCTCCCGATCACATGGTTGATCATACTTGGGTTCCACATGCATGTTTTAGCTGAAGGAAGAATACCTTAAACCTGGAGAGTTGAGACCCGTGTAATGGGTACCATGCAATATGACTTCAAAGGGTCTTCATTTTCTCACCGAACCTCTCCAATCCTATCACTGCTGCGTTTATGCCCCTGTACACATGCTTGATTCTCTTTTGGAGACATAGCAATCCATAGGTTTTAAGATACTTACATGTCAGGTACATTCTTAGGCGTTTAATATGCGGTGTTGAGTCCATTTCGTTGAGCAAGGAGTAGCTCTTGTCTATTCCATATTTGGCTTAAGGAACTTTATCTGTGCTCATTTCAATCCTGGTTTTATGCAGCACCCCAACTCACGTTTCCCCTTAAGCAAGCATAAGTTGGTTTTCTAAATTTGAGACCCTTTTCTGTTTTGGAATGCAGTTCCTGTGTAGCCAAGTTTACATTCCGTGTATTAGTGATATCTTATGATGTTTCTTTTTCTGTGTGACTTATTTCAGTTAGAATCATCGTACCTGAATCCACTCATTATGCTGCTACGGGCCTGATGACATAGATTTCATTGCTGAGTGATACTGCATTGTACGTAAGTACCACAAGTTCTTTATCCATTTTTCACTTTCTGTGATATTGAACTTGTACGGTAAACGAGGTTCTTGTAAACGGAGGTGTCCCAAACTTTGGGGTGGCTGTGTCTTTTTGATTTTAATTTCCCTAAGCTATAGGACCATAAGTGGCAGTGCCCTAGGCTCTGTTGCTTTGTTTTTTAGATGTTTCAGGAAACACCATACACTTCTCCCGAGTGTCTGTTGGCAATTTACATCCCGCCCATCAGCATAACAAGGCTCCCAGTTCTCCATGGCCTGTCCTGCCTTTCTGGATTTTACACTTTTTTCAGATGGCCCTTTTGACCGGGGGGAAGTGAGACTTCATTGTAGTGCAGATTTCCTTTGCAAGCTTGCTTGGTTGGCCAAAAAGGGCGTATGCGTTTTTTCCTGAATATATTCCGGAAAAAACGCATACGCCCTTCTTGGCCAAGTGCATCATTGTGGACGTTCTGCCTCTTTTCCTATGCTTTCAATGCAATTCCAGTCTACCTCCTGAAATCGGTTTCCTGCAATTCTGCCCCGCTTTCAAGTCCTCTTGGCAGCCTTACTTCAGTCTATTTTTGGACGATAGCTGTCATTTATAACTCTGCAGGTTTGTGAATTACAGTGCCCCTGAGCTCCTTTCTTCAACTCGCTTTCTTGTGACCTGGCCGCAACACCGCAGGATGGCTTCAGGCCCTAATCTGGTTCCGGTACGGCACGCTGAGCCTTTGGTTATTTCCTCTTCCTGGTGGGAAATGAGAGTTAAATTTGCCCGTCCAGACACCTCCAGCTAGCCTCTCATTGGTTCTCGCTATTCCTGTTCATCTTCCGCAGAAATTGCAAGCTGTGCCAAACAGGAGGTTAAAGGCGCTGACTCTCCAAGTGGGGAGAGTGTTAGTAAAGCGTCTGGAATGTTGCACCCGAGTACCAGGGGAGGAAAACTGAGACATATTTGAACACGTCTCCCGTTCACATGGTTGATCATACTCTGGGTTCCACATGCATGTTTTAGCTGAAGGAAGAATACCTTAAACCTGGAGAGTTGAGACCCGTGGAATGGGTACCATGCAATATGACTTCAAAGGGTCTTCATTTGCTCACCAAACCTCTCCAATCCTATCACTGCTGCGTTTATGCCCCTGTACACATGCTTGATTCTCTTTTGGAGACATAGCAATCCATAGGTTTTAAGATACTTACTAGTCAGGTACATTCTTAGGCGTTTAATATGGGGTGTTGAGTCCATTTCGTTGAGCAAGGAGTAGCTCTTGTCTATTCCATATTTGGCTTAAGGAACTTTATCTGTGCTCATTTCAATCCTGGTTTTATGCAGCACCCCAACTCACCTTTCCCCTTAAGCAAGCATAAGTTGGTTTTCTAAATTTGAGACCCTGTTCTGTTTTGGAATGCAGTTCCTGTGTAGCCAAGTTTACATTCCGTGTATTAGTGATATCTTATGATGTTTCTTTTTCTGTGTGACTTATTTCAGTTAGAATCATCGTACCTGAATCCACTCATTATGCTGCTATGGGCCTGATGACATAGATTTCATTGCTGAGTGATACTGCATTGTACGTAAGTACCACAAGTTCTTTATCCATTTTTCTCTTTCTGTGATATTGAACTTGTACGGTAAACGAGGTTCTTGTAAACGGAGGCGTCCCAAACTTTGGGGTGGCTGTGTCTTTTTGATTTTAATTTCCCTAAGCTATAGGACCATAAGTGGAAGTGCCCTAGGCTCTGTTGCTTTGTTTTTTAGATGTTTCAGGAAACACCATACACTTCTCCCGAGTGTCTGTTGGCAATTTACATCCGGCCCATCAGCATAACAAGGCTCCCAGTTCTCAATGGCCTGTTGCCTTTCTGGATTTTACACTTTTTTCAGATGGCCCTTTTGACCGGGGGGAAGTGAGACTTCATTGTAGTGCAGATTTCCTTTGCAAGCTTGCTTGGTTGGCCAAAAAGGGCGTATGCGTTTTTTCCTGAATATATTCAGGAAAAAACGCATACGCCCTTTTTGGCCAAGTGCATCATTGTGGACGTTCTGCCTCTTTTCCTATGCTTTCAATGCAATTCCAGTCTACCTCCTGAAATCGGTTTCCTGCAATTCTGCCCCGCTTTCAAGTCCTCTTGGCAGCCTTACTTCAGTCTATTTTTGGACGATAGCTGTCATTTATAACTCTGCAGGTTTGTGAATTACAGTGCCCCTGAGCTCCTTTCTTCAACTCGCTTTCTTGTGACCTGGCCGCAACACCGCAGGATGGCTTCAGGCCCTAATCTGGTTCCGGCCCGGCATGCTGAACCTTTGGTTAATTCCTCTTCCTGGTGGGAAATGAGAGTTAAATTTGCCCGTCCAGACACCTCCAGCTAGCCTCTCATTGGTTCTCGCTATTCCTGTTCATCTTCCACAGAAATTGCAAACTGGGCCAAACAGGAGGTTAAAGGCGCTGACTCTCCAAGTGGGGAGAGTGTTAGTAAAGCGTCTGGAATGTTGCACCCGAGTACCAGGGGAGGAAAACTGAGACATATTTGAACACGTCTCCCGATCACATGGTTGATCATACTCTAGGTTCCACATGCATGTTTTAGCTGAAGGAATTATACCTTAAACCTGGGTAGTTGAAACCCGTGGAATGGGTACCATGCAATATGACTTCAAAGGGTCTTCATTTGCTCACCGAACCTCTCCAATCCTATCACTGCTGCGTTTATGCCCCTGTACACATGCTTGATTCTCTTTCGGAGACATAGCAATCCATAGGTTTTAAGATACTTACTAGTCAGGTACATTCTTAGGCGTTTAATATGGGGTGTTGAGTCCATTTCGTTGAGCAAGGAGTAGCTCTTGTCTATTCCATATTTGGCTTAAGGAACTTTATCTGTGCTCATTTCAATCTCTGGTTTTATGCAGCAACCCAACTCACCTTTACCCTTAAGCAAGCATAAGTTGGTTTTCTAAATTTGAGACCCTGTTCTGTTCTGTAATTCAGTTCCTGTGTAGCCAAGTTTCCATTCCGTGTATTACTGATATCTTATGATGTTTCTTTTTCTGTGTGACTTATTTCAGTTAGAATCATCATACCTGAATCCACTCATTGTGCTGCTAAGGGCCTGATGACACAGATTTCATTGCTGAGTGATATTGCTTTGTAAGTAAATACCACAACTTCTTTATCCATTTTTCACTTTCTGCGTTGTTGAACTTGTACTGTAAACGAGGTTCTTGTAAACAGAGCCGTTCCAAACTTTGGGGTGGCTGTGCCTTTTTGATTTTAATTTCCCTAAGCTATAGGACCATAAGTGGAAGTGCCCTAGGCTCTGTTGCTTTGTTTTTTAGATGTTTCAGGAAACACCATACACTTCTCCCAAGTGTCTGTTGGCAATTTACATCCCGCCCATCAGCATAACGAGGCTCCCAGTTCTCAATGGCCTGTTGCCTTTCTGGATTTTACACTTTTTTCAGATGGCCCTTTTGACCGGGGGGAAGTGAGACTTCATTGTAGTGCAGATTTCCTTTGCAAGCTTGCTTGGTTGGCCAAAAAGGGCGTATGCGTTTTTTCCTGAATATATTCAGGAAAAAACGCATACGCCCTTTTTGGCCAAGTGCATCATTGTGGACGTTCTGCCTCTTTTCCTATGCTTTCAATGCAATTCCAGTCTACCTCCTGAAATCGGTTTCCTGCAATTCTGCCCCGCTTTCAAGTCCTCTTGGCAGCCTTACTTCAGTCTATTTTTGGACGATAGCTGTCATTTATAACTCTGCAGGTTTGTGAATTACAGTGCCCCTGAGCTCCTTTCTTCAACTCGCTTTCTTGTGACCTGGCCGCAACACCGCAGGATGGCTTCAGGCCCTAATCTGGTTCCGGCCCGGCATGCTGAACCTTTGGTTAATTCCTCTTCCTGGTGGGAAATGAGAGTTAAATTTGCCCGTCCAGACACCTCCAGCTAGCCTCTCATTGGTTCTCGCTATTCCTGTTCATCTTCCTCAGAAATTGCAAACTGGGCCAAACAGGAGGTTAAAGGCGCTGACTCTCCAAGTGGGGAGAGTGTTAGTAAAGCGTCTGGAATGTTGCACCCGAGTACCAGGGGAGGAAAACTGAGACATATTTGAACACGTCTCCCGATCACATGGTTGATCATACTCTAGGTTCCACATGCATGTTTTAGCTGAAGGAATTATACCTTAAACCTGGGTAGTTGAAACCCGTGGAATGGGTACCATGCAATATGACTTCAAAGGGTCTTCATTTGCTCACCGAACCTCTCCAATCCTATCACTGCTGCGTTTATGCCCCTGTACACATGCTTGATTCTCTTTCGGAGACATAGCAATCCATAGGTTTTAAGATACTTACTAGTCAGGTACATTCTTAGGCGTTTAATATGGGGTGTTGAGTCCATTTCGTTGAGCAAGGAGTAGCTCTTGTCTATTCCATATTTGGCTTAAGGAACTTTATCTGTGCTCATTTCAATCTCTGGTTTTATGCAGCACCCCAACTCACCTTTACCCTTAAGCAAGCATAAGTTGGTTTTCTAAATTTGAGACCCTGTTCTGTTCTGTAATTCAGTTCCTGTGTAGCCAAGTTTCCATTCCATGTATTACTGATATCTTATGATGTTTCTTTTTCTGTGTGACTTATTTCAGTTAGAATCATCATACCTGAATCCACTCATTGTGCTGCTAAGGGCCTGATGACACAGATTTCATTGCTGAGTGATATTGCTTTGTAAGTAAATACCACAACTTCTTTATCCATTTTTCACTTTCTGCGTTGTTGAACTTGTACTGTAAACGAGGTTCTTGTAAACAGAGCCGTTCCAAACTTTGGGGTGGCTGTGTCTTTTTGATTTTAATTTCCCTAAGCTATAGGACCATAAGTGGAAGTGCCCTAGGCTCTGTTGCTTTGTTTTTTAGATGTTTCAGGAAACACCATACACTTCTCCCGAGTGTCTGTTGGCAATTTACATCCCGCCCATCAGCATAACAAGGCTCCCAGTTCTCAATGGCCTGTTGCCTTTCTGGATTTTACACTTTTTTCAGATGGCCCTTTTGACCGGGGGGAAGTGAGACTTCATTGTAGTGCAGATTTCCTTTGCAAGCTTGCTTGGTTGGCCAAAAAGGGCGTATGCGTTTTTTCCTGAATATATTCAGGAAAAAACGCATACGCCCTTTTTGGCCAAGTGCATCATTGTGGACGTTCTGCCTCTTTTCCTATGCTTTCAATGCAATTCCAGTCTACCTCCTGAAATCGGTTTCCTGCAATTCTGCCCCGCTTTCAAGTCCTCTTGGCAGCCTTACTTCAGTCTATTTTTGGACGATAGCTGTCATTTATAACTCTGCAGGTTTGTGAATTACAGTGCCCCTGAGCTCCTTTCTTCAACTCGCTTTCTTGTGACCTGGCCGCAACACCGCAGGATGGCTTCAGGCCCTAATCTGGTTCCGGCACGGGACACTGAGCCTTTGGTTATTTCCTCTTCCTGGTGGGAAATGAGAGTTAAATTTGCCCGTCCAGACACCTCCAGCTAGCCTCTCATTGGTTCTCGCTATTCCTGTTCATCTTCCGCAGAAATTGCAAACTGGGCCAAACAGGAGGTTAAAGGCGCTGACTCTCCAAGTGGGGAGAGTGTTAGTAAAGCGTCTGGAATGTTGCACCCGAGTACCAGGGGAGGAAAAATGAGACATATTTGAACACGTCTCCCGTTCACATGGTTGATCATACTCTAGGTTCCACATGCATGTTTTAGCTGAAGGAAGAATACCTTAAACCTGGGTAGTTGAAACCCGTGGAATGGGTACCATGCAATATGACTTCAAAGGGTCTTCATTTGCTCACCGAACCTCTCCAATCCTATCACTGCTGCGTTTATGCCCCTGTACACATGCTTGATTCTCTTTCGGAGACATAGCAATCCATAGGTTTTAAGATACTTACTAGTCAGGTACATTCTTAGGCGTTTAATATGGGGTGTTGAGTCCATTTCGTTGAGCAAGGAGTAGCTCTTGTCTATTCCATATTTGGCTTAAGGAACTTTATCTGTGCTCATTTCAATCTCTGGTTTTATGCAGCACCCCAACTCACCTTTACCCTTAAGCAAGCATAAGTTGGTTTTCTAAATTTGAGACCCTGTTCTGTTCTGTAATTCAGTTCCTGTGTAGCCAAGTTTCCATTCCATGTATTACTGATATCTTATGATGTTTCTTTTTCTGTGTGACTTATTTCAGTTAGAATCATCATACCTGAATCCACTCATTGTGCTGCTAAGGGCCTGATGACACAGATTTCATTGCTGAGTGATATTGCTTTGTAAGTAAATACCACAACTTCTTTATCCATTTTTCACTTTCTGCGTTGTTGAACTTGTACTGTAAACGAGGTTCTTGTAAACAGAGCCGTTCCAAACTTTGGGGTGGCTGTGTCTTTTTGATTTTAATTTCCCTAAGCTATAGGACCATAAGTGGAAGTGCCCTAGGCTCTGTTGCTTTGTTTTTTAGATGTTTCAGGAAACACCATACACTTCTCCCGAGTGTCTGTTGGCAATTTACATCCCGCCCATCAGCATAACAAGGCTCCCAGTTCTCAATGGCCTGTTGCCTTTCTGGATTTTACACTTTTTTCAGATGGCCCTTTTGACCGGGGGGAAGTGAGACTTCATTGTAGTGCAGATTTCCTTTGCAAGCTTGCTTGGTTGGCCAAAAAGGGCGTATGCGTTTTTTCCTGAATATATTCAGGAAAAAACGCATACGCCCTTTTTGGCCAAGTGCATCATTGTGGACGTTCTGCCTCTTTTCCTATGCTTTCAATGCAATTCCAGTCTACCTCCTGAAATCGGTTTCCTGCAATTCTGCCCCGCTTTCAAGTCCTCTTGGCAGCCTTACTTCAGTCTATTTTTGGACGATAGCTGTCATTTATAACTCTGCAGGTTTGTGAATTACAGTGCCCCTGAGCTCCTTTCTTCAACTCGCTTTCTTGTGACCTGGCCGCAACACCGCAGGATGGCTTCAGGCCCTAATCTGGTTCCGGCACGGGACACTGAGCCTTTGGTTATTTCCTCTTCCTGGTGGGAAATGAGAGTTAAATTTGCCCGTCCAGACACCTCCAGCTAGCCTCTCATTGGTTCTCGCTATTCCTGTTCATCTTCCGCAGAAATTGCAAACTGGGCCAAACAGGAGGTTAAAGGCGCTGACTCTCCAAGTGGGGAGAGTGTTAGTAAAGCGTCTGGAATGTTGCACCCGAGTACCAGGGGAGGAAAAATGAGACATATTTGAACACGTCTCCCGTTCACATGGTTGATCATACTCTAGGTTCCACATGCATGTTTTAGCTGAAGGAAGAATACCTTAAACCTGGGTAGTTGAAACCCGTGGAATGGGTACCATGCAATATGACTTCAAAGGGTCTTCATTTGCTCACCGAACCTCTCCAATCCTATCACTGCTGCGTTTATGCCCCTGTACACATGCTTGATTCTCTTTCGGAGACATAGCAATCCATAGGTTTTAAGATACTTACTAGTCAGGTACATTCTTAGGCGTTTAATATGGGGTGTTGAGTCCATTTCGTTGAGCAAGGAGTAGCTCTTGTCTATTCCATATTTGGCTTAAGGAACTTTATCTGTGCTCATTTCAATCTCTGGTTTTATGCAGCACCCCAACTCACCTTTACCCTTAAGCAAGCATAAGTTGGTTTTCTAAATTTGAGACCCTGTTCTGTTCTGTAATTCAGTTCCTGTGTAGCCAAGTTTCCATTCCGTGTATTACTGATATCTTATGATGTTTCTTTTTCTGTGTGACTTATTTCAGTTAGAATCATCATACCTGAATCCACTCATTGTGCTGCTAAGGGCCTGATGACACAGATTTCATTGCTGAGTGATATTGCTTTGTAAGTAAATACCACAACTTCTTTATGCATTTTTCACTTTCTGCGATGTTGAACTTGTACTGTAAACGAGGTTCTTGTAAACAGAGCCGTTCCAAACTTTGGGGTGGCTGTGTCTTTTTGATTTTAATTTCCCTAAGCTATAGGACCATAAGTGGAAGTGCCCTAGGTTCTGTTGCTTTGTTTTTTAGATGTTTCAGGAAACACCATACACTTCTCCCGAGTGGTTGTTGGCAATTTACATCCCGCCCATCAGCATAACAAGGCTCCCAGTTCTCCATGGCCTGTCCTGCCTTTCTGGATTTTACACTTTTTTCAGATGGCCCTTTTGACCGGGGGGAAGTGAGACTTCATTGTAGTGCAGATTTCCTTTGCAAGTTTGCTTGGTTGGCCAAAAAGGGCGTATGCGTTTTTTCCTGAATATATTCAGGAAAAAACGCATACGCCCTTTTTGGCCAAGTGCATCATTGTGGACGTTCTGCCTCTTTTCCTATGCTTTCAATGCAATTCCAGTCTACCTCCTGAAATCGGTTTCCTGCAATTCTGCCCCGCTTTCAAGTCCTCTTGGCAGCCTTACTTCAGTCTATTTTTGGACGATAGCTGTCATTTATAACTCTGCAGGTTTGTGCATTACAGTGCCCCTGAGCTCCTTTCTTCAACTCGGTTTCTTTTGAGCTGGCCGCAACACCGCAGGATGGTTTCAGGCCCTAATCTGGTTCCGGTACGGCACGTTGAGCCTTTGGATATTTCCTCTTCCTGTTGGGAAATGAGAGTTAAATTTGCCCGTCCAGACACCTCCAGCTAGCCTCTCATTGGTTCTCGCTATTCCTGTTCATCTTCCGAGAAATTGCAAACTGTGCCAAACAGGAGGTTAAAGGCGCTGACTCTCCAAGTGGGGAGAGTGTTAGTAAAGCGTCTGGAATGTTGCACCCGAGTACCAGGGGAGGAAAACTGAGACATATTTGAACACGTCTCCCGATCACATGGTTGATCATACTCTGGGTTCCACATGCATGTTTTAGCTGAAGGAAGAATACCTAAAACCTGGGTAGTTGTAACCCGTGGAATGGGTACCATGCAATATGACTTCAAAGGGTCTTCATTTGCTCACCGAACCTCTCCAATCCTATCACTGCTGCGTTTATGCCCCTGTACACATGCTTGATTCTCTTTCGGAGACATAGCAATCCATAGGTTTTAAGATACTTACTAGTCAGGTACATTGTTGGCGTTTAATATGCGGTGTTGAGTCCATTTCGTTGAGCAAGGAGTAGCTCTTGTCTATTCCATATTTGGCTTAAGGAACTTTATCTGTGCTCATTTCAATCTCTGGTTTTATGCAGCACCCCAACTCACCTTTCCCCTTAAGCAAGCATAAGTTGGTTTTCTAAATTTGAGAACCTGTTCTGTTTTGGAATTCAGTTCCTGTGTAGCCAAGTTTACATTCCGTGTATTAGTGATATCTTATGATGTTTCTTTTTCTGTGTGACTTATTTCAGTTAGAATCATCGTACCTGAATCTACTCATTATGCTGCTACGGGCCTGATGACATAGATTTCATTGCTGAGTGATACTGCATTGTATGTAAGTACCACAAGTTCTTTATCCATTTTTCACTTTCTGCGATGTTGAACTTGTACTGTAAACGAGGTTCTTGTAAACAGAGCCGTTCCAAACTTTGGGGTGGCTGTGTCTTTTTCATTTTAAATTCCCTAAGCTATAGGACCATAAGTGGAAGTGCCCTAGGCTCTGTTGCTTTGTTTTTTAGATGTTTCAGGAAACACCATAAACTTCTCCCAAGTGTCTGTTGGCAATTTACATCCCGCCTATCAGCATAACAAGGCTCCCAGTTCTCAATGGCCTGTTGCCTTTCTGGATTTTACACTTTTTTCAGATGGCCCTTTTGACCGGGGGGAAGTGAGACTTCATTGTAGTGCAGATTTCCTTTGCAAGCTTGCTTGGTTGGCCAAAAAGGGCGTATGCGTTTTTTCCTGAATATATTCAGGAAAAAACGCATACGCCCTTTTTGGCCAAGTGCATCATTGTGGACGTTCTGCCTCTTTTCCTATGCTTTCAATGCAATTCCAGTCTACCTCCTGAAATCGGTTTCCTGAAATTCTGCCCCGCTTTCAAGTCCTCTTGGCAGCCTTACTTCAGTCTATTTTTGGACGATAGCTGTCATTTATAACTCTGCAGGTTTGTGAATTACAGTGCCCCTGAGCTCCTTTCTTCAACTCGCTTTCTTGTGACCTGGCCGCAACACCGCAGGATGGCTTCAGGCCCTAATCTGGTTCCGGCCCGGCATGCTGAGCCTTTGGTTAATTCCTCTTCCTGGTGGGAAATGAGAGTTAAATTTGCCCGTCCAGACACCTCCAGCTAGTCTCCATTGGTTCTCGCTATTCCTGTTCATCTTCCTCAGAAATTGCAAACTGGGCCAAACAGGAGGTTAAAGGCGCTGACTCTCCAAGTGGGGAGAGTGTTAGTAAAGCGTCTGGAATGTTGCACCCGAGTACCAGGGTACGAAAACTGAGACATATTTGAACACGTCTCCCGATCACATGGTTGATCATACTTGGGTTCCACATGCATGTTTTAGCTGAAGGAAGAATACCTTAAACCTGGGTAGTTGAAACCCGTGGAATGGGTACCATGCAATATGACTTCAAAGGGTCTTCATTTGCTCACCGAACCTCTCCAATCCTATCACTGCTGCGTTTATGCCCCTGTACACATGCTTGATTCTCTTTTGGAGACATAGCAATCCATAGGTTTTAAGATACTTACAAGTCAGGTACATTCTTAGGCGTTTAATATGCGGTGTTGAGTCCATTTCGTTGAGCAAGGAGTAGCTCTTGTCTATTCCATATTTGGCTTAAGGAACTTTATCTGTGCTCATTTCAATCCTGGTTTTATGCAGCACCCCAACTCACCTTTCCCCTTAAGCAAGCATAAGTTGGTTTTCTAAATTTGAGACCCTTTTCTGTTTTGGAATGCAGTTCCTGTGTAGCCAAGTTTACATTCCGTGTATTAGTGATATCTTATGATGTTTCTTTTTCTGTGTGACTTATTTCAGTTAGAATCATCGTACCTGAATCCACTCATTATGCTGCTACGGGCCTGATGACATAGATTTCATTGCTGAGTGATACTGCATTGTACGTAAGTACCACAAGTTCTTTATCCATTTTTCACTTTCTGTGATATTGAACTTGTACGGTAAACGAGGTTCTTGTAAACGGAGGTGTTCCAAACTTTGGGGTGGCTGTGTCTTTTTGATTTTAATTTCCCTAAGCTATAGGACCATAAGTGGCAGTGCCCTAGGCTCTGTTGCTTTGTTTTTTAGATGTTTCAGGAAACACCATACACTTCTCCCGAGTGTCTGTTGGCAATTTACATCCCGCCCATCAGCATAACAAGGCTCCCAGTTCTCCATGGCCTGTCCTGCCTTTCTAGATTTTACACTTTTTTCAGATGGCCCTTTTGACCGGGGGGAAGTGAGACTTCATTGTAGTGCAGATTTCCTTTGCAAGCTTGCTTGGTTGGCCAAAAAGGGCGTATGCGTTTTTTCCTGAATATATTCCGGAAAAAACGCATACGCCCTTTTTGGCCAAGTGCATCATTGTGGACGTTCTGCCTCTTTTCCTATGCTTTCAATGCAATTCCAGTCTACCTCCTGAAATCGGTTTCCTGCAATTCTGCCCCGCTTTCAAGTCCTCTTGGCAGCCTTACTTCAGTCTATTTTTGGACGATAGCTGTCATTTATAACTCTGCAGGTTTGTGAATTACAGTGCCCCTGAGCTCCTTTCTTCAACTCGCTTTCTTGTGACCTGGCCGCAACACCGCAGGATGGCTTCAGGCCCTAATCTGGTTCCGGTACGGCACGCTGAGCCTTTGGTTATTTCCTCTTCCTGGTGGGAAATGAGAGTTAAATTTGCCCGTCCAGACACCTCCAGCTAGCCTCTCATTGGTTCTCGCTATTCCTGTTCATCTTCCGCAGAAATTGCAAACTGTGCCAAACAGGAGGTTAAAGGCGCTGACTCTCCAAGTGGGGAGAGTGTTAGTAAAGCGTCTGGAATGTTGCACCCGAGTACCAGGGGAGGAAAACTGAGACATATTTGAACACGTCTCCCGTTCACATGGTTGATCATACTCTGGGTTCCACATGCATGTTTTAGCTGAAGGAAGAATACCTTAAACCTGGAGAGTTGAGACCCGTGGAATGGGTACCATGCAATATGACTTCAAAGGGTCTTCATTTGCTCACCAAACCTCTCCAATCCTATCACTGCTGCGTTTATGCCCCTGTACACATGCTTGATTCTCTTTTGGAGACATAGCAATCCATAGGTTTTAAGATACTTACTAGTCAGGTACATTCTTAGGCGTTTAATATGGGGTGTTGAGTCCATTTCGTTGAGCAAGGAGTAGCTCTTGTCTATTCCATATTTGGCTTAAGGAACTTTATCTGTGCTCATTTCAATCCTGGTTTTATGCAGCACCCCAACTCACCTTTCCCCTTAAGCAAGCATAAGTTGGTTTTCTAAATTTGAGACCCTGTTCTGTTTTGGAATGCAGTTCCTGTGTAGCCAAGTTTACATTCCGTGTATTAGTGATATCTTATGATGTTTCTTTTTCTGTGTGACTTATTTCAGTTAGAATCATCGTACCTGAATCCACTCATTATGCTGCTATGGGCCTGATGACATAGATTTCATTGCTGAGTGATACTGCATTGTACGTAAGTACCACAAGTTCTTTATCCATTTTTCACTTTCTGTGATATTGAACTTGTACGGTAAACGAGGTTCTTGTAAACGGAGGCGTCCCAAACTTTGGGGTGGCTGTGTCTTTTTGATTTTAATTTCCCTAAGCTATAGGACCATAAGTGGAAGTGCCCTAGGCTCTGTTGCTTTGTTTTTTAGATGTTTCAGGAAACACCATACACTTCTCCCGAGTGTCTGTTGGCAATTTACATCCGGCCCATCAGCATAACAAGGCTCCCAGTTCTCAATGGCCTGTTGCCTTTCTGGATTTTACACTTTTTTCAGATGGCCCTTTTGACCGGGGGGAAGTGAGACTTCATTGTAGTGCAGATTTCCTTTGCAAGCTTGCTTGGTTGGCCAAAAAGGGCGTATGCGTTTTTTCCTGAATATATTCAGGAAAAAACGCATACGCCCTTTTTGGCCAAGTGCATCATTGTGGACGTTCTGCCTCTTTTCCTATGCTTTCAATGCAATTCCAGTCTACCTCCTGAAATCGGTTTCCTGCAATTCTGCCCCGCTTTCAAGTCCTCTTGGCAGCCTTACTTCAGTCTATTTTTGGACGATAGCTGTCATTTATAACTCTGCAGGTTTGTGAATTACAGTGCCCCTGAGCTCCTTTCTTCAACTCGCTTTCTTGTGACCTGGCCGCAATACCGCAGGATGGCTTCAGGCCCTAATCTGGTTCCGGCCCGGCATGCTGAACCTTTGGTTAATTCCTCTTCCTGGTGGGAAATGAGAGTTAAATTTGCCCGTCCAGACACCTCCAGCTAGCCTCTCATTGGTTCTCGCTATTCCTGTTCACCTTCCTCAGAAATTGCAAACTGGGCCAAACAGGAGGTTAAAGGGACTGACTCTCCAAGTGGGGAGAGTGTTAGTAAAGCGTCTGGAATGTTGCACCCGAGTACCAGGGGAGGAAAACTGAGACATATTTGAACACGTCTCCCGATCACATGGTTGATCATACTCTAGGTTCCACATGCATGTTTTAGCTGAAGGAATTACACCTTAAACCTGGGTAGTTGAAACCCGTGGAATGGGTACCATGCAATATGACTTCAAAGGGTCTTCATTTGCTCACCGAACCTCTCCAATCCTATCACTGCTGCGTTTGTGCCCCTGTACACATGCTTGATTCTCTTTCGGAGACATAGCAATCCATAGGTTTTAAGATACTTACTAGTCAGGTACATTCTTAGGCGTTTAATATGGGGTGTTGAGTCCATTTCGTTGAGCAAGGAGTAGCTCTTGTCTATTCCATATTTGGCTTAAGGAACTTTATCTGTGCTCATTTCAATCTCTGGTTTTATGCAGCACCCCAACTCACCTTTACCCTTAAGCAAGCATAAGTTGGTTTTCTAAATTTGAGACCCTGTTCTGTTCTGTAATTCAGTTCCTGTGTAGCCAAGTTTCCATTCCGTGTATTACTGATATCTTATGATGTTTCTTTTTCTGTGTGACTTATTTCAGTTAGAATCATCATACCTGAATCCACTCATTGTGCTGCTAAGGGCCTGATGACACAGATTTCATTGCTGAGTGATATTGCTTTGTAAGTAAATACCACAACTTCTTTATCCATTTTTCACTTTCTGCGATGTTGAACTTGTACTGTAAACGAGGTTCTTGTAAACAGAGCCGTTCCAATTTTGGGGTGGCTGTGTCTTTTTGATTTTAATTTCCCTAAGCTATAGGACCATAAGTGGAAGTGCCCTAGGCTCTGTTGCTTTGTTTTTTAGATGTTTCAGGAAACACCATACACTTCTCCCAAGTGTCTGTTGGCAATTTACATCCCGCCCATCAGCATAACAAGGCTCCCAGTTCTCAATGGCCTGTTGCCTTTCTGGATTTTACACTTTTTTCAGATGGCCCTTTTGACCGGGGGAAAGTGAGACTTCATTGTAGTGCAGATTTCCTTTGCAAGCTTGCTTGGTTGGCCAAAAAGGGCGTATGCGTTTTTTCCTGAATATATTCAGGAAAAAACGCATACGCCCTTTTTGGCCAAGTGCATCATTGTGGACGTTCTGCCTCTTTTCCTATGCTTTCAATGCAATTCCAGTCTACCTCCTGAAATCGGTTTCCTGCAATTCTGCCCCGCTTTCAAGTCCTCTTGGCAGCCGTACTTCAGTCTATTTTTGGACGATAGCTGTCATTTATAACTCTGCAGGTTTGTGAATTACAGTGCCCCTGAGCTCCTTTCTTCAACTCGCTTTCTTTTGAGCTGGCCGCAACACCGCAGGATGGCTTCAGGCCCTAATCTGGTTCCGGCACGGCACGCTGAGCCTTTGGTTATTTCCTCTTCCTGGTGGGAAATGAGAGTTAAATTTGCCCGTCCAGACACCTCCAGCTAGCCTCTCATTGGTTCTCGCTATTCCTGTTCATCTTCCGCAGAAATTGCAAACTGTGCCAAACAGGAGGTTAAAGGCGCTGACTCTCCAAGTGGGGAGAGTGTTAGTAAAGCGTCTGGAATGTTGCACCCGAGTACCAGGGGAGGAAAACTGAGACATATTTGAACACGTCTCCCGTTCACATGGTTGATCATACTCTGGGTTCCACATGCATGTTTTAGCTGAAGGAAAAATACCTTAAACCTGGAGAGTTGAGACCCGTGGAATGGGTACCATGCAATATGACTTCAAAGGGTCTTCATTTGCTCACCAAACCTCTCCAATCCTATCACTGCTGCGTTTATGCCCCTGTACACATGCTTGATTCTCTTTTGGAGACATAGCAATCCATAGGTTTTAAGATACTTACTAGTCAGGTACATTCTTAGGCATTTAATATGGGGTGTTGAGTCCATTTCGTTGAGCAAGGAGTAGCTCTTGTCTATTCCATATTTGGCTTAAGGAACTTTATCTGTGCTCATTTCAATCCTGGTTTTATGCAGCACCCCAACTCACCTTTCCCCTTAAGCAAGCATAAGTTGGTTTTCTAAATTTGAGACCCTTTTCTGTTTTGGAATTCAGTTACTGTGTAGCCAAGTTTACATTCCGTGTATTAGTGATATCTTATGATGTTTCTTTTTCTGTGTGACTTATTTCAGTTAGAATCATCGTATATGAATCTACTCATTATGCTGCTACGGGCCTGATGACATAGATTTCATTGCTGAGTGATACTGCATTGTACGTAAGTACCACAAGTTCTTTATCCATTTTTCACTTTCTGCGATGTTGAACTTGTACTGTAAACGAGGTTCTTGTAAACAGAGCCGTTCCAAACTTTGGGGTGGCTGTGTCTGTTTGATTTTAATTTCCCTAAGCTATAGGACCATAAGTGGAAGTGCCCTAGGCTCTGTTGCTTTGTTTTTTAGATGTTTCAGGAAACACCATACACTTCTCCCGAGTGTCTGTTGGCAATTTACATCCCGCCCATCAGCATAACAAGGCTCCCAGTTCTCAATGGCCTGTTGCCTTTCTGGATTTTACACTTTTTTCAGATGGCCCTTTTGACCGGGGGGAAGTGAGACTTCATTGTAGTGCAGATTTCCTTTGCAAGCTTGCTTGGTTGGCCAAAAAGGGCGTATGCGTTTTTTCCTGAATATATTCAGGAAAAAACGCATACGCCCTTTTTGGCCAAGTGCATCATTGTGGACGTTCTGCCTCTTTTCCTATGCTTTCAATGCAATTCCAGTCTACCTCCTGAAATCGGTTTCCTGCAATTCTGCCCCGCTTTCAAGTCCTCTTGGCAGCCTTACTTCAGTCTATTTTTGGACGATAGCTGTCATTTATAACTCTGCAGGTTTGTGAATTACAGTGCCCCTGAGCTCCTTTCTTCAACTCGCTTTCTTGTGACCTGGCCGCAACACCGCAGGATGGCTTCAGGCCCTAATCTGGTTCCGGCACGGCACGCTGAGCCTTTGGTTATTTCCTCTTCCTGGTGGGAAATGAGAGTTAAATTTGCCCGTCCAGACACCTCCAGCTAGTCTCTTATTGGTTCTCGCTATTCCTGTTCATCTTCCGCAGAAATTGCAAACTGGGCCAAACAGGAGGTTAAAGGCGCTGACTCTCCAAGTGGGGAGAGTGTTAGTAAAGCGTGTGGAATGTTGCACCCGAGTACCAGGGGAGGAAAACTGAGACATATTTGAACACGTCTCCCGTTCACATGGTTGATCATACTTGGGTTCCACATGCATGTTTTAGCTGAAGGAAGAATACCTTAAACCTGGAGAGTTAAGACCCGTGTAATGGGTACCATGCAATATGACTTCAAAGGGTCTTCATTTGCTCACCGAACCTCTCCAATCCTATCACTGCTGCGTTTATGTCCCTGTACACATGCTTTATTCTCTTTCGGAGACATAGCAATCCATAGGTTTTAAGATACTTACTAGTCAGGTACATTCTTAGGCGTTTAATATGCGGTGTTGAGTCCATTTCGTTGAGCAAGGAGTAGCTATTGTCTATTCCATATTTGACTTAAGGAACTTTATCTGTGCTCATTTCAATCTCTGGTTTTATGCAGCACCCCAACTCACCTTTACATTTAAGCAAGCATAAGTTGGTTTTCTAAATTTGAGACCCTGTTCTGTTCTGTAATTCAGTTCCTGTGTAGCCAAGTTTACATTCGGTGTATTACTGATATCTTATGATGTTTCTTTTTCTGTGTGACTTATTTCAGTTAGAATCATCATACCTGAATCCACTCATTGTGCTGCTAAGGGCCTGATGACACAGATTTCATTGCTGAGTGATATTGCTTTGAAAGTAAATACCACAACTTCTTTATCCATTTTTCACTTTCTGCGATGTTGAACTTGTACTGTAAACGAGGTTCTTGTAAACAGAGCCGTTCCAAACTTTGGGGTGGCTGTGTCTTTTTGATTTTAATTTCCCTAAGCTATAGGACCATAAGTGGAAGTGCCCTAGGTTCTGTTGCTTTGTTTTTTAGATGTTTCAGGAAACACCATACACGAGTGGTTGTTGGCAATTTACATCCCGCCCATCAGCATAACAAGGCTCCCAGCTCTCCATGGCCTGTCCTGCCTTTCTGGATTTTACACTTTTTTCAGATGGCCCTTTTGACCGGGGGGAAGTGAGACTTCATTGTAGTGCAGATTTCCTTTGCAAGCTTGCTTGGTTGGCCAAAAAGGGCATATGCGTTTTTTCCTGAATATATTCAGGAAAAAACGCATACGCCCTTTTTGGCCAAGTGCATCATTGTGGACGTTCTGCCTCTTTTCCTATGCTTTCAATGCAATTCCAGTCTACCTCCTGAAATCGGTTTCCTGCAATTCTGCCCCGCTTTCAAGTCCTCTTGGCAGCCTTACTTCAGTCTATTTTTGGACGATAGCTGTCATTTATAACTCTGCA
Organism: Delphinus delphis; assembly: GCF_949987515.2. Lineage (NCBI taxonomy): Eukaryota > Metazoa > Chordata > Mammalia > Artiodactyla > Delphinidae > Delphinus > Delphinus delphis. The sequence continues at coordinate 709,752 of NW_027192713.1, forward strand.
GGTTTGTGAATTACAGTGCCCCTGAGCTCCTTTCTTCAACTCGGTTTCTTTTGAGCAGGCCGCAACACCGCAGGATGGCTTCAGGCCCTAATCTGGTTCCGGTACGGCACGCTGAGCCTTTGGTTATTTCCTCTTCCTGTTGGGAAATGAGAGTTAAATTTGCCCGTCCAGACACCTCCAGCTAGCCTCTCATTGGTTCTCGCTATTCCTGTTCATCTTCCGCAGAAATTGCAAACTGTGCCAAACAGGAGGTTAAAGGCGCTGACTCTCCAAGTGGGGAGAGTGTTAGTAAAGCGTCTGGAATGTTGCACCCGAGTACCAGGGGAGGAAAACTGAGACATATTTGAACACGTCTCCCGATCACATGGTTGATCATACTCTGGGTTCCACATGCATGTTTTAGCTGAAGGAAGAATACCTAAATCCTGGGTAGTTGAAACCCGTGGAATGGGTACCATGCAATATGACTTCAAACGGTCTTCATTTGCTCACCGAACCTCTCCAATCCTATCACTGCTGCGTTTATGCCCCTGTACACATGCTTGATTCTCTTTCGGAGACATAGCAATCCATAGGTTTTAAGATACTTACTAGTCAGGTACATTCTTAGGCGTTTAATATGCGGTGTTGAGTCCATTTCGTTGAGCAAGGAGTAGCTCTTGTCTATTCCATATTTGGCTTAAGGAACTTTATCTGTGCTCATTTCAATCTCTGGTTTTATGCAGCAACCCAACTCACCTTTCCCCTTAAGCAAGCATAAGTTGGTTTTCTAAATTTGAGAACCTGTTCTATTTTGGAATTCAGTTCCTGTGTAGCCAAGTTTACATTCCGTGTATTAGTGATATCTTATGATGTTTCTTTTTCTGTGTGACTTATTTCAGTTAGAATCATCGTACCTGAATCTACTCATTATGCTGCTACGGGCCTGATGACATAGATTTCATTGCTGAGTGATACTGCATTGTACGTAAGTACCACAAGTTCTTTATCCATTTTTCACTTTCTGCGATGTTGAACTTGTACTGTAAACGAGGTTCTTGTAAACAGAGCCGTTCCAAACTTTGGGGTGGCTGTGTCTTTTTGATTTTAATTTCCCTAAGCTATAGGACCATAAGTGGAAGTGCCCTAGGCTCTGTTGCTTTGTTTTTTAGATGTTTCAGGAAACACCATACACTTCTCCCGAGTGTCTGTTGGCAATTTACATCCCGCCCATCAGCATAACAAGGCTCCCAGTTCTCAATGGCCTGTTGCCTTTCTGGATTTTACACTTTTTTCAGATGGCCCTTTTGACCGGGGGGAAGTGAGACTTCATTGTAGTGCAGATTTCCTTTGCAAGCTTGCTTGGTTGGCCAAAAAGGGCGTATGCGTTTTTTCCTGAATATATTCAGGAAAAAACGCATACGCCCTTTTTGGCCAAGTGCATCATTGTGGACGTTCTGCCTCTTTTCCTATGCTTTCAATGCAATTCCAGTCTACCTCCTGAAATCGGTTTCCTGCAATTCTGCCCCGCTTTCAAGTCCTCTTGGCAGCCTTACTTCAGTCTATTTTTGGACGATAGCTGTCATTTATAACTCTGCAGGTTTGTGAATTACAGTGCCCCTGAGCTCCTTTCTTCAACTCGGTTTCCTTTGAGCTGGCCGCAACACCGCAGGATGCTTTCAGGCCCTAATCTGGTTCCGGCCCGGCACGCTGAGCCTTTGGTTATTTCCTCTTCCTGGTGGGAAATGAGAGTTAAATTTGCCCGTCCAGACACCTCCAGCTAGCCTCTCATTGGTTCTCGCTATTCCTGTTCATCTTCCGCAGAAATTGCAAACTGGGCCAAACAGGAGGTTAAAGGCGCTGACTCTCCAAGTGGGGAGAGTGTTAGTAAAGCGTCTGGAATGTTGCACCCGAGTACCAGGGGAGGAAAACTGAGACATATTTGTACACGTCTCCCGATCACATGGTTGATCATACTCTAGGTTCCACATGCATGTTTTAGCTGAAGGAAGAATACCTTAAACCTGGGTAGTTGAAACCCGTGGAATGGGTACCATGCAATTTGATTTCAAAGGGTCTTCATTTGCTCACCGAACCTCTCCAATCCTATCACTGCTGCGTTTATGTCCCTGTACACATGCTTGATTCTCTTTTGGAGACATAGCAATCCATAGGTTTCACGATACTTACTAGTCAGGTACATTCTTAGGCGTTTAATATGCGGTGTTGAGTCCATTTCGTTGAGCAAGGAGTAGCTCTTGTCTATTCCATATTTGGCTTAAGGAACTTTATCTGTGCTCATTTCAATCTCTGGTTTTATGCAGCACCCCAACTCACCTTTACCCTTAAGCAAGCATAAGTTGGTTTTCTAAATTTGAGACCCTGTTCTGTTCTGTAATTCAGTTCCTGTGTAGCCAAGTTTACATTCCGTGTATTACTGATATCTTATGATGTTTCTTTTTCTGTGTGACTTATTTCAGTTAGAATCATCATACCTGAATCCACTCATTGTGATGCTAAGGGCCTGATGACATAGATTTCATTGCTGAGTGATATTGCTTTCTAAGTAAATACCACAACTTCTTTATCCATTTTTCACTTTCTGCGATGTTGAACTTGTACTGTAAACGAGGTTCTTGTAAACAGAGGCGTCCCAAACTTTGGGGTGGCTGTGTCTTTTTGATTTTAATTTCCCTAAGCTATAGGACCATAAGTGGCAGTGCCCTAGGCTCTGTTGCTTTGTTTTTTAGATGTTTCAGGAAACACCATACACTTCTCCCGAGTCTCTGTTGGCAATTTACATCCCGCCCATCAGCATAACAAGGCTCCCAGTTCTCCATGGCCTGTCCTGCCTTTCTGGATTTTACACTTTTTTCAGATGGCCCTTTTGACCGGGGGGAAGTGAGACTTCATTGTAGTGCAGATTTCCCTTGCAAGCTTGCTTGGTTGGCCAAAAAGGGCGTATGCGTTTTTTCCTGAATATATTCAGGAAAAAACGCATACGCCCTTTTTGGCCAAGTGCATCATTGTGGACGTTCTGCCTCTTTTCCTATGCTTTCAATGCAATTCCAGTCTACCTCCTGAAATCGGTTTCCTGCAATTCTGCCCCGCTTTCAAGTCCTCTTGGCAGCCTTACTTCAGTCTATTTTTGGACGATAGCTGTCATTTATAACTCTGCAGGTTTGTGAATTACAGTGCCCCTGAGCTCCTTTCTTCAACTCGGTTTCTTTTGAGCTGGCCGCAACACCGCAGGATGGCTTCAGGCCCTAATCTGGTTCCGGTACGGCACGCTGAGCCTTTGGTTATTTACTCTTCCTGTTGGGAAATGAGAGTTAAATTTGCCCGTCCAGACACCTCCAGCTAGCCTCTCATTGGTTCTCGCTATTCCTGTTCATCTTCCGCAGAAATTGCAAACTGTGCCAAACAGGAGGTTAAAGGCGCTGACTCTCCAAGTGGGGAGAGTGTTAGTAAAGCGTCTGGAATGTTGCACCCGAGTACCAGGGGAGGAAAACTGAGACATATTTGAACACATCTCCCGATCACATGGTTGATCATACTCTGGGTTCCACATGCATGTTTTAGCTGAAGGAAGAATACCTAAATCCTGGGTAGTTGAAACCCGTGGAATGGGTACCATGCAATATGACTTCAAAGGGTCTTCATTTGCTCACCGAACCTCTCCAATCCTATCACTGCTGCGTTTATGCCCCTGTACACATGCTTGATTCTCTTTCGGCGACATAGCAATCCATAGGTTTTAAGATACTTACTAGTCAGGTACATTCTTAGGCGTTTAATATGCGGTGTTGAGTCCATTTCGTTGAGCAAGGAGTAGCTCTTGTCTATTCCATATTTGGCTTAAGGAACTTTATCTGTGCTCATTTCAATCTCTGGTTTTATGCAGCACCCCAACTCACCTTTCCCCTTAAGTAAGCATAAGTTGGTTTTCTAAATTTGAGAACCTGTTCTGTTTTGGAATTCAGTTCCTGTGTAGCCAAGTTTACATTCCGTGTATTAGTGATATCTTATGATGTTTCTTTTTCTGTGTGACTTATTTCAGTTAGAATCATCGTACCTGAATCTACTCATTATGCTGCTACGGGCCTGATGACATAGATTTCATTGTTGAGTGATACTGCATTGTACGTAAGTACCACAAGTTCTTTATCCATTTTTCACTTTCTGCGATGTTGAACTTGTACTGTAAACGAGGTTCTTGTAAACAGAGCCGTTCCAAACTTTGGGGTGGCTGTGTCTTTTTGATTTTAATTTCCTAAGCTATAGGACCATAAGTGGAAGTGCCCTAGGCTCTGTTGCTTTGTGTTTTAGATGTTTCAGGAAACACCATACACTTCTCCCAAGTGTCTGTTGGCAATTTACATCCCGCCCATCAGCATAACAAGGCTCCCAGTTCTCAATGGCCTGTTGCCTTTCTGGATTTTACACTTTTTTGAGATGGCCCTTTTGACCGGGGGGAAGTGAGACTTCATTGTAGTGCAGATTTCCTTTGCAAGCTTGCTTGGTTGGCCAAAAAGGGCGTATGCGTTTTTTCCTGAATATATTCAGGAAAAAACGCATACGCCCTTTTTGGCCAAGTGCATCATTGTGGACGTTCTGCCTCTTTTCCTATGCTTTCAATGCAATTCCAGTCTACCTCCTGAAATCGGTTTCCTGCAATTCTGCCCCGCTTTCAAGTCCTCTTGGCAGCCTTACTTCAGTCTATTTTTGGACGATAGCTGTCATTTATAACTCTGCAGGTTTGTGAATTACAGTGCCCCTGAGCTCCTTTCTTCAACTCGCTTTCTTGTGACCTGGCCGCAACACCGCAGGATGGCTTCAGGCCCTAATCTGGTTCCGGCACGGCACGCTGAGCCTTTGGTTATTTCCTCTTCCTGGTGGGAAATGAGAGTTAAATTTGCCCGTCCAGACACCTCCAGCTAGTCTCTCATTGGTTCTCGTTATTCCTGTTCATCTTCCGCAGAAATTGCAAAGTGGGCCAAACAGGAGGTTAAAGGCGCTGACTTTCCAAGTGGGGAGAGTGTTAGTAAAGCGTCTGGAATGTTGCACCCGAGTACCAGGGGAGGAAAACTGAGACATATTTGAACACGTCTCCCGTTCACATGGTTGATCATACTTGGGTTCCACATGCATGTTTTAGCTGAAGGAAGAATACCTTAAACCTGGGTAGTTGAAACCCGTGGAATGGGTACCATGCAATATGACTTCAAAGGGTCTTCATTTGCTCACCGAACCTCTCCAATCCTATCACTGCTGCGTTTATGCCCCTGTACACATGCTTGATTCTCTTTCGGAGACATAGCAATCCATAGGTTTTAAGATACTTACTAGTCAGGTACATTCTTAGGCGTTTAATATGCGGTGTTGAGTCCATTTCGTTGAGCAAGGAGTAGCTCTTGTCTATTCCATATTTGGCTTAAGGAACTTTATCTGTGCTCATTTCAATCTCTGGTTTTATGCAGCACCCCAACTCACCTTTCCCCTTAAGCAAGCATAAGTTGGTTTTCTAAATTTGAGACCCTGTTCTGTTCTGTAATTCAGTTCCTGTGTAGCCAAGTTTACATTCCGTGTATTACTGATATCTTATGATGTTTCTTTTTCTGTGTGACTTATTTCATTTAGAATCATCATACCTGAATCCACTCATTGTGCTGCTAAGGGCCTGATGACACAGATTTCATTGCTGAGTGATATTGCTTTGTAAGTAAATACCACAACTTCTTTATCCATTTTTCAATTTCTGCGATGTTGAACTTGTACTGTAAACGAGGTTCTTGTAAACAGAGCCGTTTCAAACTTTGGGGTGGCTGTGTCTTGTTGATTTTAAATTCCCTAAGCTATAGGACCATAAGTGGAAGTGCCCTAGGCTCTGTTGCTTTGTTTTTTAGATGTTTCAGGAAACACCATACACTTCTCCAGAGTGTTTGTTGGCAATTTACATCCCGCCCTTCATCATAACAAGGCTCCCAGTTCTCCATGGCCTGTCCTGCCTTTCTGGATTTTACACTTTTTTCAGATGGCCCTTTTGACCGGGGGGAAGTGAGACTTCATTGTAGTGCAGATTTCCTTTGCAAGCTTGCTTGGTTGGCCAAAAAGGGCGTATGCGTTTTTTCCTGAATATATTCAGGAAAAAACGCATACGCCCTTATTGGCCAAGTGCATCATTGTGGACGTTCTGCCTCTTTTCCTATGCTTGCAATGCAATTCCAGTCTACCTCCTGAAATCGGTTTCCTGCAATTCTGCCCCGCTTTCAAGTCCTCTTGGCAGCCTTACTTCAGTCTATTTTTGGACGATAGCTGTCATTTATAACTCTGCAGGTTTGTGAATTACAGTGCCCCTGAGCTCCTTTCTTCAACTCGCTTTCTTGTGACCTGGCCGCAACACCGCAGGATGTCTTCAGGCCCTAATCTGGTTCTGGCACGGCACGCTGAGCCTTTGGTTAATTCCTCTTCCTGGTGGGAAATGAGAGTTAAATTTGCCCATCCAGACACCTCCAGCTAGTCTCTCATTGGTTCTCGCTATTCCTGTTCATCTTCCGCAGAAATTGCAAACTGGGCCAAACAGTAGGTTAAAGGGACTGACTCTCCAAGTGGGGAGAGTGTTAGTAAAGCGTCTGGAATGTTGCACCCGAGTACCAGGGTACGAAAACTGAGACATATTTGAACACGTCTCCCGTTCACATGGTTGATCATACTTGGGTTCCACATGCATGTTTTAGCTGAAGGAAGAATACCTTAAACCTGGGTAGTTGAAACCCGTGGAATGGGTACCATGCAATATGACTTCAAAGGGTCTTCATTTGCTCACCGAACCTCTCCAATCCTATCACTGCTGCATTTATGCCCCTGTACACATGCTTGATTCTCTTTCGGAGACATAGCAATCCATAGGTTTTAAGATACTTACTAGTCAGGTACATTCTTAGGCATTTAATATGCGGTGTTGAGTCCATTTCGTTGAGCAAGGAGTAGCTCTTGTCTATTCCATATTTGACTTAAGGAACTTTATCTGTGCTCATTTCAATCTCTGGTTTTATGCAGCACCCCAACTCACCTTTACCCTTAAGCAAGCATAAGTTGTTTTTCTAAATTTGAGACCCTGTTCTGTTCTGTAATTCAGTTCCTGTGTAGCCAAGTTTCCATTCCGTGTATTAGTGATATCTTATGATGTTTCTTTTTCTGTGTGACTTATTGCAGTTAGAATCATCGTACCTGAATCCACTCATTATGCTGCTACGGGCCTGATGACATAGATTTCATTGCTGAGTGATACTGCATTGTACGTAAGTACCACAAGTTCTTTATCCATTTTTCACTTTCTGCGATGTTGAACTTCTACTGTAAACGAGGTTCTTGTAAACAGAGCCGTTCGAAACTTTGGGGTGGCTGTGTCTTTTTGATTTTAAATTCCCTAAGCTATAGGACCATAAGTGGAAGTGCCCTAGGCTCTGTTGCTTTGTTTTTTAGATGTTTCAGGAAACACCATACACTTCTCCAGAGTGTTTGTTGGCAATTTACATCCCGCCAATCAGCATAACAAGGCTCCCAGTTCTCCATGGCCTGTCCTGCCTTTCTGGATTTTACACTTTTTTCAGATGGCCCTTTTGACCGGGGGGAAGTGAGACTTCATTGTAGTGCAGATTTCCTTTGCAAGCTTGCTTGGTTGGCCAAAAAGGGCGTATGCGTTTTTTCCTGAATATATTCAGGAAAAAACGCATACGCCCTTTTTGGCCAAGTGCATCATTGTGGACGTTCTGCCTCTTTTCCTATGCTTTCAATGCTATTCCAGTCTACCTCCTGAAATCGGTTTCCTGCAATTCTGCCCCGCTTTCAAGTCCTCCTGGCAGCCTTACTTCAGTCAATTTTTGGACGATAGCTGTCATTTATAACTCTGCAGGTTTGTGAATTACAGTGCCCCTGAGCTCCTTTCTTCAACTCGCTTTCTTTTGAGCTGGCCGCAACACCGCAGGATGGCTTCAGGCCCTAATCTGGTTCCGGCACGGCACGCTGAGCCTTTGGTTATTTCCTCTTCCTGGTGGGAAATGAGAGTTAAATTTGCCCGTCCAGACACCTCCAGCTAGCCTCTCATTGGTTCTCGCTATTCCTGTTCATCTTCCGCAGAAATTGCAAACTGGGACAAACAGGAGGTTAAAGGCGCTGACTTTCCAAGTGGGGAGAGTGTTAGTAAAGCGTCTGGAATGTTGCACCCGAGTACCAGGGGAGGAAAACTGAGACATATTTGAACACGTCTCCCGTTCACATGGTTGATCATACTTGGGTTCCACATGCATGTTTTAGCTGAAGGAAGAATACCTAAAACCTGGGTAGTTGAAACCCGTGGAATGGGTACCATGCAATATGACTTCAAAGGGTCTTCATTTGCTCACCGAACCTCTCCAATCCTATCACTGCTGCGTTTATGCCCCTGTACACATGCTTGATTCTCTTTCGGAGACATAGCAATCCATAGGTTTTAAGATACTTACTAGTCAGGTACATTCTTAGGCGTTTAATATGCGGTGTTGAGTCCATTTCGTTGAGCAAGGAGTAGCTCTTGTCTATTCCATATTTGGCTTAAGGAACTTTATCTGTGCTCATTTCAATCTCTGGTTTTATGCAGCACCCCAACTCACCTTTCCCCTTAAGCAAGCATAAGTTGGTTTTCTAAATTTGAGACCCTGTTCTGTTCTGTAATTCAGTTCCTGTGTAGCCAAGTTTACATTCCGTGTATTACTGATATCTTATGATGTTTCTTTTTCTGTGTGACTTATTTCAGTTAGAATCATCATACCTGAATCCACTCATTGTGCTGCTAAGGGCCTGATGACACAGATTTCATTGCTGAGTGATATTGCTTTGTAAGTAAATACCACAACTTCTTTATCCATTTTTCAATTTCTGCGATGTTGAACTTGTACTGTAATCGAGGTTCTTGTAAACAGAGCCATTCCAAACTTTGGGGTGGCTGTGTCTTTTTGATTTTAAATTCCCTAAGCTATAGGACCATAAGTGGAAGTGCCCTAGGCTCTGTTGCTTTGTTTTTTAGATGTTTCAGGAAACACCATACACTTCTCCCGAGTGGTTGTTGGCAATTTACATCCCGCCCATCAGCATAACAAGGCTCCCAGTTCTCCATGGCCTGTCCTGCCTTTCTGGATTTTACACTTTTTTCAGATGGCCCTTTTGACCGGGGGGAAGTGAGACTTCATTGTAGTGCAGATTTCCTTTGCAAGCTTGCTTGGTTGGCCAAAAAGGGCGTATGCGTTTTTTCCTGAATATATTCAGGAAAAAACGCATATGCCCTTTTTAGCCAAGTGCATCATTGTGGACGTTCTGCCTCTTTTCCTATGCTTTCAATGCAATTCCAGTCTACCTCCTGAAATCGGTTTCCTGCAATTCTGCCCCGCTTTCAAGTCCTCTTGGCAGCCTTACTTCAGTCTATTTTTGGACGATAGCTGTCATTTATAACTCTGCAGGTTTGTGAATTACAGTGCCCCTGAGCTCCTTTCTTCAACTCGCTTTCTTTTGAGCTGGCCGCAACACCGCAGGATGGCTTCAGGCCCTAATCTGGTTCCGGCACGGCACGCTGAGCCTTTGGTTATTTCCTCTTCCTGGTGGGAAATGAGAGTTAAATTTGCCCGTCCAGACACCTCCAGCTAGCCTCTCATTGGTTCTCGCTATTCCTGTTCATCTTCCGCAGAAATTGCAAACTGGGACAAACAGGAGGTTAAAGGCGCTGACTTTCCAAGTGGGGAGAGTGTTAGTAAAGCGTCTGGAATGTTGCACCCGAGTACCAGGGGAGGAAAACTGAGACATATTTGAACACGTCTCCCGTTCACATGGTTGATCATACTTGGGTTCCACATGCATGTTTTAGCTGAAGGAAGAATACCTAAAACCTGGGTAGTTGAAACCCGTGGAATGGGTACCATGCAATATGACTTCAAAGGGTCTTCATTTGCTCACCGAACCTCTCCAATCCTATCACTGCTGCGTTTATGCCCCTGTACACATGCTTGATTCTCTTTCGGAGACATAGCAATCCATAGGTTTTAAGATACTTACTAGTCAGGTACATTCTTAGGCGTTTAATATGCGGTGTTGAGTCCATTTCGTTGAGCAAGGAGTAGCTCTTGTCTATTCCATATTTGGCTTAAGGAACTTTATCTGTGCTCATTTCAATCTCTGGTTTTATGCAGCACCCCAACTCACCTTTCCCCTTAAGCAAGCATAAGTTGGTTTTCTAAATTTGAGACCCTGTTCTGTTCTGTAATTCAGTTCCTGTGTAGCCAAGTTTACATTCCGTGTATTACTGATATCTCTGATGTTTCTTTTTCTGTGTGACTTATTTCAGTTAGAATCATCATACCTGAATCCACTCATTGTGCTGCTAAGGGCCTGATGACACAGATTTCATTGCTGAGTGATATTGCTTTGTAAGTAAATACCACAACTTCTTTATCCATTTTTCAATTTCTGCGATGTTGAACTTGTACTGTAATCGAGGTTCTTGTAAACAGAGCCATTCCAAACTTTGGGGTGGCTGTGTCTTTTTGATTTTAAATTCCCTAAGCTATAGGACCATAAGTGGAAGTGCCCTAGGCTCTGTTGCTTTGTTTTTTAGATGTTTCAGGAAACACCATACACTTCTCCCCAGTGGTTGTTGGCAATTTACATCCCGCCCATCAGCATAACAAGGCTCCCAGTTCTCCATGGCCTGTCCTGCCTTTCTGGATTTTACACTGTTTTCAGATGGCCCTTTTTACCGGGGGGAAGTGAGACTTCATTGTAGTGCAGATTTCCTTTGCAAGCTTGCTTGGTTGGCCAAAAAGGGCGTATGCGTTTTTTCCTGAATATATTCAGGAAAAAACGCATACGCACTTTTTGGCCAAGTGCATCATTGTGGACGTTCTGCCTCTTTTCCTATGCTTTCAATGCAATTCCAGTCTACCTCCTGAAATCGGTTTCCTGCAATTCTGCCCCGCTTTCAAGTCCTCCTGGCAGCCTTACTTCAGTCAATTTTTGGACGATAGCTGTCATTTATAACTCTGCAGGTTTGTGAATTACAGTGCCCCTGAGCTCCTTTCTTCAACTCGCTTTCTTTTGAGCTGGCCGCAACACCGCAGGATGGCTTCAGGCCCTAATCTGGTTCCGGCACGGCACACTGAGCCTTTGGTTATTTCCTCTTCCTGGTGGGAAATGAGAGTTAAATTTGCCCGTCCAGACACCTCCAGCTAGCCTCTCATTGGTTCTCGCTATTCCTGTTCATCTTCCGCAGAAATTGCAAACTGGGACAAACAGGAGGTTAAAGGCGCTGACTTTCCAAGTGGGGAGAGTGTTAGTAAAGCGTCTGGAATGTTGCACCCGAGTACCAGGGGAGGAAAACTGAGACATATTTGAAGACGTCTCCCGTTCACATGGTTGATCATACTTGGGTTCCACATGCATGTTTTAGCTGAAGGAAGAATACCTAAAACCTGGGTAGTTGAAACCCGTGGAATGGGTACCATGCAATATGACTTCAAAGGGTCTTCATTTCCTCACTGAAACTCTCCAATCCTATCACTGCTGCGTTTATGCCCCTGTACACATGCTTGATTCTCTTTCGGAGACATAGCAATCTATAGGTTTTAAGATACTTACTAGTCAGGTACATTCTTAGGCGTTTAATATGCGGTGTTGAGTCCATTTCGTTGAGCAAGGAATAGCTCTTGTCTATTCCATATTTGGCTTAAGGAACTTTGTGCTCATTTCAATCTCTGGTTTTATGCAGCACCCCAACTCACCTTTCCCCTAAAGCAAGCATAAGTTGGTTTTCTAAATTTGAGACCCTGTTCTGTTCTGTAATTCAGTTCCTGTGTAGCCAAGTTTACATTCCGTGTATTACTGATATCTTATGATGTTTCTTTTTCTGTGTGACTTATTTCAGTTAGAATCATCATACCTGAATCCACTCATTGTGCTGCTAAGGGCCTGATGACACAGATTTCATTGCTGAGTGATATTGCTTTGTAAGTAAATACCACAACTTCTTTATCCATTTTTCACTTTCTGCGATGTTGAACTTGTACTGTAAACGAGGTTCTTGTATACAGAGGCGTCCCAAACTTTGGGGTGGCTGTGTCTTTTTGATTTTAATTTCCCTAAGCTATAGGACCATAAGTGGCAGTGCCCTAGCCTCTGTTGCTTTGTTTTTTAGATGTTTCAGGAAACACCATACACTTCTCCCAAGTGTCTGTTGGCAATTTACATCCCGCCCATCAGCATAACAAGGCTCCCAGTTCTCCATGGCCTGTCCTGCCTTTCTGGATTTTACACTGTTTTCAGATGGCCCTTTTTACCGGGGGGAAGTGAGACTTCATTGTAGTGCAGATTTCCTTTGCAAGCTTGCTTGGTTGGCCAAAAAGGGCGTATGCGTTTTTTCCTGAATATATTCAGGAAAAAACGCATACGCCCTTTTTGGCCAAGTGCATCATTGTGGACGTTCTGCCTCTTTTCCTATGCTTTCAATGCAATTCCAGTCTACCTCCTGAAATCGGTTTCCTGCAATTCTGCCCCGCTTTCAAGTCCTCTTGGCAGCCTTACTTCAGTCTATTTTTGGACGATAGCTGTCATTTATAACTCTGCAGGTTTGTGAATTACAGTGCCCCTGAGCTCCTTTCTTCAACTCGCTTTCTTTTGAGCTGGCCGCAACACCGCAGGATGGCTTCAGGCCCTAATCTGGTTCCGGTACGGCACGCTGAGCCTTTGGTTAATTCCTCTTCCTGGTAGGAAATGAGAGTTAAATTTGCCCGTCCAGACACCTCCAGCTAGTCTCTCATTGGTTCTCGCTATTCCTGTTCATCTTCCGCAGAAATTGCAAACTGGGCCAAACAGGAGGTTAAAGGCGCTGACTTTCCAAGTGGGGAGAGTGTTAGTAAAGCGTCTGGAATGTTGCACCCGAGTACCAGGGGAGGAAAACTGAGACATATTTGAACACGTCTCCCGTTCACATGGTTGATCATACTTGGGTTCCACATGCATGTTTTAGCTGAAGGAGGAATACCTAAAACCTGGGTAGTTGAAACCCGTGGAATGGGTACCATGCAATATGACTTCAAAGGGTCTTCATTTGCTCACCGAACCTCTCCAATCCTATCACTGCTTCGTTTATGCCCCTGTACACATGCTTGATTCTCTTTCGGAGACATAGCAATCCATAGGTTTTAAGATACTTACTAGTCAGGTACATTCTTAGGCGTTTAATATGCGGTGTTGAGTCCATTTCGTTGAGCAAGGAGTAGCTCTTGTCTATTCCATATTTGGCTTAAGGAACTTTATCTGTGCTCATTTCAATCTCTGGTTTTATGCAGCACCCCAACTCACCTTTACCCTTAAGCAAGCATAAGTTGGTTTTCTAAATTTGAGACCCTGTTCTGTTCTGTAATTCAGTTCCTGTGTAGCCAAGTTTCCATTCCGTGTATTACTGATATCTTATGATGTTTCTTTTTCTGTGTGACTTATTTCAGTTAGAATCATCATACCTGAATCCACTCATTGTGCTGCTAAGGGCCTGATGACACAGATTTCATTGCTGAGTGATATTGCTTTGTAAGTAAATACCACAACTTCTTTATCCATTTTTCAATTTCTGCGATGTTTAACTTGTACTGTAAACGAGGTTCTTGTAAACAGAGCCGTTCCAAACTTTGGGGTGGCTGTGTCTTTTTGATTTTAAATTCCCTAAGCTATAGGACCATAAGTGGAAGTGCCCTAGGCTCTGTTGCTTTGTTTTTTAGATGTTTCAGGAAACACCATACACTTCTCCGGAGTGGTTGTTGGCAATTTACATCCCGCCCATCAGCATAACAAGGCTCCCAGTTCTCCATGGCCTGTCCTGCCTTTCTGGATTTTACACTTTTTTCAGATGGCCCTTTTGACCGGGGGGAAGTGAGACTTCATTGTAGTGCAGATTTCCTTTGCAAGCTTGCTTGGTTGGCCAAAAAGGGCGTATGCGTTTTTTCCTGAATATATTCAGGAAAAAACGCATACGCCCTTTTTGGCCAAGTGCATCATTGTGGACGTTCTGCCTCTTTTCCTATGCTTGCAATGCAATTCCAGTCTACCTCCTGAAATCGGTTTCCTGCAATTCTGCCCCGCTTTCAAGTCCTCTTGGCAGCCTTACTTCAGTCTATTTTTGGACGATAGCTGTCATTTATAACTCTGCAGCTTTGTGAATTACAGTGCCCCTGAGCTCCTTTCTTCAACTCGCTTTCTTTTGAGCTGGCCGCAACACCGCAGGATGGCTTCAGGCCCTAATCTGGTTCCGGCACGGCACGCTGAGCCTTTGGTTAATTCCTCTTCCTGGTGGGAAATGAGAGTTAAATTTGCCCGTCCAGACACCTCCAGCTAGCCTCTCATTGGTTCTCGCTATTCCTGTTCATCTTCCGCAGAAATTGCAAACTGGGCCAAACAGGAGGTTAAAGGCGCTGACTTTCCAAGTGGGGAGAGTGTTAGTAAAGCGTCTGGAATGTTGCACCCGAGTACCAGGGGAGGAAAACTGAGACATATTTGAACACGTCTCCCGTTCACATGGTTGATCATACTTGGGTTCCACATGCATGTTTTAGCTGAAGGAAGAATACCTAAAACCTGGGTAGTTGAAACCCGTGGAATGGGTACCATGCAATATGACTTCAAAGGGTCTTCATTTCCTCACCGAATCTCTCCAATCCTATCACTGCTGCGTTTATGCCCCTGTACACATGCTTGATTCTGTTTCGGAGACATAGCAATCCATAGGTTTTAAGATACTTACTAGTCAGGTACATTCTTAGGCGTTTAATATGCGGTGTTGAGTCCATTTCGTTGAGCAAGGAGTAGCTCTTGTCTATTCCATATTTGGCTTAAGGAACTTTATCTGTGCTCATTTCAATCTCTGGTTTTATGCAGCACCCCAACTCACCTTTACCCTTAAGCAAGCATAAGTTGGTTTTCTAAATTTGAGACCCTGTTCTGTTCTGTAATTCAGTTCCTGTGTAGCCAAGTTTACATTCCGTGTATTAGTGATATCTTATGATGTTTCTTTTTCTGTGTGACTTATTTCAGTTAGAATCATCGTACCTGAATCCACTCATTATGCTGCTACGGGCTTGATGACATAGATTTCATTGCTGAGTGATACTGCATTGTACGTAAGTACCACAAGTTCTTTATCCATTTTTCACTTTCTGCGATGTTGAACTTGTACTGTAAACGAGGTTCTTGTAAACAGAGCCGTTCCAAACTTTGGGGTGGCTGTGTCTTTTTGATTTTAAATTCCCTAAGCTATAGGACCATAAGTGGAAGTGCCCTAGGCTCTGTTGCTTTGTTTTTTAGATGTTTCAGGAAACACCATACACTTCTCCCGAGTGGTTGTTGGCAATTTACATCCCGCCCATCAGCATAACGAGGCTCCCAGTTCTCCATGGCCTGTCCTGCCTTTCTGGATTTTACACTTTTTTCAGATGGCCCTTTTGACCGGGGGGAAGTGAGACTTCATTGTAGTGCAGATTTCCTTTGCAAGCTTGCTTGGTTGGCCAAAAAGGGCGTATGCGTTTTTTCCTGAATATATTCAGGAAAAAACGTATACGCCCTTTTTGGCCAAGTGCATCATTGTGGACGTTCTGCCTCTTTTCCTATGCTTTCAATGCAATTCCAGTCTACCTCCTGAAATCGGTTTCCTGCAATTCTGCCCCGCTTTCAAATCCTCTTGGCAGCCTTACTTCAGTCTATTTTTGGACGATAGCTGTCATTTATAACTCTGCAGGTTTGTGAATTACAGTGCCCCTGAGCTCCTTTCTTCAACTCGCTTTCTTGTGACCTGGCCGCAACACCGCAGGATGTCTTCAGGCCCTAATCTCGTTCCGGCACGGCATGCTGAGCCTTTGGTTATTTCCTCTTCCTGGTGGGAAATGAGAGTTAAATTTGCCCGTCCAGACACCTCCAGCTAGTCTCTCATTGGTTCTCGCTATTCCTGTTCATCTTCCACAGAAATTGCAAACTGGGCCAAACAGGAGGTTAAAGGCGCTGACTTTCCAAGTGGGGAGAGTGTTAGTAAAGCGTCTGGAATGTTGCACCCGAGTACCAGGGGAGGAAAACTGAGACATATTTGAACACGTCTCCAGTTCACATGGTTGATCATACTTGGGTTCCACATGCATGTTTTAGCTGAAGGAAGAATACCTTAAACCTGTGTATTTGAAACCCGTGGAATGGGTACCATGCAATATGACTTCAAAGGGTCTTCATTTGCTCACCGAACCTCTCCAATCCTATCACTGCTGCGTTTATGCCCCTGTACACATGCTTGATTCTCTTTCGGAGACATAGCAATCCATAGGTTTTAAGATACTTACTAGTCAGGTACATTCTTAGGCGTTTAATATGCGGTGTTGAGTCCATTTCGTTGAGCAAGGAGTAGCTCTTGTCTATTCCATATTTGGCTTAAGGAACTTTATCTGTGCTCATTTCAATCTCTGGTTTTATGCAGCACACCAACTCACCTTTACCCTTAAGCAAGCATAAGTTGGTTTTCTAAATTTGAGACCCTGTTCTGTTCTGTAATTCAGTTCCTGTGTAGCCAAGTTTACATTCCGTGTATTACTGATATCTTATGATGTTTCTTTTTCTGTGTGACTTATTTCAGTTAGAATCATCATACCTGAATCCACTCATTGTGCTGCTAAGGGCCTGATGACATAGATTTCATTGCTGAGTGATATTGCTTTGTAAGTGAATACACAACTTCTTTATCCATTTTTCACATTCTGTGATATTGAACTTGTACGGTAAACGAGGTTCTTGTAAACGGAGGCGTCCCAAACTTTGGGGTGGCTGTGTCTTTTTGATTTTAATTTCCCTAAGCTATAGGACCATAAGTGGAAGTGCCCTAGGCTCTGTTGCTTTGTTTTTTAGATGTTTCAGGAAACACCATACACTTCTCCCAAGTGTCTGTTGGCAATTTACATCCCGCCCATCAGCATAAGAAGGCTCCCAATTCTCAATGGCCTGTCCTGCCTTTCTGGATTTTACACTTTTTTCAGATGGCCCTTTTGACCGGGGGGAAGTGAGACTTCATTGTAGTGCAGATTTCCTTTGCAAGCTTGCTTGGTTGGCCAAAAAGGGCGTATGCGTTTTTTCCTGAATATATTCAGGAAAAAACGTATACGCCCTTTTTGGCCAAGTGCATCATTGTGGACGTTCTGCCTCTTTTCCTATGCTTTCAATGCAATTCCAGTCTACCTCCTGAAATCGGTTTCCTGCAATTCTGCCCCGCTTTCAAGTCCTCTTGGCAGCCTTACTTCAGTCTATTTTTGGACGATAGCTGTCATTTATAACTCTGCAGGTTTGTGAATTACAGTGCCCCTGAGCTCCTTTCTTCAACTCGCTTTCTTGTGACCTGGCCGCAACACCGCAGGATGGCTTCAGGCCCTAATCTGGTTCCGGCACGGCACGCTGAGCCTTTGGTTATTTCCTCTTCCTGGTGGGAAATGAGAGTTAAATTTGCCCGTCCAG
The DNA here is from genome assembly GCF_949987515.2 of Delphinus delphis. NCBI lineage: Eukaryota > Metazoa > Chordata > Mammalia > Artiodactyla > Delphinidae > Delphinus > Delphinus delphis. The sequence continues at coordinate 727,284 of NW_027192713.1, forward strand.
ACACCTCCAGCTAGTCTCTCATTGGTTCTCGCTATTCCTGTTCATCTTCCGCAGAAATTGGAAACTGGGCCAAACAGGAGGTTAAAGGGACTGACTCTCCAAGTGGGGAGAGTGTTAGTAAAGCGTCTGGAATGTTGCACCCGAGTACCAGGGGAGGAAAACTGAGACATATTTGAACACGTCTCCCGTTCACATGGTTGATCATACTTGGGTTCCACATGCATGTTTTAGCTGAAGGAAGAATACCTAAAACCTGGGTAGTTGAAACCCGTGGAATGGGTACCATGCAATATGACTTCAAAGGGTCTTCATTTGCTCACCGAACCTCTCCAATCCTATCACTGCTGCGTTTATGCCCCTGTACACATGCTTGATTCTGTTTCGGAGACATAGCAATCCATAGGTTTTAAGATACTTACTAGTCAGGTACATTCTTAGGCGTTTAATATGCGGTGTTGAGTCCATTTCGTTGAGCAAGGAGTAGCTCTTGTCTATTCCATATTTGGCTTAAGGAACTTTATCTGTGCTCATTTCAATCTCTGGTTTTATGCAGCACCCCAACTCACCTTTCCCCTTAAGCAAGCATAAGTTGGTTTTCTAAATTTGAGACCCTGTTCTGTTCTGTAATTCAGTTCCTGTGTAGCCAAGTTTACATTCCGTGTATTACTGATATCTTATGATGTTTCTTTTTCTGTGTGACTTATTTCAGTTAGAATCATCATACCTGAATCCACTCATTGTGCTGCTAAGGGCCTGATGACACAGATTTCATTGCTGAGTGATATTGCTTTGTAAGTGAATACCACAACTTCTTTATCCATTTTTCAATTTCTGCGATGTTGAACTTGTACTGTAAACGAGGTTCTTGTAAACAGAGCCGTTCCAAACTTTGGGGTGGCTGTGTCTTTTTGATTTTAAATTCCCTAATCTATAGGACCATAAGTGGAAGTGCCCTAGGCTCTGTTGCTTTGTTTTTTAGATGTTTCAGGAAACACCATACACTTCTCCCGAGTGGTTGTTGGCAATTTACATCCCGCCCATCAGCATAACAAGGCTCCCAGTTCTCCATGGCCTGTCCTGCCTTTCTGGATTTTACACTTTTTTCAGATGGCCCTTTTGACCGGGGGGAAGTGAGACTTCATTGTAGTGCAGATTTCCTTTGCAAGCTTGCTTGGTTGGCCAAAAAGGGCGTATGCGTTTTTACCTGAATATATTCAGGAAAAAACGCATACGCCCTTTTTGGCCAAGTGCATCATTGTGGACGTTCTGCCTCTTTTCCTATGCTTGCAATGCAATTCCAGTCTACCTCCTGAAATCGGTTTCCTGCAATTCTGCCCCGCTTTCAAGTCCTCTTGGCAGCCTTACTTCAGTCTATTTTTGGACGATAGCTGTCATTTATAACTCTGCAGCTTTGTGAATTACAGTGCCCCTGAGCTCCTTTCTTCAACTCGCTTTCTTTTGAGCTGGCCGCAACACCGCAGGATGGCTTCAGGCCCTAATCTGGTTCCGGCACGGCACGCTGAGCCTTTGGTTATTTCTTCTTCCTGGTGGGAAATGAGAGTTAAATTTGCCCGTCCAGACACCTCCAGCTAGCCTCTCATTGGTTCTCGCTATTCCTGTTCATCTTCCGCAGAAATTGCAAACTGGGCCAAACAGGAGGTTAAAGGGACTGACTCTCCAAGTGGGGAGAGTGTTAGTAAAGCGTCTGGAATGTTGCACCCGAGTACCAGGGGAGGAAAACTGAGACATATTTGAACACGTCTCCCGTTCACATGGTTGATCATACTTGGGTTCCACATGCATGTTTTAGCTGAAGGAAGAATACCTAAAACCTGGGTAGTTGAAACCCGTGGAATGGGTACCATGCAATATGACTTCAAAGGGTCTTCATTTGCTCACCGAACCTCTACAATCCTATCACTGCTGCGTTTATGCCCCTGTACACATGCTTGATTCTGTTTCGGAGACATAGCAATCCATAGGTTTTAAGATACTTACTAGTCAGGTACATTCTTAGGCGTTTAATATGCGGTGTTGAGTCCATTTCGTTGAGCAAGGAGTAGCTCTTGTCTATTCCATATTTGGCTTAAGGAACTTTATCTGTGCTCATTTCAATCTCTGGTTTTATGCAGCATCCCAACTCACCTTTCCCCTTAAGCAAGCATAAGTTGGTTTTCTAAATTTGAGACCCTGTTCTGTTCTGTAATTCAGTTCCTGTGTAGCCAAGTTTACATTCCGTGTATTACTGATATCTTATGATGTTTCTTTTTCTGTGTGACTTATTTCAGTTAGAATCATCATACCTGAATCCACTCATTGTGCTGCTAAGGGCCTGATGACACAGATTTCATTGCTGAGTGATATTGCTTTGTAAGTGAATACCACAACTTCTTTATCCATTTTTCAATTTCTGCGATGTTGAACTTGTACTGTAAACGAGGTTCTTGTAAACAGAGCCGTTCCAAACTTTGGGGTGGCTGTGTCTTTTTGATTTTAAATTCCCTAAGCTATAGGACCATAAGTGGAAGTGCCCTAGGCTCTGTTGCTTTGTTTTTTAGATGTTTCAGGAAACACCATACACTTCTCCCGAGTGGTTGTTGGCAATTTACATCCCGCCCATCAGCATAACAAGGCTCCCAGTTCTCCATGGCCTGTCCTGCCTTTCTGGATTTTACACTTTTTTCAGATGGCCCTTTTGACCGGGGGGAAGTGAGACTTCATTGTAGTGCAGATTTCCTTTGCAAGCTTGCTTGGTTGGTCAAAAAGGGCGTATGCGTTTTTACCTGAATATATTCAGGAAAAAACGCATACGCCCTTTTTGGCCAAGTGCATCATTGTGGACGTTCTGCCTCTTTTCCTATGCTTGCAATGCAATTCCAGTCTACCTCCTGAAATCGGTTTCCTGCAATTCTGCCCCGCTTTCAAGTCCTCTTGGCAGCCTTACTTCAGTCTATTTTTGGACGATAGCTGTCATTTATAACTCTGCAGCTTTGTGAATTACAGTGCCCCTGAGCTCCTTTCTTCAACTCGCTTTCTTTTGAGCTGGCCGCAACACCGCAGGATGGCTTCAGGCCCTAATCTGGTTCCGGCACGGCACGCTGAGCCTTTGGTTATTTCTTCTTCCTGGTGGGAAATGAGAGTTAAATTTGCCCGTCCAGACACCTCCAGCTAGTCTCTCATTGGTTCTCGCTATTCCTGTTCATCTTCCGCAGAAATTGCAAACTGGGCCAAACAGGAGGTTAAAGGGACTGACTCTCCAAGTGGGGAGAGTGTTAGTAAAGCGTCTGGAATGTTGCACCCGAGTACCAGGGGAGGAAAACTGAGACATATTTGAACACGTCTCCCGTTCACATGGTTGATCATACTTGGGTTCCACATGCATGTTTTAGCTGAAGGAAGAATACCTAAAACCTGGGTAGTTGAAACCCGTGGAATGGGTACCATGCAATATGACTTCAAAGGGTCTTCATTTGCTCACCGAACCTCTCCAATCCTATCACTGCTGCGTTTATGCCCCTGTACACATGCTTGATTCTGTTTCGGAGACATAGCAATCCATAGGTTTTAAGATACTTACTAGTCAGGTACATTCTTAGGCGTTTAATATGCGGTGTTGAGTCCATTTCGTTGAGCAAGGAGTAGCTCTTGTCTATTCCATATTTGGCTTAAGGAACTTTATCTGTGCTCATTTCAATCTCTGGTTTTATGCAGCACCCCAACTCACCTTTCCCCTTAAGCAAGCATAAGTTGGTTTTCTAAATTTGAGACCCTGTTCTGTTCTGTAATTCAGTTCCTGTGTAGCCAAGTTTACATTCCGTGTATTACTGATATCTTATGATGTTTCTTTTTCTGTGTGACTTATTTCAGTTAGAATCATCATACCTGAATCCACTCATTGTGCTGCTAAGGGCCTGATGACACAGATTTCATTGCTGAGTGATATTGCTTTGTAAATGAATACCACAACTTCTTTATCCATTTTTCACTTTCTGCGATGTTGAACTTGTACTGTAAATGAGGTTCTTGTAAACAGAGCCGTTCCAAACTTTGGGGTGGCTGTGTCTTTTTGATTTTAAATTCCCTAAGCTATAGGACCATAAGTGGAAGTGCCCTAGGCTCTGTTGCTTTGTTTTTTAGATGTTTCAGGAAACACCATACACTTCTCCCGAGTGGTTGTTGGCAATTTACATCCCGCCCATCAGCATAACAAGGCTCCCAGTTCTCCATGGCCTGTCCTGCCTTTCTGGATTTTACACTTTTTTCAGATGGCCCTTTTGACCGGGGGGAAGTGAGACTTCATTGTAGTGCAGATTTCCTTTGCAAGCTTGCTTGGTTGGCCAAAAAGGGCGTATGCGTTTTTTCCTGAATATATTCAGGAAAAAACGCATACGCCCTTTTTGGCCAATTGCATCATTGTGGACGTTCTGCCTCTTTTCCTATGCTTGCAATGCAATTCCAGTCTACCTCCTGAAATCGGTTTCCTGCAATTCTGCCCCGCTTTCAAGTCCTCTTGGCAGCCTTACTTCAGTCTATTTTTGGACGATAGCTGTCATTTATAACTCTGCAGGTTTGTGAATTACAGTGCCCCTGAGCTCCTTTCTTCAACTCGCTTTCTTTTGAGCTGGCCGCAACACCGCACGATGGCTTCAGGCCCTAATCTGGTTCCGGCACGGCACGCTGAGCCTTTGGTTATTTCCTCTTCCTGGTGGGCAATGAGAGTTAAATTTGCTCGTCCAGACACCTCCAGCTAGCCTCTCATTGGTTCTCGCTATTCCTGTTCATCTTCCGCAGAAATTGCAAACTGGGACAAACAGGAGGTTAAAGGGACTGACTCTCCAAGTGGGGAGAGTGTTAGTAAAGCATCTGGAATGTTGCACCCGAGTACCAGGGTACGAAAACTGAGACATATTTGAACACGTCTCCCGATCACATGGTTGATCATACTCTAGGTTCCACATGCATGTTTTAGCTGAAGGAAGAATACCTTAAAACTGGGTAGTTGAAACCCGTGGAATGGGTACCATGCAATATGACTTCAAAGGGTCTTCATTTGCTCACTGAACCTCTCCAATCCTATCACTGCTGCGTTTATGCCCCTGTACACATGCTTGATTCTCTTTCGGAGACATAGCAATCCATAGGTTTTAAGATACTTACTAGTCAGGTACATTCTTAGGCATTTAATATGCGGTGTTGAGTCCATTTCGTTGAGCAAGGAGTAGCTCTTGTCTATTCCATATTTGGCTTAAGGAACTTTATCTGTGCTCATTTCAATCTCTGGTTTTATGCAGCACCCCAACTCACCTTTCCCCTTAAGCAAGCATAAGTTGGTTTTCTAAATTTGAGACCCTGTTCTGTTCTGTAATTCAGTTCCTGTGTAGCCAAGTTTACATTCCGTGTATTAGTGATATCTTATGATGTTTCTTTTTCTGTGTGACTTATTTCAGGTAGAATCATCGTACCTGAATCCACTCATTATGCTGCTACGGGCCTGATGACATAGATTTCATTGCTGAGTGATACTGCATTATACGTAAGTACCACAAGTTCTTTATCCATTTTTCACTTTCTGCGATGTTGAACTTGTACTGTAAACGAGGTTCTTGTAAACAGAGCCGTTCCAAACTTTGGGGTGGCTGTGTCTTTTTGAATTTAATTTCCCTAAGCTATAGGACCATAAGTGGAAGTGCCCTAGGCTCTGTTGCTTTGTTTTTTAGATGTTTCAGGAAACACCATACACTTCTCCCGAGTGGTTGTTGGCAATTTACATCCCGCCCATCAGCATAACAAGGCTCCCAGTTCTCCATGGCCTGTCCTGCCTTTCTGGATTTTACACTTTTTTCAGATGGCCCTTTTGACCGGGGGGAAGTGAGACTTCATTGTAGTGCAGATTTCCTTTGCAAGCTTGCTTGGTTGGCCAAAAAGGGCGTATGCGTTTTTTCCTGAATATATTCAGGAAAAAACGCATACGCCCTTTTTGGCCAAGTGCATCATTGTGGACGTTCTGCCTCTTTTCCTATGCTTTCAATGCAATTCCAGTCTACCTCCTGAAATCGGTTTCCTGCAATTCTGCCCCGCTTTCAAGTCCTCTTGGCAGCCTTACTTCAGTCTATTTTTGGACGATAGCTGTCATTTATAACTCTGCAGGTTTGTGAATTACAGTGCCCCTGAGCTCCTTTCTTCAACTAGCTTTCTTGTGACCTGGCCGCAACACCGCAGGATGTCTTCAGGCCCTAATCTGGTTCCGGCACGGCATGCTGAGCCTTTGGTTATTTCCTCTTCCTGGTGGGAAATGAGAGTTAAATTTGCCCGTCCAGACACCTCCAGCTAGTCTCTCATTGGTTCTCGCTATTCCTGTTCATCTTCCGCAGAAATTGCAAACTGGGCCAAACAGGAGGTTAAAGGCGCTGACTTTCCAAGTGGGGAGAGTGTTAGTAAAGCGTCTGGAATGTTGCACCTGAGTACCAGGGGAGGAAAACTGAGACATATTTGAACACGTCTCCCGTTCACATGGTTGATCATACTTGGGTTCCACATGCATGTTTTAGCTGAAGGAAGAATACCTTAAACCTGGGTAGTTGAAACCCGTGGAATGGGTACCATGCAATATGACTTCAAAGGGTCTTCATTTGCTCACCGAACCTCTCCAATCCTATCACTGCTGCGTTTATGCCCCTGTACACATGCTTGATTCTCTTTCGGAGACATAGCAATCCATAGGTTTTAAGATACTTACTAGTCAGGTACATTCTTAGGCGTTTAATATGCGGTGTTGAGTCCATTTCGTTGAGCAAGGAGTAGCTCTTGTCTATTCCATATTTGGCTTAAGGAACTTTATCTGTGCTCATTTCAATCTCTGGTTTTATGCAGCACCCCAACTCACCTTTCCCCTTAAGCAAGCATAAGTTGGTTTTCTAAATTTGAGACCCTGTTCTGTTCTGTAATTCAGTTCCTGTGTAGCCAAGTTTCCATTCCGTGTATTACTGATATCTTATGATGTTTCTTTTTCTGTGTGACTTATTTCAGTTAGAATCATCATACCTGAATCCACTCATTGTGCTGCTAAGGTCCTGATGACAGAGATTTCATTGCTGAGTGATATTGCTTTGTAAGTAAATACCACAACTTTTTTATCCATTTTTCACTTTCTGCGATGTTGAACTTGTACTGTAAACGAGGTTCTTGTAAACAGAGCCATTCGAAACTTTGGGGTGGCTGTGTCTTTTTGATTTTAAATTCCCTAAGCTATAGGACCATAAGTGGAAGTGCCCTAGGCTCTGTTGCTTTGTTTTTTAGATGTTTCAGGAAACACCATACACTTCTCCCGAGTGGTTGTTGGCAATTTACATCCCGCCCATCAGCATAACAAGGCTCCCAGTTCTCCATGGCCTGTCCTGCCTTTCTGGATTTTACACTTTTTTCAGATGGCCCTTTTGACCGGGGGGAAGTGAGACTTCATTGTAGTGCAGATTTCCTTTGCAAGCTTGCTTGGTTGGCCAAAAAGTGCGTATGCGTTTTTTCCTGAATATATTCAGGAAAAAACGCATACGCCCTTTTTGGCCAAGTGCATCATTGTGGACGTTCTGCCTCTTTTCCTATGCTTGCAATGCAATTCCAGTCTACCTCCTGAAATCGGTTTCCTGCAATTCTGCCCCGCTTTCAAGTCCTCTTGGCAGCCTTACTTCAGTCTATTTTTGGACGATAGCTGTCATTTATAACTCTGCAGCTTTGTGAATTACAGTGCCCCTGAGCTCCTTTCTTCAACTCGCTTTCTTTTGAGCTGGCCGCAACACCGCAGGATGGCTTCAGGCCCTAATCTGGTTCCGGCACGGCACGCTGAGCCTTTGGTTAATTCCTCTTCCTGGTGGGAAATGAGAGTTAAATTTGCCCGTCCAGACACCTCCAGCTAGCCTCTCATTGGTTCTCGCTATTCCTGTTCATCTTCCGCAGAAATTGCAAACTGGGCCAAACAGGAGGTTAAAGGCGCTGACTTTCCAAGTGGGGAGAGTGTTAGTAAAGCGTCTGGAATGTTGCACCCGAGTACCAGGGGAGGAAAACTGAGACATATTTGAACACGTCTCCCGTTCACATGGTTGATCATACTTGGGTTCCACATGCATGTTTTAGCTGAAGGAAGAATACCTAAAACCTGGGTAGTTGAAACCCGTGGAATGGGTACCATGCAATATGACTTCAAAGGGTCTTCATTTCCTCACCGAATCTCTCCAATCCTATCACTGCTGCGTTTATGCCCCTGTACACATGCTTGATTCTCTTTCGGAGACATAGCAATCCATAGGTTTTAAGATACTTACTAGTCAGGTACATTCTTAGGCGTTTAATATGCGGTGTTGAGTCCATTTCGTTGAGCAAGGAGTAGCTCTTGTCTATTCCATATTTGGCTTAAGGAACTTTATCTGTGCTCATTTCAATCTCTGGTTTTATGCAGCACCCCAACTCACCTTTCCCCTTAAGCAAGCATAAGTTGGTTTTCTAAATTTGAGACCCTGTTCTGTTCTGTAATTCAGTTCCTGTGTAGCCAAGTTTACATTCCGTGTATTAGTGATATCTTATGATGTTTCTTTTTCTGTGTGACTTATTTCAGTTAGAATCATCGTACCTGAATCCACTCATTATGCTGCTACGGGCTTGATGACATAGATTTCATTGCTGAGTGATACTGCATTGTACGTAAGTACCACAAGTTCTTTATCCATTTTTCACTTTCTGCGATGTTGAACTTGTACTGTAAACGAGGTTCTTGTAAACAGAGCCGTTCCAAACTTTGGGGTGGCTGTGTCTTTTTGATTTTAAATTCCCTAAGCTATAGGACCATAAGTGGAAGTGCCCTAGGCTCTGTTGCTTTGTTTTTTAGATGTTTCAGGAAACACCATACACTTCTCCCGAGTGGTTGTTGGCAATTTACATCCCGCCCATCAGCATAACAAGGCTCCCAGTTCTCCATGGCCTGTCCTGCCTTTCTGGATTTTACACATTTTTCAGATGGCCCTTTTGACCGGGGGGAAGTGAGACTTCATTGTAGTGCAGATTTCCTTTGCAAGCTTGCTTGGTTGGCCAAAAAGGGCGTATGCGTTTTTTCCTGAATATATTCAGGAAAAAACGTATATGCCCTTTTTGGCCAAGTGCATCATTGTGGACGTTCTGCCTCTTTTCCTATGCTTTCAATGCAATTCCAGTCTACCTCCTGAAATCGGTTTCCTGCAATTCTGCCCCGCTTTCAAATCCTCTTGGCAGCCTTACTTCAGTCTATTTTTGGACGATAGCTGTCATTTATAACTCTGCAGGTTTGTGAATTACAGTGCCCCTGAGCTCCTTTCTTCAACTCGCTTTCTTGTGACCTGGCCGCAACACCGCAGGATGTCTTCAGGCCCTAATCTCGTTCCGGCACGGCATGCTGAGCCTTTGGTTATTTCCTCTTCCTGGTGGGAAATGAGAGTTAAATTTGCCCGTCCAGACACCTCCAGCTAGTCTCTCATTGGTTCTCGCTATTCCTGTTCATCTTCCACAGAAATTGCAAACTGGGCCAAACAGGAGGTTAAAGGCGCTGACTTTCCAAGTGGGGAGAGTGTTAGTAAAGCGTCTGGAATGTTGCACCCGAGTACCAGGGGAGGAAAACTGAGACATATTTGAACACGTCTCCCGTTCACATGGTTGATCATACTTGGGTTCCACATGCATGTTTTAGCTGAAGGAAGAATACCTTAAACCTGTGTATTTGAAACCCGTGGAATGGGTACCATGCAATATGACTTCAAAGGGTCTTCATTTGCTCACCGAACCTCTCCAATCCTATCACTGCTGCGTTTATGCCCCTGTACACATGCTTGATTCTCTTTCGGAGACATAGCAATCCATAGGTTTTAAGATACTTACTAGTCAGGTACATTCTTAGGCGTTTAATATGGGGTGTTGAGTCCATTTCGTTGAGCAAGGAGTAGCTCTTGTCTATTCCATATTTGGCTTAAGGAACTTTATCTGTGCTCATTTCAATCTCTGGTTTTATGCAGCACCCCAACTCACCTTTACCCTTAAGCAAGCATAAGTTGGTTTTCTAAATTTGAGACCCTGTTCTGTTCTGTAATTCAGTTCCTGTGTAGCCAAGTTTCCATTCCGTGTATTACTGATATCTTATGATGTTTCTTTTTCTGTGTGACTTATTTCAGTTAGAATCATCATACCTGAATCCACTCATTGTGCTGCTAAGGGCCTGATGACATAGATTTCATTGCTGAGTGATATTGCTTTGTAAGTGAATACCACAACTTCTTTATCCATTTTTCACATTCTGTGATATTGAACTTGTACGGTAAACGAGGTTCTTGTAAACGGAGGCGTCCCAAACTTTGGGGTGGCTGTGTCTTTTTGATTTTAATTTCCCTAAGCTATAGGACCATAAGTGGAAGTGCCCTAGGCTCTGTTGCTTTGTTTTTTAGATGTTTCAGGAAACACCATACACTTCTCCCAAGTGTCTGTTGGCAATTTACATCCCGCCCATCAGCATAAGAAGGCTCCCAATTCTCAATGGCCTGTCCTGCCTTTCTGGATTTTACACTTTTTTCAGATGGCCCTTTTGACCGGGGTGAAGTGAGACTTCATTGTAGTGCAGATTTCCTTTGCAAGCTTGCTTGGTTGGCCAAAAAGGGCGTATGCGTTTTTTCCTGAATATATTCAGGAAAAAACGTATACGCCCTTTTTGGCCAAGTGCATCATTGTGGACGTTCTGCCTCTTTTCCTATGCTTTCAATGCAATTCCAGTCTACCTCCTGAAATCGGTTTCCTGCAATTCTGCCCCGCTTTCAAGTCCTCTTGGCAGCCTTACTTCAGTCTATTTTTGGACGATAGCTGTCATTTATAACTCTGCAGGTTTGTGAATTACAGTGCCCCTGAGCTCCTTTCTTCAACTCGCTTTCTTGTGACCTGGCCGCAACACCGCAGGATGGCTTCAGGCCCTAATCTGGTTCCGGCACGGCACGCTGAGCCTTTGGTTATTTCCTCTTCCTGGTGGGAAATGAGAGTTAAATTTGCCCGTCCAGACACCTCCAGCTAGTCTCTCATTGGTTCTCGCTATTCCTGTTCATCTTCCGCAGAAATTGGAAACTGGGCCAAACAGGAGGTTAAAGGGACTGACTCTCCAAGTGGGGAGAGTGTTAGTAAAGCGTCTGGAATGTTGCACCCGAGTACCAGGGGAGGAAAACTGAGACATATTTGAACACGTCTCCCGTTCACATGGTTGATCATACTTGGGTTCCACATGCATGTTTTAGCTGAAGGAAGAATACCTAAAACCTGGGTAGTTGAAACCCGTGTAATGGGTACCATGCAATATGACTTCAAAGGGTCTTCATTTGCTCACCGAACCTCTCCAATCCTATCACTGCTGCGTTTATGCCCCTGTACACATGCTTGATTCTGTTTAGGAGACATAGCAATCCATATGTTTTAAGATACTTACTAGTCAGGTACATTCTTAGGCGTTTAATATGCGGTGTTGAGTCCATTTCGTTGAGCAAGGAGTAGCTCTTGTCTATTCCATATTTGGCTTAAGGAACTTTATCTGTGCTCATTTCAATCTCTGGTTTTATGCAGCACCCCAACTCACCTTTCCCCTTAAGCAAGCATAAGTTGGTTTTCTAAATTTGAGACCCTGTTCTGTTCTGTAATTCAGTTCCTGTGTAGCCAAGTTTACATTCCGTGTATTACTGATATCTTATGATGTTTCTTTTTCTGTGTGACTTATTTCAGTTAGAATCATCATACCTGAATCCACTCATTGTGCTGCTAAGGGCCTGATGACACAGATTTCATTGCTGAGTGATATTGCTTTGTAAGTGAATACCACAACTTCTTTATCCATTTTTCAATTTCTGCGATGTTGAACTTGTACTGTAAACGAGGTTCTTGTAAACAGAGCCGTTCCAAACTTTGGGGTGGCTGTGTCTTTTTGATTTTAAATTCCCTAATCTATAGGACCATAAGTGGAAGTGCCCTAGGCTCTGTTGCTTTGTTTTTTAGATGTTTCAGGAAACACCATACACTTCTCCCGAGTGGTTGTTGGCAATTTACATCCCGCCCATCAGCATAACAAGGCTCCCAGTTCTCCATGGCCTGTCCTGCCTTTCTGGATTTTACACTTTTTTCAGATGGCCCTTTTGACCGGGGGGAAGTGAGACTTCATTGTAGTGCAGATTTCCTTTGCAAGCTTGCTTGGTTGGCCAAAAAGGGCGTATGCGTTTTTACCTGAATATATTCAGGAAAAAACGCATACGCCCTTTTTGGCCAAGTGCATCATTGTGGACGTTCTGCCTCTTTTCCTATGCTTGCAATGCAATTCCAGTCTACCTCCTGAAATCGGTTTCCTGCAATTCTGCCCCGCTTTCAAGTCCTCTTGGCAGCCTTACTTCAGTCTATTTTTGGACGATAGCTGTCATTTATAACTCTGCAGCTTTGTGAATTACAGTGCCCCTGAGCTCCTTTCTTCAACTCGCTTTCTTGTGACCTGGCCGCAACACCGCAGGATGGCTTCAGGCCCTAATCTGGTTCCGGCACGGCACGCTGAGCCTTTGGTTATTTCTTCTTCCTGGTGGGAAATGAGAGTTAAATTTGCCCGTCCAGACACCTCCAGCTAGCCTCTCATTGGTTCTCGCTATTCCTGTTCATCTTCCGCAGAAATTGCAAACTGGGCCAAACAGGAGGTTAAAGGGACTGACTCTCCAAGTGGGGAGAGTGTTAGTAAAGCGTCTGGAATGTTGCACCCGAGTACCAGGGGAGGAAAACTGAGACATATTTGAACACATCTCCCGTTCACATGGTTGATCATACTTGGGTTCCACATGCATGTTTTAGCTGAAGGAAGAATACCTAAAACCTGGGTAGTTGAAACCCGTGGAATGGGTACCATGCAATATGACTTCAAAGGGTCTTCATTTGCTCACCGAACCTCTCCAATCCTATCACTGCTGCGTTTATGCCCCTGTACACATGCTTGATTCTGTTTCGGAGACATAGCAATCCATAGGTTTTAAGATACTTACTAGTCAGGTACATTCTTAGGCGTTTAATATGCGGTGTTGAGTCCATTTCGTTGAGCAAGGAGTAGCTCTTGTCTATTCCATATTTGGCTTAAGGAACTTTATCTGTGCTCATTTCAATCTCTGGTTTTATGCAGCACCCCAACTCACCTTTCCCCTTAAGCAAGCATAAGTTGGTTTTCTAAATTTGAGACCCTGTTCTGTTCTGTAATTCAGTTCCTGTGTAGCCAAGTTTACATTCCGTGTATTACTGATATCTTATGATGTTTCTTTTTCTGTGTGACTTATTTCAGTTAGAATCATCATACCTGAATCCACTCATTGTGCTGCTAAGGGCCTGATGACACAGATTTCATTGCTGAGTGATATTGCTTTGTAAGTGAATACCACAACTTCTTTATCCATTTTTCAATTTCTGCGATGTTGAACTTGTACTGTAAACGAGGTTCTTGTAAACAGAGCCGTTCCAAACTTTGGGGTGGCTGTGTCTTTTTGATTTTAAATTCCCTAAGCTATAGGACCATAAGTGGAAGTGCCCTAGGCTCTGTTGCTTTGTTTTTTAGATATTTCAGGAAACACCATACACTTCTCCCGAGTGGTTGTTGGCAATTTACATCCCGCCCATCAGCATAACAAGGCTCCCAGTTCTCCATGGCCTGTCCTGCCTTTCCGGATTTTACACTTTTTTCAGATGGCCCTTTTGACCGGGGGGAAGTGAGACTTCATTGTAGTGCAGATTTCCTTTGCAAGCTTGCTTGGTTGGCCAAAAAGGGCGTATGCGTTTTTACCTGAATATATTCAGGAAAAAACGCATACGCCCTTTTTGGCCAAGTGCATCATTGTGGACGTTCTGCCTCTTTTCCTATGCTTGCAATGCAATTCCAGTCTACCTCCTGAAATCGGTTTCCTGCAATTCTGCCCCGCTTTCAAGTCCTCTTGGCAGCCTTACTTCAGTCTATTTTTGGACGATAGCTGTCATTTATAACTCTGCAGCTTTGTGAATTACAGTGCCCCTGAGCTCCTTTCTTCAACTCGCTTTCTTTTGAGCTGGCCGCAACACCGCAGGATGGCTTCAGGCCCTAATCTGGTTCCGGCACGGCACGCTGAGCCTTTGGTTATTTCTTCTTCCTGGTGGGAAATGAGAGTTAAATTTGCCCGTCCAGACACCTCCAGCTAGCCTCTCATTGGTTCTCGCTATTCCTGTTCATCTTCCGCAGAAATTGCAAACTGGGCCAAACAGGAGGTTAAAGGGACTGACTCTCCAAGTGGGGAGAGTGTTAGTAAAGCGTCTGGAATGTTGCACCCGAGTACCAGGGGAGGAAAACTGAGACATATTTGAACACGTCTCCCGTTCACATGGTTGATCATACTTGGGTTCCACATGCATGTTTTAGCTGAAGGAAGAATACCTAAAACCTGGGTAGTTGAAACCCGTGGAATGGGTACCATGCAATATGACTTCAAAGGGTCTTCATTTGCTCACCGAACCTCTCCAATCCTATCACTGCTGCGTTTATGCCCCTGTACACATGCTTGATTCTGTTTCGGAGACATAGCAATCCATAGGTTTTAAGATACTTACTAGTCAGGTACATTCTTAGGCGTTTAATATGCGGTGTTGAGTCCATTTCGTTGAGCAAGGAGTAGCTCTTGTCTATTCCATATTTGGCTTAAGGAACTTTATCTGTGCTCATTTCAATCTCTGGTTTTATGCAGCACCCCAACTCACCTTTCCCCTTAAGCAAGCATAAGTTGGTTTTCTAAATTTGAGACCCTGTTCTGTTCTGTAATTCAGTTCCTGTGTAGCCAAGTTTACATTCCGTGTATTACTGATATCTTATGATGTTTCTTTTTCTGTGTGACTTATTTCAGTTAGAATCATCATACCTGAATCCACTCATTGTGCTGCTAAGGGCCTGATGACACAGATTTCATTGCTGAGTGATATTGCTTTGTAAATGAATACCACAACTTCTTTATCCATTTTTCACTTTCTGCGATGTTGAACTTGTACTGTAAACGAGGTTCTTGTAAACAGAGCCGTTCCAAACTTTGGGGTGGCTGTGTCTTTTTGAATTTAATTTCCCTAAGCTATAGGACCATAAGTGGAAGTGCCCTAGGCTCTGTTGCTTTGTTTTTTAGATGTTTCAGGAAACACCATACACTTCTCCCGAGTGGTTGTTGGCAATTTACATCCCGCCCATCAGCATAACAAGGCTCCCAGTTCTCCATGGCCTGTCCTGCCTTTCTGGATTTTACACTTTTTTCAGATGGCCCTTTTGACCGGGGGGAAGTGAGACTTCATTGTAGTGCAGATTTCCTTTGCAAGCTTGCTTGGTTGGCCAAAAAGGGCGTATGCGTTTTTACCTGAATATATTCAGGAAAAAACGCATACGCCCTTTTTGGCCAAGTGCATCATTGTGGACGTTCTGCCTCTTTTCCTATGCTTGCAATGCAATTCCAGTCTACCTCCTGAAATCGGTTTCCTGCAATTCTGCCCCGCTTTCAAGTCCTCTTGGCAGCCTTACTTCAGTCTATTTTTGGACGATAGCTGTCATTTATAACTCTGCAGCTTTGTGAATTACAGTGCCCCTGAGCTCCTTTCTTCAACTCGCTTTCTTGTGACCTGGCCGCAACACCGCAGGATGGCTTCAGGCCCTAATCTGGTTCCGGCACGGCACGCTGAGCCTTTGGTTATTTCTTCTTCCTGGTGGGAAATGAGAGTTAAATTTGCCCGTCCAGACACCTCCAGCTAGCCTCTCATTGGTTCTCGCTATTCCTGTTCATCTTCCGCAGAAATTGCAAACTGGGCCAAACAGGAGGTTAAAGGGACTGACTCTCCAAGTGGGGAGAGTGTTAGTAAAGCGTCTGGAATGTTGCACCCGAGTACCAGGGGAGGAAAACTGAGACATATTTGAACACGTCTCCCGTTCACATGGTTGATCATACTTGGGTTCCACATGCATGTTTTAGCTGAAGGAAGAATACCTAAAACCTGGGTAGTTGAAACCCGTGGAATGGGTACCATGCAATATGACTTCAAAGGGTCTTCATTTGCTCACCGAACCTCTCCAATCCTATCACTGCTGCGTTTATGCCCCTGTACACATGCTTGATTCTGTTTCGGAGACATAGCAATCCATAGGTTTTAAGATACTTACTAGTCAGGTACATTCTTAGGCGTTTAATATGCGGTGTTGAGTCCATTTCGTTGAGCAAGGAGTAGCTCTTGTCTATTCCATATTTGGCTTAAGGAACTTTATCTGTGCTCATTTCAATCTCTGGTTTTATGCAGCACCCCAACTCACCTTTCCCCTTAAGCAAGCATAAGTTGGTTTTCTAAATTTGAGACCCTGTTCTGTTCTGTAATTCAGTTCCTGTGTAGCCAAGTTTACATTCCGTGTATTACTGATATCTTATGATGTTTCTTTTTCTGTGTGACTTATTTCAGTTAGAATCATCATACCTGAATCCACTCATTGTGCTGCTAAGGGCCTGATGACACAGATTTCATTGCTGAGTGATATTGCTTTGTAAGTGAATACCACAACTTCTTTATCCATTTTTCAATTTCTGCGATGTTGAACTTGTACTGTAAACGAGGTTCTTGTAAACAGAGCCGTTCCAAACTTTGGGGTGGCTGTGTCTTTTTGATTTTAAATTCCCTAAGCTATAGGACCATAAGTGGAAGTGCCCTAGGCTCTGTTGCTTTGTTTTTTAGATATTTCAGGAAACACCATACACTTCTCCCGAGTGGTTGTTGGCAATTTACATCCCGCCCATCAGCATAACAAGGCTCCCAGTTCTCCATGGCCTGTCCTGCCTTTCTGGATTTTACACTTTTTTCAGATGGCCCTTTTGACCGGGGGGAAGTGAGACTTCATTGTAGTGCAGATTTCCTTTGCAAGCTTGCTTGGTTGGCCAAAAAGGGCGTATGCGTTTTTACCTGAATATATTCAGGAAAAAACGCATACGCCCTTTTTGGCCAAGTGCATCATTGTGGACGTTCTGCCTCTTTTCCTATGCTTGCAATGCAATTCCAGTCTACCTCCTGAAATCGGTTTCCTGCAATTCTGCCCCGCTTTCAAGTCCTCTTGGCAGCCTTACTTCAGTCTATTTTTGGACGATAGCTGTCATTTATAACTCTGCAGCTTTGTGAATTACAGTGCCCCTGAGCTCCTTTCTTCAACTCGCTTTCTTTTGAGCTGGCCGCAACACCGCAGGATGGCTTCAGGCCCTAATCTGGTTCCGGCACGGCACGCTGAGCCTTTGGTTATTTCTTCTTCCTGGTGGGAAATGAGAGTTAAATTTGCCCGTCCAGACACCTCCAGCTAGCCTCTCATTGGTTCTCGCTATTCCTGTTCATCTTCCGCAGAAATTGCAAACTGGGCCAAACAGGAGGTTAAAGGGACTGACTCTCCAAGTGGGGAGAGTGTTAGTAAAGCGTCTGGAATGTTGCACCCGAGTACCAGGGGAGGAAAACTGAGACATATTTGAACACGTCTCCCGTTCACATGGTTGATCATACTTGGGTTCCACATGCATGTTTTAGCTGAAGGAAGAATACCTAAAACCTGGGTAGTTGAAACCCGTGGAATGGGTACCATGCAATATGACTTCAAAGGGTCTTCATTTGCTCACCGAACCTCTCCAATCCTATCACTGCTGCGTTTATGCCCCTGTACACATGCTTGATTCTGTTTCGGAGACATAGCAATCCATAGGTTTTAAGATACTTACTAGTCAGGTACATTCTTAGGCGTTTAATATGCGGTGTTGAGTCCATTTCGTTGAGCAAGGAGTAGCTCTTGTCTATTCCATATTTGGCTTAAGGAACTTTATCTGTGCTCATTTCAATCTCTGGTTTTATGCAGCACCCCAACTCACCTTTCCCCTTAAGCAAGCATAAGTTGGTTTTCTAAATTTGAGACCCTGTTCTGTTCTGTAATTCAGTTCCTGTGTAGCCAAGTTTACATTCCGTGTATTACTGATATCTTATGATGTTTCTTTTTCTGTGTGACTTATTTCAGTTAGAATCATCATACCTGAATCCACTCATTGTGCTGCTAAGGGCCTGATGACACAGATTTCATTGCTGAGTGATATTGCTTTGTAAATGAATACCACAACTTCTTTATCCATTTTTCACTTTCTGCGATGTTGAACTTGTACTGTAAACGAGGTTCTTGTAAACAGAGCCGTTCCAAACTTTGGGGTGGCTGTGTCTTTTTGAATTTAATTTCCCTAAGCTATAGGACCATAAGTGGAAGTGCCCTAGGCTCTGTTGCTTTGTTTTTTAGATGTTTCAGGAAACACCATACACTTCTCCCGAGTGGTTGTTGGCAATTTACATCCCGCCCATCAGCATAACAAGGCTCCCAGTTCTCCATGGCCTGTCCTGCCTTTCTGGATTTTACACTTTTTTCAGATGGCCCTTTTGACCGGGGGGAAGTGAGACTTCATTGTAGTGCAGATTTCCTTTGCAAGCTTGCTTGGTTGGCCAAAAAGGGCGTATGCGTTTTTTCCTGAATATATTCAGGAAAAAACGCATACGCCCTTTTTGGCCAAGTGCATCATTGTGGACGTTCTGCCTCTTTTCCTATGCTTTCAATGCAATTCCAGTCTACCTCCTGAAATCGGTTTCCTGCAATTCTGCCCCGCTTTCAAGTCCTCTTGGCAGCCTTACTTCAGTCTATTTTTGGACGATAGCTGTCATTTATAACTCTGCAGGTTTGTGAATTACAGTGCCCCTGAGCTCCTTTCTTCAACTAGCTTTCTTGTGACCTGGCCGCAACACCGCAGGATGTCTTCAGGCCCTAATCTGGTTCCGGCACGGCATGCTGAGCCTTTGGTTATTTCCTCTTCCTGGTGGGAAATGAGAGTTAAATTTGCCCGTCCAGACACCCCCAGGTAGTCTCTCATTGGTTCTCGCTATTCCTGTTCATCTTCCGCAGAAATTGCAAACTGGGCCAAACAGGAGGTTAAAGGCGCTGACTTTCCAAGTGGGGAGAGTGTTAGTAAAGCGTCTGGAATGTTGCACCCGAGTACCAGGGGAGGAAAACTGAGACATATTTGAACACGTCTCCCGTTCACATGGTTGATCATACTTGGGTTCCACATGCATGTTTTAACTGAAGGAAGAATACCTAAAACCTGGGTAGTTGAAACCCGTGGAATGGGTACCATGCAATATGACTTCAAAGGGTCTTCATTTCCTCACCGAATCTCTCCAATCCTATCACTGCTGCGTTTATGCCCCTGTACACATGCTTGATTCTGTTTCGGAGACATAGCAATCCATAGGTTTTAAGATACTTACTAGTCAGGTACATTCTTAGGCGTTTAATATGCGGTGTTGAGTCCATTTCGTTGAGCAAGGAGTAGCTCTTGTCTATTCCATATTTGGCTTAAGGAACTTTATCTGTGCTCATTTCAACCTCTGGTTTTATGCAGCACCCCAACTCACCTTTCCCCTTAAGCAAGCATAAGTTGGTTTTCTAAATTTGAGACCCTGTTCTGTTCTGTAATTCAGTTCCTGTGTAGCCAAGTTTACATTCCTTGTATTACTGATATCTTACGATGTTTCTTTTTCTGTGTGACTTATTTCAGTTAGAATCATCATACCTGAATCCACTCATTGTGCTGCTAAGGGCCTGATAACACAGATTTCATTGCTGAGTGATATTGCTTTGTAAGTAAATACCACAACTTCTTTATCCATTTTTCAATTTCTGCGATGTTGAACTTGTACTGTAAACGAGGTTCTTGTAAACAGAGCCGTTCCAAACTTTGGGGTGGCTGTGTCTTTTTGATTTTAATTTCCCTAAGCTATAGGACCATAAGTGGAAGTGCCCTAGGCTCTGTTGCTTTGTTTTTTAGATGTTTCAGGAAACACCATACACTTCTCCCGAGTGTTTGTTGGCAATTTACATCCCGCCCATCAGCATAACAAGGCTCCCAGTTCTCCATGGCCTGTCCTGCCTTTCTGGATTTTACACTTTTTTCAGATGGCCCTTTTGACCGGGGGGAAGTGAGACTTCATTGTAGTGCAGATTTCCTTTGCAAGCTTGCTTGGTTGGCCAAAAAGGGCGTATGCGTTTTTTCCTGAATATATTCAGGAAAAAACGCATACGCCCTTTTTGGCCAAGTGCATCATTGTGGACGTTCTGCCTCTTTTCCTATGCTTTCAATGCAATTCCAGTCTACCTCCTGAAATCGGTTTCCTGCAATTCTGCCCCGCTTTCAAGTCCTCTTGGCAGCCTTACTTCAGTCTATTTTTGGACGATAGCTGTCATTTATAACTCTGCAGGTTTGTGAATTACAGTGCCCCTGAGCTCCTTTCTTCAACTCGCTTTCTTGTGACCTGGCCGCAACACCGCAGGATGTCTTCAGGCCCTAATCTGGTTCTGGCACGGCATGCTGAGCCTTTGGTTAATTCCTCTTCCTGGTGGGAAATGAGAGTTAAATTTGCCCATCCAGACACCTCCAGCTAGTCTCTCATTGGTTCTCGCTATTCCTGTTCATCTTCCACAGAAATTGCAAACTGGGCCAAACAGGAGGTTAAAGGCGCTGACTTTCCAAGTGGGGAGAGTGTTAGTAAAGCGTCTGGAATGTTGCACCCGAGTAGCAGGGTACAAAAACTGAGACATATTTGAACACGTCTCCCGATCACATGGTTGATCATACTCTAGGTTCCACATGCATGTTTTAGCTGAAGGAAGAATACCTTAAACCTGGGTAGTTGAAACCCGTGGAATGGGTACCATGCAATATGACTTCAAAAGGTCTTCATTTGCTCACTGAACCTCTCCAATCCTATCACTGCTGCGTTTATGCCCCTGTACACATGCTTGATTCTCTTTCGGAGACATAGCAATCCATAGGTTTTAAGATACTTACTAGTCAGGTACATTCTTAGGCATTTAATATGCGGTGTTGAGTCCATTTCGTTGAGCAAGGAGTACCTCTTGTCTATTCCATATTTGGCTTAAGGAACTTTATCTGTGCTCATTTCAATCTCTGGTTTTATGCAGCACCCCAACTCACCTTTACCCTTAAGCAAGCATAAGTTGGTTTTCTAAATTTGAGACCCTGTTCTGTTCTGTAATTCAGTTCCTGTGTAGCCAAGTTTACATTCCGTGTATTAGTGATATCTTATGATGTTTCTTTTTCTGTGTGACTTATTTCAGGTAGAATCATCGTACCTGAATCCACTCATTATGCTGCTACGGGCCTGATGACATAGATTTCATTGCTGAGTGATACTGCATTGTACGTAAGTACCACAAGTTCTTTATCCATTTTTCACTTTCTGCGATGTTGAACTTGTACTGTAAACGAGGTTCTTGTAAACAGAGCCGTTCCAAACTTTGGGGTGGCTGTGTCTTTTTGAATTTAATTTCCCTAAGCTATAGGACCATAAGTGGAAGTGCCCTAGGCTCTGTTGCTTTGTTTTTTAGATGTTTCAGGAAACACCATACACTTCTCCCGAGTGGTTGTTGGCAATTTACATCCCGCCCATCAGCATAACAAGGCTCCCAGTTCTCCATGGCCTGTCCTGCCTTTCTGGATTTTACACTTTTTTCAGATGGCCCTTTTGACCGGGGGGAAGTGAGACTTCATTGTAGTGCAGATTTCCTTTGCAAGCTTGCTTGGTTGGCCAAAAAGGGCGTATGCGTTTTTTCCTGAATATATTCAGGAAAAAACGCATACGCCCTTTTTGGCCAAGTGCATCATTGTGGACGTTCTGCCTCTTTTCCTATGCTTTCAATGCAATTCCAGTCTACCTCCTGAAATCGGTTTCCTGCAATTCTGCCCCGCTTTCAAGTCCTCTTGGCAGCCTTACTTCAGTCTATTTTTGGACGATAGCTGTCATTTATAACTCTGCAGGTTTGTGAATTACAGTGCCCCTGAGCTCCTTTCTTCCACTCGCTTTCTTGTGACCTGGCCGCAACACCGCAGGATGTCTTCAGGCCCTAATCTGGTTCTGGCACGGCATGCTGAGCCTTTGGTTAATTCCTCTTCCTGGTGGGAAATGAGAGTTAAATTTGCCCATCCAGACACCTCCAGCTAGTCTCTCATTGGTTCTCGCTATTCCTGTTCATCTTCCACAGAAATTGCAAACTGGGCCAAACAGGAGGTTAAAGGCGCTGACTTTCCAAGTGGGGAGAGTGTTAGTAAAGCGTCTGGAATGTTGCACCCGAGTAGCAGGGTACGAAAACTGAGACATATTTGAACACGTCTCCCGATCACATGGTTGATCATACTCTAGGTTCCACATGCATGTTTTAGCTGAAGGAAGAATACCTTAAACCTGGGTAGTTGAAACCCGTGGAATGGGTACCATGCAATATGACTTCAAAGGGTCTTCATTTGCTCACCGAACCTCTCCAATCCTATCACTGCTGCGTTTATGCCCCTGTACACATGCTTGATTCTCTTTCGGAGACATAGCAATCCATAGGTTTTAAGATACTTACTAGTCAGGTACATTCTTAGGCGTTTAATATGCGGTGTTGAGTCCATTTCGTTGAGCAAGGAGTAGCTCTTGTCTATTCCATATTTGGCTTAAGGAACTTTATCTGTGCTCATTTCAATCTCTGGTTTTATGCAGCACCCCAACTCACCTTTCCCCTTAAGCAAGCATAAGTTGGTTTTCTAAATTTGAGACCCTGTTCTGTTCTGTAATTCAGTTCCTGTGTAGCCAAGTTTCCATTCCGTGTATTACTGATATCTTATGATGTTTCTTTTTCTGTGTGACTTATTTCAGTTAGAATCATCATACCTGAATCCACTCATTGTGCTGCTAAGGTCCTGATGACACAGATTTCATTGCTGAGTGATATTGCTTTGTAAGTAAATACCACAACTTTTTTATCCATTTTTCACTTTCTGCGATGTTGAACTTGTACTGTAAACGAGGTTCTTGTAAACAGAGCCATTCGAAACTTTGGGGTGGCTGTGTCTTTTTGATTTTAAATTCCCTAAGCTATAGGACCATAAGTGGAAGTGCCCTAGGCTCTGTTGCTTTGTTTTTTAGATGTTTCAGGAAACACCATACACTTCTCCCGAGTGTTTGTTGGCAATTTACATCCCGCCCTTCAGCATAACAAGGCTCCCAGTTCTCCATGGCCTGTCCTGCCTTTCTGGATTTTACACTTTTTTCAGATGGCCCTTTTGACCGGGGGGAAGTGAGACTTCATTGTAGTGCAGATTTCCTTTGCAAGCTTGCTTGGTTGGCCAAAAAGGGCGTATGCGTTTTTTCCTGAATATATTCAGGAAAAAACGCATACGCCCTTTTTGGCCAAGTGCATCATTGTGGACGTTCTGCCTCTTTTCCTATGCTTTCAATGCAATTCCAGTCTACCTCCTGAAATCGGTTTCCTGCAATTCTGCCCCGCTTTCAAGTCCTCTTGGCAGCCTTACTTCAGTCTATTTTTGGACGATAGCTGTCATTTATAACTCTGCAGGTTTGTGAATTACAGTGCCCCTGAGCTCCTTTCTTCAACTCGCTTTCTTGTGACCTGGCCGCAACACCGCAGGATGGCTTCAGACCCTAATGTGTTTCCGGCACGGCACGCTGAGCCTTTGGTTATTTCCTCTTCCTGGTGGGAAATGAGAGTTAAATTTGCCCGTCCAGACACCTCCAGCTAGCCTCTCATTGGTTCTCGCTATTCCTGTTCATCTTCCGCAGAAATTGCAAACTGGGCCAAACAGGAGGTTAAAGGCGCTGACTTTCCAAGTGGGGAGAGTGTTAGTAAAGCGTCTGGAATGTTGCACCCGAGTACCAGGGGAGGAAAACTGAGACATATTTGAACACGTCTCCCGTTCACATGGTTGATCATACTTGGGTTCCACATGCATGTTTTAGCTGAAGGAAGAATACCTAAAACCTGGGTAGTTGAAACCCGTGGAATGGGTACCATGCAATATGACTTCAAAGGGTCTTCATTTCCTCACCGAATCTCTCCAATCCTATCACTGCTGCGTTTATGCCCCTGTACACATGCTTGATTCTGTTTCGGAGACATAGCAATCCATAGGTTTTAAGATACTTACTAGTCAGGTACATTCTTAGGCGTTTAATATGCGGTGTTGAGTCCATTTCGTTGAGCAAGGAGTAGCTCTTGTCTATTCCATATTTGGCTTAAGGAACTTTATCTGTGCTCATTTCAATCTCTGGTTTTATGCAGCACCCCAACTCACCTTTCCCCTTAAGCAAGCATAAGTTGGTTTTCTAAATTTGAGACCCTGTTCTGTTCTGTAATTCAGTTCCTGTGTAGCCAAGTTTACATTCCGTGTATTACTGATATCTTACGATGTTTCTTTTTCTGTGTGACTTATTTCAGTTAGAGTCATCATACCTGAATCCACTCATTGTGCTGCTAAGGGCCTGATAACACAGATTTCATTGCTGAGTGATATTGCTTTGTAAGTAAATACCACAACTTCTTTATCCATTTTTCAATTTCTGCGATGTTGAACTTGTACTGTAAACGAGGTTCTTGTAAACAGAGCCGTTCCAAACTTTGGGGTGGCTGTGTCTTTTTGATTTTAATTTCCCTAAGCTATAGGACCATAAGTGGAAGTGCCCTAGGCTCTGTTGCTTTGTTTTTTAGATGTTTCAGGAAACACCATACACTTCTCCCGAGTGGTTGTTGGCAATTTACATCCCGCCCATCAGCATAACAAGGCTCCCAGTTCTCCATGGCCTGTCCTGCCTTTCTGGATTTTACACTTTTTTCAGATGGCCCTTTTGACCGGGGGGAAGTGAGACTTCATTGTAGTGCAGATTTCCTTTGCAAGCTTGCTTGGTTGGCCAAAAAGGGCGTATGCGTTTTTTCCTGAATATATTCAGGAAAAAACGCATACGCCCTTTTTGGCCAAGTGCATCATTGTGGACGTTCTGCCTCTTTTCCTATGCTTTCAATGCAATTCCAGTCTACCTCCTGAAATCGGTTTCCTGCAATTCTGCCCCGCTTTCAAGTCCTCTTGGCAGCCTTACTTCAGTCTATTTTTGGACGATAGCTGTCATTTATAACTCTGCAGGTTTGTGAATTACAGTGTCCCTGAGCTCCTTTCTTCAACTCGCTTTCTTGTGACCTGGCCGCAACACCGCAGGATGTCTTCAGGCCCTAATCTGGTTCTGGCACGGCATGCTGAGCCTTTGGTTAATTCCTCTTCCTGGTGGGAAATGAGAGTTAAATTTGCCCATCCAGACACCTCCAGCTAGTCTCTCATTGGTTCTCGCTATTCCTGTTCATCTTCCACAGAAATTGCAAACTGGGCCAAACAGGAGGTTAAAGGGACTGACTCTCCAAGTGGGGAGAGTGTTAGTAAAGCGTCTGGAATGTTGCACCCGAGTACCAGGGGAGGAAAACTGAGACATATTTGAACACGTCTCCCGATCACATGGTTGATCATACTCTAGGTTCCACATGCATGTTTTAGCTGAAGGAAGAATACCTTAAACTTGGGTAGTTGAAACCCGTGGAATGGGTACCATGCAATATGATTTCAAAGGGTCTTCATTTGCTCACCGAACCTCTCCAATCCTATCACTGCTGCGTTTATGCCCCTGTACACATGCTTGATTCTCTTTCGGAGACATAGCAATCCATAGGTTTTAAGATACTTACTAGTCAGGTACATTCTTAGGCATTTAATATGCGGTGTTGAGTCCATTTCGTTGAGCAAGGAGTAGCTCTTGTCTATTCCATATTTGGCTTAAGGAAATTTATCTGTGCTCATTTCAATCTCTGGTTTTATGCAGCACCCCAACTCGCCTTTACCCTTAAACAAGAATAAGTTGGTTTTCTAAATTTGAGACCCTGTTCTGTTCTGTAATTCAGTTCCTGTGTAGCCAAGTTTACATTCCGTGTATTACTGATATCTTATGATGTTTCTTTTTCTGTGTGACTTATTTCAGTTAGAATCATCATACCTGAATCCACTCATTGTGCTGCTAAGGGCCTGATGACACAGATTTCATTGCTGAGTGATATTGCTTTGTAAGTAAATACCACAACTTCTTTATCCATTTTTCACTTTCTGCGATGTTGAACTTGTACTGTAAACGAGGTTCTTGTAAACAGAGCCGTTCCAAACTTTGGGGTGGCTGTGTCTTTTTGATTTTAAATTCCCTAAGCTATAGGACCATAAGTGGCAGTGCCC
The DNA here is from genome assembly GCF_949987515.2 of Delphinus delphis. Lineage (NCBI taxonomy): Eukaryota > Metazoa > Chordata > Mammalia > Artiodactyla > Delphinidae > Delphinus > Delphinus delphis. The sequence goes on from NW_027192713.1 coordinate 753,506, forward strand.
TAGGCTCTGTTGCTTTGTTTTTTAGATGTTTCAGGAAACACCATACACTTCTCCCGAGTGTTTGTTGGCAATTTACATCCCGCCCTTCAGCATAACAAGGCTCCCAGTTCTCCATGGCCTGTCCTGCCTTTCTGGATTTTACACTTTTTTCAGATGGCCCTTTTGACCGGGGGGAAGTGAGACTTCATTGTAGTGCAGATTTCCTTTGCAAGCTTGCTTGGTTGGCCAAAAAGGGCATATGCGTTTTTTCCTGAATATATTCAGGAAAAAACGCATACGCCCTTTTTGGCCAAGTGCATCATTGTGGACGTTCTGCCTCTTTTCCTATGCTTGCAATGCAATTCCAGTCTACCTCCTGAAATCGGTTTCCTGCAATTCTGCCCCGCTTTCAAGTCCTCTTGGCAGCCTTACTTCAGTCTATTTTTGGACGATAGCTGTCATTTATAACTCTGCAGGTTTGTGAATTACAGTGCCCCTGAGCTCCTTTCTTCAACTCGCTTTCTTGTGAGCTGGCCGCAACACCGAAGGATGGCTTCAGGCCCTAATCTGGTTCCGGCACGGCACGCTTAGCCTTTGGTTAATTCCTCTTCCTGGTGGGAAATGAGAGTTAAATTTGCCCGTCCAGACACCTCCAGCTAGTCTCTCATTGGTTCTCGCTATTCCTGTTCATCTTCCGCAGAAATTGCGAACTGGGCCAAACAGGAGGTTAAAGGGACTGACTCTCCAAGTGGGGAGAGTGTTAGTAAAGTGTCTGGAATGTTGCACCCGAGTACCAGGGGAGGAAAATTGAGACATATTTGAACACGTGTCCCGTTTACATGGTTGATCATACTCTGGGTTCCACATGCATGTTTTAGCTGAAGGAAGAATACCTAAAACCTGGAGAGTTGAGACCCGTGTAATGGGTACCATGCAATATGACTTCAAAGGGTCTTCATTTGCTCACCGAACCTCTCCAGTCCTATCACTGCTGCGTTTATGCCCCTGTACACACGCTTGATTCTCTTTTGGAGACATAGCAATCCATAGGTTCTAAGATACTTACTAGTCAGGTACATTCTTAGGCGTTTAATATGGGGTGTTGAGTCCATTTCGTTGAGCAAGGAGTAGCTCTTGTCTATTCCATATTTGGCTTAAGGAACTTTATCTGTGCTCATTTCAATCTCTGGTTTTATGCAGCACGCCAACTCACCTTTCCCCTTAAGCAAGCATAAGTTGGTTTTCTAAATTCGAGACCCTGTTCTGTTTTGGAATGCAGTTCCTGTGTAGCCAAGTTTACATTCCGTGTATCAGTGATATCTTATGATGTTTCTTTTTCTGTGTGACTTATTTCAGTTAGAATCATCGTACCTGAATCAACTCATTATGCTGCTACGGGCCTGATGACATAGATTTCATTGCTGAGTGATACTGCATTGTACGTAAGTACCTCAAGTTCTTTATCCATTTTTCACTTTCTGTGATATTGAACTTGTACGGTAAACGAGGTTCTTGTAAACGGAGGCGTCCCAAACTTTGGGGTGGCTGTGTCTTTTTGATTTTAATTTCCCTAAGCTATAGGACCATAAGTGGAAGTGCCCTAGGCTCTGTTGCTTTGTTTTTTAGATGTTTCAGGAAACACCATACACTTCTCCCAAGTGTCTGTTGGCAATTTACATCCCGCCCATCAGCATAAGAAGGCTCCCAATTCTCAATGGCCTGTCCTGCCTTTCTGGATTTTACACTTTTTTCAGATGGCCCTTTTGACCGGGGGGAAGTGAGACTTCATTGTAGTGCAGATTTCCTTTGCAAGCTTGCTTGGTTGGCCAAAAAGGGCGTATGCGTTTTTTCCTGAATATATTCAGGAAAAAACGCATACGCCCTTTTTGGCCAAGTGCATCATTGTGGACGTTCTGCCTCTTTTCCTATGCTTTCAATGCAATTTCAGTCTACCTCCTGAAATCGGTTTCCTGCAATTCTGCCCCGCTTTCAAGTCCTCTTGGCAGCCTTACTTCAGTCTATTTTTGGACGATAGCTGTCATTTATAACTCTGCAGGTTTGTGAATTACAGTGCCCCTGAGCTCCTTTCTACAACTCGCTTTCTTGTGAGCTGGCCGCAACACCGCAGGATGGCTTCAGGCCCTAATCTGGTTCCGGCACGGCACGCTGAGCCTTTGGTTAATTCCTCTTCCTGGTGGGAAATGAGAGTTAAATTTGCCCGTCCAGACACCTCCAGCTAGTCTCTCATTGGTTCTCGCTATTCCTGTTCATCTTCCGCAGAAATTGCAAACTGGGCCAAACAGGAGGTTAAAGGGACTGACTCTCCAAGTCGGGAGAGTGTTAGTAAAGCGTCTGGAATGTTGCACCCGAGTACCAGGGGAGGAAAACTGAGACATATTTGAACACGTCTCCCGTTCACTTGGTTGATCATACTTGGGTTCCACATGCATGTTTTAGCTGAAGGAAGAATACCTTAAACCTGTGTATTTGAAACCCGTGGAATGGGTACCATGCAATATGACTTCAAAGGGTCTTCATTTGCTCACCGATCCTCTCCAATCCTATCACTGCTGCGTTTATGCCCCTGTACACATGCTTGATTCTCTTTCGGAGACATAGCAATCCATAGGTTTTAAGATACTTACTAGTCAGGTACATTCTTAGGCGTTTAATATGCGGTGTTGAGTCCATTTCGTTGAGCAAGGAGTAGCTCTTGTCTATTCCATATTTGGCTTAAGGAACTTTATCTGTGCTCATTTCAATCTCTGGTTTTATGCAGCACCCCAACTCACCTTTCCCCTTAAGCAAGCATAAGTTGGTTTTCTAAATTTGAGACCCTGTTCTGTTCTGTAATTCAGTTCCTGTGTAGCCAAGTTTACATTCCGTGTATTACTGATATCTTATGATGTTTCTTTTTCTGTGTGACTTATTTCAGTTAGAATCATCATACCTGAATCCACTCATTGTGCTGCTAAGGGCCTGATGACACAGATTTCATTGCTGAGTGATATTGCTTTGTAAGTAAATACCACAACTTCTTTATCCATTTTTCAATTTCTGCGATGTTGAACTTGTACTGTAAACGAGGTTCTTGTAAACAGAGCCGTTCCAAACTTTGGGGTGGCTGTGTCTTTTTGATTTTAAATTCCCTAAGCTATAGGACCATAAGTGGAAGTGCCCTAGGCTCTGTTGCTTTGTTTTTTAGATGTTTCAGGAAACACCATACACTTCTCCCGAGTGGTTGTTGGCAATTTACATCCCGCCCATCAGCATAACAAGGCTCCCAGTTCTCCATGGCCTGTCCTGCCTTTCTGGATTTTACACTTTTTTCAGATGGCCCTTTTGACCGGGGGGAAGTGAGACTTCATTGTAGTGCAGATTTCCTTTGCAAGCTTGCTTGGTTGGCCAAAAAGGGCGTATGCGTTTTTTCCTGAATATATTCAGGAAAAAACGCATACGCCCTTTTTGGCCAAGTGCATCATTGTGGACGTTCTGCCTCTTTTCCTATGCTTTCAATGCAATTCCAGTCTACCTCCTGAAATCGGTTTCCTGCAATTCTGCCCCGCTTTCAAGTCCTCTTGGCAGCCTTACTTCAGTCTATTTTTGGACGATAGCTGTCATTTATAACTCTGCAGGTTTGTGAATTACAGTGCCCCTGAGCTCCTTTCTTCAACTCGCTTTCTTGTGACCTGGCTGCAACACCGCAGGATGTCTTCAGGCCCTAATCTGGTTCTGGCACGGCACGCTGAGCCTTTGGTTAATTCCTCTTCCTGGTGGGAAATGAGAGTTAAATTTGCCCATCCAGACACCTCCAGCTAGTCTCTCATTGGTTCTCGCTATTCCTGTTCATCTTCCACAGAAATTGCAAACTGGGCCAAACAGGAGGTTAAAGGGACTGACTATCCAAGTGGGGAGAGTGTTAGTAAAGCGTCGGGAATGTTGCACCCGAGTAGCAGGGTACGAAAACTGAGACATATTTGAACACGTCTCTCGATCACATGGTTGATCATACTCTAGGTTCCACATGCATGTTTTAGCTGAAGGAAGAATACCTTAAACCTGGGTAGTTGAAACCCGTGGAATGGGTACCATGCAATATGACTTCAAAGGGTCTTCATTTGCTCACCGAAACTCTCCAATCCTATCACTGCTGCGTTTATGCCCCTGTACACATGCTTGATTCTCTTTCGGAGACATAGCAATCCATAGGTTTTAAGATACTTACTAGTCAGGTACATTCTTAGGCATTTAATATGCGGTGTTGTGTCCATTTCGTTGAGCAAGGAGTAGCTCTTGTCTATTCCATATTTGGCTTAAGGAACTTTATCTGTGCTCATTTCAATCTCTGGTTTTATGCAGCACCCCAACTCACCTTTACCCTTAAGCAAGCATAAGTTGGTTTTCTAAATTTGAGACCCTGTTCTGTTCTGTAATTCAGTTCCTGTGTAACCAAGTTTACATTCCGTGTATTACTGATATCTTATGATGTTTCTTTTTCTGTGTGACTTATTTCAGTTAGAATCATCGTACCTGAATCCACTCATTATGCTGCTATGGGCCTGATGACATAGATTTCATTGCTGAGTGATACTGCATTGTACGTAAGTACCACAAGTTCTTTATCCATTTTTCACTTTCTGCGATGTTGAACTTGTACTGTAAACGAGGTTCTTGTAAACAGAGCCATTCCAAACTTTGGGGTGGCTGTGTCTTTTTGAGTTTAATTTCCCTAAGCTATAGGACAATAAGTGGAAGTGCCTTAGGCTCTGTTGCTTTGTTTTTTAGATGTTTCAGGAAACACCATACACTTCTCCCGAGTGGTTGTTGGCAATTTACATCCCGCCCATCAGCATAACAAGGCTCCCAGTTCTCCATGGCCTGTCCTGCCTTTCTGGATTTCACACTTTTTTCAGATGGCCCTTTTGACCGGGGGGAAGTGAGACTTCATTGTAGTGCAGATTTCCTTTGCAAGCTTGCTTGGTTGGCCAAAAAGGGCGTATGCGTTTTTTCCTGAATATATTCAGGAAAAAACGCATACGCCCTTTTTGGCCAAGTGCATCATTGTGGACGTTCTGCCTCTTTTCCTATGCTTTCAATGCAATTCCAGTCTACCTCCTGAAATCGGTTTCCTGCAATTCTGCCCCGCTTTCAACTCCTCTTGGCAGCCTTACTTCAGTCTATTTTTGGACGATAGCTGTCATTTATAACTCTGCAGGTTTGTGAATTACAGTGCCCCTGAGCTCCTTTCTTCAACTCGCTTTCTTGTGAGCTGGCCGCAACACCGCAGGATGGCTTCAGGCCCTAATCTGGTTCCGGCACGGCACGCTGAGCCTTTGGTTATTTCCTCTTCCTTGTGGGAAATGAGAGTTAAATTTGCCCGTCCAGACACCTCCAGGTAGTCTCTCATTGGTTCTCGCTATTCCTGTTCATCTTCCGCAGAAATTGCAAACTGGGCCAAACAGGAGGTTAAAGGCGCTGACTCTCCAAGTGGGGAGAGTGTTAGTAAAGCGTCTGGAATGTTGCACCCGAGTACCAGGGGAGGAAAACTGAGACATATTTGAACACGTCTCCCGTTCACATGGTTGATCATACTTGGGTTCCACATGCATGTTTTAGCTGAAGGAAGAATACCTTAAACCTGGGTATTTGAAACCCGTGTAATGGGTACCATGCAATATGACTTCAAAGGGTCTTCATTTGCTCACCGAACCTCTCCAATCCTATCACTGCTGCGTTTATGCCCCTGTACACATGCTTGATTCTCTTTCGGAGACATAGCAATCCATAGGTTTTAAGATACTTACTAGTCAGGTACATTCTTAGGCGTTTAATATGGGGTGTTGAGTCCATTTCGTTGAGCAAGGAGTAGCTCTTGTCTATTCCATATTTGGCTTAAGGAACTTTATCTGTGCTCATTTCAATCTCTGGTTTCATGCAGCACCCCAACTCACCTTTCCCCTTAAGCAAGCATAAGTTGGTTTTCTAAATTTGAGACCCTGTTCTGTTCTGTAATTCAGTTCCTGTGTAGCCAAGTTTACATTCCGTGTATTACTGATATCTTATGATGTTTCTTTTTCTGTGTGACTTATTTCAGTTAGAATCATCATACCTGAATCCACTCATTGTGCTGCTAAGGGCCTGATGACACAGATTTCATTGCTGAGTGATATTGCTTTGTAAGTAAATACCACAACTTCTTTATCCATTTTTCACTTTCTGCGATGTTGAACTTGTACTGTAAACGAGGTTCTTGTAAACAGAGCCATTCCAAACTTTGGGGTGGCTGTGTCTTTTTCATTTTAATTTCCCTAAGCTATAGGACCATAAGTGGAAGTGCCCTAGGCTCTGTTGCTTTGTTTTTTAGATGTTTCAGGAAACACCATACACTTCTCCCCAGTGTCTGTTGGCAATTTACATCCCGCCCATCAGCATAACAAGGCTCCCAGTTCTCCATAGCCTGTCCTGCCTTTCTGGATTTTACACTTTTTTCAGATGGCCCTTTTGACTGTTTGGAAGTGAGACTTCATTGTAGTGCAGATTTCCTTTGCAAGCTTGCTTGGTTGGCCAAAAAGGGCGTATGCGTTTTTTCCTGAATATATTCAGGAAAAAACGCATACGCCCTTTTTGGCCAAGTGCATCATTGTGGACGTTCTGCCTCTTTTCCTATGCTTTCAATGCAATTCCAGTCTACCTCCTGAAATCGGTTTCCTGCAATTCTGCCCCGCTTTCAAGTCCTCTTGGCAGCCTTACTTCAGTCTATTTTTGGACGATAGCTGTCATTTATAACTCTGCAGGTTTGTGAATTACAGTGCCCCTGAGCTGCTTTCTTCAACTCGCTTTCTTTGAGCTGGCCGCAACACCGCAGGATGGCTTCAGGCCCTAATCTGGTTCCGGCCCGGCATGCTGAGCCTTTGGTTATTTCCTCTTCCTGGTGGGAAATGAGAGTTAAATTTGCCCGTCCAGACACCTCCAGGTAGTCTCTCATTGGTTCTCGCTATTCCTGTTCATCTTCCGCAGAAATTGCAAACTGGGCCAAACAGGAGGTTAAAGGCGCTGACTCTCCAAGTGGGGAGAGTGTTAGTAAAGCGTCTGGAATGTTGCACCCGAGTACCAGGGGAGGAAAACTGAGACATATTTGAACACGTCTCCCGTTCACATGGTTGATCATACTTGGGTTCCACATGCATGTTTTAGCTGAAGGAAGAATACCTTAAACCGGGAGAGTTAAGACCCGTGTAATGGGTACCATGCAATATGACTTCAAAGGGTCTTCATTTGCTCACCGAACCTCTCCAATCCTATCACTGCTGCGTTTATGCCCCTGTACACATGCTTGATTCTCTTTCAGAGACATAGCAATCCATAGGTTTTAAGATACTTACTAGTCAGGTACATTCTTAGGCGTTTAATATGCGGTGTTGAGTCCATTTCGTTGAGCAAGGAGTAGCTCTTGTCTATTCCATATTTGACTTAAGGAACTTTATCTGTGCTCATTTCAATCTCTGGTTTTATGCAGCACCCCAACTCACCTTTACCCTTAAGCAAGCATAAGTTGGTTTTCTAAATTTGAGACCCTGTTCTGTTCTGTAATTCAGTTCCTGTGTAGCCAAGTTTACATTCCGTGTATTACTGATATCTTATGATGTTTCTTTTTCTGTGTGACTTACTTCAGTTAGAATCATCATACCTGAATCCACTCATTGTGCTGCTAAGGGCCTGATGACACAGATTTCATTGCTGAGTGATATTGCTTTGTAAGTAAATACCACAACTTCTTTATCCATTTTTCACTTTCTGCGATGTTGAACTTGTACTGTAAACGAGGTTCTTGTAAACAGAGCCGTTCCAAACTTTGGGGTGGCTGTGTCTTTTTGATTTTAATTTCCCTAAGCTATAGGACCATAAGTGGAAGTGCCCTAGGTTCTGTTACTTTGTTTTTTAGATGTTTCAGGAAACACCATACACTTCTCCCAAGTGGTTGTTGGCAATTTACATCCCGCCCATCAGCATAACAAGGCTCCCAGTTCTCCATGGCCTGTCCTGCCTTTCTGGATTTTACACTTTATTCAGATGGCCCTTTTGACCGGGGGGAAGTGAGACTTCATTGTAGTGCAGATTTCCTTTGCAAGCTTGCTTGGTTGGCCAAAAAGGGCGTATGCGTTTTTTCCTGAATATATTCAGGAAAAAACGCATACGCCCTTTTTGGCCAAGTGCATCATTGTGGACGTTCTGCCTCTTTTCCTATGCTTTCAATGCAATTCCAGTCTACCTCCTGAAATCGGTTTCCTGCAATTCTGCCCCGCTTTCAAGTCCTCTTGGCAGCCTTACTTCAGTCTATTTTTGGACGATAGCTGTCATTTATAACTCTGCAGGTTTGTGAATTACAGTGCCCCTGAGCTCCTTTCTTCAACTCGCTTTCTTGTGACCTGGCCGCAACACCGCAGGATGTCTTCAGGCCCTAATCTGGTTCCGGCACGGCACGCTGAGCCTTTGGTTAATTCCTCTTCCTGGTGGGAAATGAGAGTTAAATTTGCCCGTCCAGACACCTCCAGCTAGTCTCTCATTGGTTCTCGCTATTCCTGTTCATCTTCCGCAGAAATTGCAAACTGGGCCAAACAGGAGGTTAAAGGGACTGACTCTCCAAGTGGGGAGAGTGTTAGTAAAGCGTCTGGAATGTTGCACCCGAGTACCAGGGGAGGAAAACTGAGACATATTTGAACACGTCTCCCGTTCACATGGTTGATCATACTCTGGGTTCCACATGCATGTTTTAGCTGAAGGAAGAATACCTTAAACCTGGAGAGTTAAGACCCGTGTAATGGGTACCATGCAATATGACTTCAAAGGGTCTTCATTTGCTCACCGAACCTCTCCAATCCTATCACTGCTGCGTTTATGCCCCTGTACACATGCTTGATTCTCTTTTGGAGACATAGCAATCCATAGGTTTTAAGATACTTACTAGTCAGGTACATTCTTAGACGTTTAATATGGGGTTTTGAGTCCATTTCGTTGAGCAAGGAGTAGCTCTTGTCTATTCCATATTTGGCTTAAGGAACTTTATCTGTGCTCATTTCAATCTCTGGTTTTATGCAGCACCCCAACTCACCTTTCCCCTTAAGTAAGCATAAGTTGGTTTTCTAAATTTGAGACCCTGTTCTGTTTTGGAATGCAGTTCCTGTGTAGCCAAGTTTACATTCCGTGTATTACTGATATCTTATGATGTTTCTTTTTCTGTGTGACTTATTTCAGGTAGAATCATCGTACCTGAATCCACTCATTATGCTGCTACGGGCCTGATGACATAGATTTCATTGCTGAGTGATACTGCATTGTACGTAAGTACCACAAGTTCTTTATCCATTTTTCACTTTCTGTGATATTGAACTTGTACGGTAAACGAGGTTCTTGTAAACGGAGGCGTCCCATACTTTGGGGTGGCTGTGTGTTTTTGATTTTAATTTCCCTAAGCTATAGGACCATAAGTGGAAGTGCCCTAGGCTCTGTTGCTTTGTTTTTTAGATGTTTCAGGAAACACCATACACTTCTCCTGAGTGTCTGTTGGCAATTTACATCCCGCCCATCAGCATAACAAGGCTCCCAGTTATGCATGGCCTGTCCTGCCTTTCTGGATTTTACACTTTTTTCAGATGGCCCTTTTGACCGGGGAGAAGTGAGACTTCATTGTAGTGCAGATTTCCTTTGCAAGTTTGCTTGGTTGGCCAAAAAGTGCGTATGCGTTTTTTCCTGAATATATTCAGGAAAAAACGCATACGCCCTTTTTGGCCAAGTGCATCATTGTGGACGTTCTGCCTCTTTTCCTATGCTTTCAATGCAATTCCAGTCTACCTCCTGAAATCGGTTTCCTGCAATTCTGCCCCGCTTTCAAGTCCTCTTGGCAGCCTTACTTCAGTCTATTTTTGGACGATAGCTGTCATTTATAACTCTGCAGGTTTGTGAATTGCAGTGCCCCTGAGCTCCTTTCTTCAACTCGCTTTCTTGTGACCTGGCCGCAACACCGCAGGATGTCTTCAGGCCCTAATCTGGTTCCGGCACGGCACGCTGAGCCTTTGGTTAATTCCTCTTCCTGGTGGGAAATGAGAGTTAAATTTGCCCATCCAGACACCTCCAGCTAGCCTCTCATTGGTTCTCGCTATTCCTGTTCATCTTCCGCAGAAATTGCAAACTGGGCCAAACAGGAGGTTAAAGGGACTGACTCTCCAAGTCGGGAGAGTGTTAGTAAAGTGTCTGGAATGTTACACCCGAGTACCAGGGTACGAAAACTGAGACATATTTGAACACGTCTCCCGATCACATGGTTGATCATACTCTAGGTTCCACATGCATGTTTTAGCTGAAGGAAGAATACCTTAAACCTGGGTAGTTGAAACCCGTGGAATGGGTACCATGCAATATGACTTCAAAGGGTCTTCATTTGCTCACCGAACCTCTCCAATCCTATCACTGCTGCGTTTATGCCCCTGTACACATGCTTGATTCTCTTTCGGAGACATTGCAATCCATAGGTTTTAAGATACTTACTAGTCAGGTACATTCTTAGGCGTTTAATATGGGGTGTTGAGTCCATTTCGTTGAGCAAGGAGTAGCTCTTGTCTATTCCATATTTGGCTTAAGGAACTTTATCTGTGCTCATTTCAATCTCTGGTTTTATGCAGCACCCCAACTCACCTTTACCCTTAAGCAAGCATAAGTTGGTTTTCTAAATTTGAGACCCTGTTCTGTTCTGTAATTCAGTTCCTGTGTAGCCAAGTTTACATTCCGTGTATTACTGATATCTTATGATGTTTCTTTTTCTGTGTGACTTATTTCAGTTAGAATCATCATACCTGAATCCACTCATTGTGCTGCTAAGGGCCTGATGACACAGATTTCATTGCTGAGTGATATTGCTTTGTAAGTAAATACCACAACTTCTTTATCCATTTTTCACTTTCTGCGATGTTGAACTTGTACTGTAAACGAGGTTCTTGTAAACAGAGCCGTTCCAAACTTTGGGGTGGCTGTGTCTTTTTGATTTTAAATTCCCTAAGCTATAGGACCATAAGTGGAAGTGCCCTAGGCTCTGTTGCTTTGTTTTTTAGATGCTTCAGGAAACACCATACACTTCTCCCAAGTGGTTGTTGGCAATTTACATCCCGCCCATCAGCATAACAAGGCTCCCAGTTCTCCATGGCCTGTCCTGCCTTTCTGGATTTTACACTTTTTTCAGATGGCCCTTTTGACCGGGGGGAAGTGAGACTTCATTGTAGTGCAGATTTCCTTTGCAAGCTTGCTTGGTTGGCCAAAAAGGGCGTATGCGTTTTTTCCTGAATATATTCAGGAAAAAACGCATACGCCCTTTTTGGCCAAGTGCATCATTGTGGACGTTCTGCCTCTTTTCCTATGCTTTCAATGCAATTCCAGTCTACCTCCTGAAATCGGTTTCCTGCAATTCTGCCCCGCTTTCAAGTCCTCTTGGCAGCCTTACTTCAGTCTATTTTTGGACGATAGCTGTCATTTATAACTCTGCAGGTTTGTGAATTACAGTGCCCCTGAGCTCCTTTCTTCAACTCGTTTTCTTGTGAGCTGGCTACAACACCGCTGGATGGCTTCAGGCCCTAATCTGGTTCCGGCACGGCATGCTGAGCCTTTGGTTATTTCCTCTTTCTGGTGGGAAATGAGAGTTAAATTTGCCCGTCCAGACACCTCCAGCTAGTCTCTCATTGGTTCTCCCTATTCCTGTTCATCTTCCGCAGAAATTGCAAACGGGGCCAAACAGGAGGTTAAAGGTGCTGACTCTCCAAGTGGGGAGAGTGTTAGTAAAGCGTCTGGAATGTTGCACCCGAGTACCAGGGGAGGAAAACTGAGACATATTTGAACACGTCTCCCGTTCACACGGTTGATCATACTCTGGGTTCCACATGCATGTTTTAGCTGAAGGAAGAATACCTAAAACCTGGGTAGTTGAAACCCGTGGAATGGGTACCATGCAATATGACTTCAAAGGGTCTTCATTTGCTCACCGAACCTCTCCAATCCTATCACTGCTGCGTTTATGCCCCTGTACACACGCTTCATTCTCTTTTGGAGACATAGCAATCCATAGGTTTTAAGATACTTACTAGTCAGGTACATTCTTAGGCGTTTAATATGGGGTGTTGAGTCCATTTCGTTGAGCAAGGAGTAGCTCTTGTCTATTCCATATTTGGCTTAAGGAACTTTATCTGTGCTCATTTCAATCTCTGGTTTTATGCAGCACCCCAACTCACCTTCCCCCTTAAGCAAGCATAAGTTGGTTTTCTAAACTTGAGACACTGTTCTGTTTTGTAATTCAGTTCATGTGTAGCCAAGTTCACATTCTGTGTATTAGTGATACCTTATGATGTTTCTTTTCTGTGTGACTTATTTCAGTTCGAATCATCATACCTGCATCCACTCATTATGCTGCTATGGGCCTGATGACATAGATTTCATTGCTGAGTGATATTGCATTGTACGTAAGTACCACAAGTTCTTTATCCATTTTTCACTTTCTGCGATATTGAACTTGTACTGTAAACGAGGTTCTTGTAAACAGAGCCGTCCCAAACTTTGGGGTGGCTGTGTCTTTTTGATTTTAATTTCCCTAAGCTATAGGACCATAAGTGGAAGTGCCCTAGGCTCTGTTGCTTTGTTTTTTAGATGTTTCAGGAAACACCATACACTTCTCCAGAGTGGCTGTTGGCAATTTACATCCCGCCCATCAGCATAAGAAGGCTCCCAGTTCTCCATGGCCTGTCCTGCCTTTCTGGATTTTACACTTTTTTCAGATGGCCCTTTTGACCGGGGGGAAGTGAGACTTCATTGTAGTGCAGATTTCCTTTGCAAGCTTGCTTGGTTGGCCAAAAAGTGCGTATGCGTTTTTTCCTGAATATATTCAGGAAAAAACACATACGCCCTTTTTGGCCAAGTGCATCATTGTCGAGTTTCTGACTCTCTTCATATGCTTTCAATGCAATTCCAGTCTACCTCCTGAAATCGGTTTCCTGCAATTCTGCCTTGCTTTCAATGCCTCTTCTTAGCCTTACCTCAATATATTTTTTAAAAATAGTTGGCCTTTATAACTCTGCAGGGTTTTGAATTGCAGTGGCCCTTAGCTCCATTTTTTAGCTCTTATTTTTGTGGTATTGCCCCATAACCAAAGGATTCCTTGAAGCCCTATTTTTCTTCTGGGGCACCTGCTGTGCCTTTGGTTAATTCTTCTTACTGATGTGATATTAGAGTGACATGTGCCCATTGAAACCGCTACAGCTAGTTTCTCACTGGTTCCCCCTATTCCCATTCATCCTCTGCACTAACTGCAGACTGTGCGATACCAGAACTTAAAGGCATTGACTCCATGTGGGGATGTTGTTAGTAAAGCGGCTGGAATGTCGATCCGGAGCCCCAGGAGAGGAAAAATGAGGTGCGTTTTAGAAACCTTTCCCGATCATATGGTATACCAGTCGCTGGGTTTCCCAAGCATGGTTTAGCTGTAGGAAGATTCCCTTCAACCTGGAGTGTTGGGACCCTTGGACTGAGTAGCATGAAGTATTGCATTAAACTTTCGGCAGTTGCTCACCAAAGCTCACCAATCCTGTCAGCCCCAAGTGTCCAGCCTTATGTCTTATCCAGCTGTGGGTTTATATGTGGTCAATCCAGGTTGCATCACAGCCCCTGAGCGAATTTTGTAAGAATTTTTCTCTCTTTCATTGTTTCAGCGTTTTGTTTTTAAAATTTATTTCTATAATGGGGTTTAGCTCCTTTTCACTGCTGTGTTTGTGCTGCTCTGCACACACTTGATTCCCTTATGGAGATATATCAATACATGGGTTTTAAGATTCTTATTCCTCAGATATATTTCTCTGCGGTGTATAGGGTGTGTTGAGGCCTGTTCATTGAGCAAGGTGTAGATCTTGTCTAATACCTATTTGGTTTATTGAACGGTATCTGTGCTAATTTCAAACTCTGGTTTTATGCATCACCCCACCTCTCCTTTCCCCTTAAGCTGACATAAGTGTGTTTTCTAAATGTGAGACACTGTTCTGTTCTGTAATTCATTTCTTGTGCAGCCATATTTACCCTCCCTCTATAAGTGATATCTTATGATATGTTTCTTTTTCTGTTTGACTTATTTCAAGTAGTATTATCGGACCTAAATCCACTCTTTATCCTTCTACTAGCCTTATTACATTGATTTCATGGTGAAGAGATATTCCATTGTACATAAGTACCACATCTTCTTTATCCATTGTTCTCTTTCCTGGGATATTTAAGGTGTACTGAAGTTGAGGTTCTTGTAAACAGAGTAGCCCTAAACTGTGGTGTGCTTGTGTCTTGTTGATTTTTAGACTTCCCTAGATATACTCCCATGATTGGAAGTGTCCTATGCTCTGTAGCTCTGTTTTTTAGATGATTTAGGAACCACCATACACTTCTCCAGAGTGGCTCTCGGCAGTTCACACACTGCCCATCAGCGTATAAAGGCTCCCTGTTCTCCATGGCCTGTCCTGCATTTCTGGTTTTTACAATTTTTTAGGATGGCCCTTTTGACCGGTGGGAAGTGAGACTTCTTTGTTGTGCACATTTGCATTGCTTGCTTGCTTCGTTGCCCATAAAGTGCGTATGCGTTTTTTCCTGGATATAATCAGGAAAAAACGCATACGCCCTTTTGGGCCAACTGCATCATTGTCGAAATTCTGCCGCTTTTCATGTGCGTTAAAGACGAGTCCAATCTATCTCTTGAAATCTGTTTCTTGCAATTCTGTCTTGCATTCAGATCCTCTTCTTTGCCTTACCTCAACATATTTTTGGACGTTAGTTTTCATTTATAACTCTGCAGGTTTGTGAATTGCAGTGACCCTGAGCTCCATTTTTTAAGTTGCTCTTTTGTGAGCTGGCCTCAAACCCGCAGGATTGCTTCAGGCCCTATTTTGGCTCCGGCGAGGCAGGCTGAGCCTTTCTTTAATTCTTATTCTTAATGGGAAATTAGAGTGATATGTGCCCGTCCAAACCCCTACAACTCTTCTCTCATTGGTTCCCCCTCTTCCCGTTCATCCTCCTCACAATTTGCAAAATGTGTGAAACAGAAGTTTAAATGTTCTGATTCTCCAAGTGGGGAGATTCTAAGTAGCGTGGCTGGAATGGTGAACAGGAGCACCAGGAGAGGATAAATGAGGTGCATTTTAGACACATCTCCCGATCACATGGTGTACAGTCCTCTGGGTTTTCCATGCATGTTTTAGCTGTAGGAAGATCCCTTGAACCTGCAGATTTGGGACCCATTGAATGGGTACCAGGTAGTATTACTTTAAAGGGTGTGCATTTCCTCACCCAACCTCACATTTCTCTTAGCGCAAACAGTTTCCAGCCTTATGTCTCATCCTGCTGTGGGTCTAGATGTGTTCAATCCATGTTGCATCACCGTCCCTGAGGAAAAGTTGTAAGAGGTTTTCTCTGTCTCTCTGTCGTTTATTTTTTTCAATTTATTACTATATTGGTTACAGCTGATTTTCAAAGCTCTGTTTCTTGCTGCTGTACATCCACTTGATTCGCGTACAGAGAGACATCAATAAATTCTTTTTCAGATTCTTACCAGTCGTATATATTCTTTTCCGGTGACTTGAGTGTGCTGAGTGCAGTTCTTTTAGCTACCGTGTAGGCCTTGTTGATTATCAGTTTGGTATTTGGAATGGTATCTTTGCTAATTTCAACCTCCTGGATGATGCCTCACCCCTCCCCACCTTTCCCGTTTAGCAGCCTTATGCGTGTTTTCTACATATTTGACTATGTTTTTGTTTTGTAATTTATTTCATGTGTAGCCATTTTGGATTCCACCTTTAAGTGATATCTTATGATATGTGTCTTTTTCTTTTTGAATTCTGTCACTTAGAATGATCATACGTAACTCCTCCGGAGTTGTTACAACTGGCCATATTTCATTGATTTCCAGGCTGAATAATATTCCACTCTACCTAAGTACCACATCTCTATCCATTTTTTCCCTCCAGAGACATTTAAGTTATATCCTAGTCGAGGATCTTTTAAACAGAGAGGGGGTAAACATTGGGGTGCCTGTGTCCTCTCGATTTTTGTTTTTCCCAAGATATACGCCCATGAGTGCAAGTGCCCTATGCTCTGTAGCTCATTTTTTAGATGCTTTAGTAAACACAATACACTTCTCCAGAATGGCCGTTGGCAATATACATTTCCACTATAAGTCTCACAGGGCTCCCTCTTCTCGTTGCCCTGTCCTGCATTTCTGTTGTTTACGCTTTATGAGGATGGCTCTTCTGACTGATGCGAAGTGATATCTTTTGTAGTATTGACTTCCAGTGCCCACCTGTTTGGTTGGCTAAAAAAGTGTATGCCCTTTTCTTGAATATATACAGAAAAGAACGCATACACCCTTTTTGGCCAACTGCAATGTTGGCAATGTTCAGCTCCTTTTCTTGTGCTTAATGGCGAGTCCTTTCTACCTCCTCAAATCCCTTTCCTGCCATTCTCCCTTGCTTACAAGTCCTTTTCTCTGACTTTCCTCAAGACATTTTTCAGTGATGGATATTTTCAACTCTGCAGTTTTGTGAATTTTACTGCCCCTGAGTTCCATTGTTCAACTCGTGTTTATGGGAACTGGCCACAAAGCAGCGGGATTTCCTCAAGCCCTATACTGTTTCCATGGGCAACCCTAGCCTTTGGTCAATTCGTCTTCCTGATTGGAAATTAGAGTGACATGTGCCTGTCTGAACACCTAGGACTTGTCTCTCATTGTTCCTCATCCTTCCGCTTCATCCTCTGGACAAATTCCAAACTGTACGCAACAGGATGTTGACAGTGCTGACATCTCCAAGTGGGGAGACTGTTAGTAAAGACGCTGGAGGGGTGAACCCGAGCACCAGGAGATGAGGAGATGAGATGCCTTTTCCAAACTCTTCCCGATCAGACGGTATACCATCCTCTGGGTGTGACAGACATGTTTTAGCAGTAGGAAGAGTCCCATTCATGTAAGGAGAACACCAGGGCTTTTTCAAAATCAGTGTCTCCCCGAAACCCAAACTGGGGAAGTTTTTAAGCTACGGCTACACATATGTTCATTAAGGGCCTTGGGAAGTAGGCAGAGTCCAAACTTTAGATGATTGAAGTCTTCAGGGTCAGAAGCACTCACCACCAGCTTCCCTTAGGCTACACTTTAACTGTCATTGATAGATGATGTCAATAAAAATATCTATTCTTTTTCAGATTATTTCCCCTTATAGGTTATTGCAAAATGTTGAGTGTAGTTCCCTGTGCTATACAGTAGTTCCTTGTTGATGATCTATTTTATACATAGCAGTGTGTATGTGTTCATTCCAAACTGTTAATTTATCCCTCCTCCCACCTTTCCCCTTTGGTAATAATAAATTATAAGATTTTATACTTCTCAGAAATGGGGGAGCTGAAAGAGAGGTATCATTTTCAATGGAAAAGCATTTAAAACAAGATTGAAGGTTTAACCAAGATTATTAGCTGTACATCCTTGGAAAGAAATCACTTCGTTTCTCTAATATTGACCTGACAAATAAGACAAACCTTTTCACTGAACTTGCTTATAAAAAGTGATGGAAATATCAAATGGAAGTGTTAAAAACATCTTATTTTACCCGAGCCTTATACACTGTTCTATGTTAACTACAGTTTGGCTCACACATCTGTTCATTGAGGTTACAATAGTCTCAATTTCTGTTACTGATCCTCCAGAGTGGACCCCAACAAGTGTCCCCCTGCCCAGTGTCATTGGGGCCAACAGATCGAGACTGAGTTTGGTTCACAAGCAAAGGAAACTTTATATTTTGATCAGAGAATGGAGAGGTGAGAGCATGCACTACCCCGTGGGCTGTGGGCTGGGCTGCTGTGTAGAGATCCTGTCAGAGTCAGTGGGAGGGAGGGAGGCGGCGGAGCTCTCGAGGGCCGGGTTGGCTGTAGCTCAGGCTCTATATCGTGGAGTCTGCACTGGGCCCCAGGAGCTGAGGTGTCGACCCAGCCATTCTGCACTAGGAAATCTGGTCTGAAGTGCCGGGTGTGGAACCTCTGCATGCGGGACCCTAGGAGCACGTGAAATTAGACAAAGCACAAAGGATAAAAAAGGTTAGACTTGACTTTATTGCCCAGATTCTATTTTTATCTCCCAGGGATTTTTAATGGGCTTTGCTGGGGACAAACCCCTCCTCTGCCTTTTGTCCCGTTCCTCATTCTTGGAGTGCTGAGGGTGCAGACCCTTCTTCTGTAACTGCTGAGTGCTGAGTTGGGAGCCCTCATACCCTGGGGCGAGGGTCAGAGCTTCTCCCCAGCAGCCTCCCGGTGACGTTGATTGTCCCCAGGACCCCTGCCTCCCTGCTCGTCCACCTGAGCACCAGCATTGGAAGTGTTATAGATTCTAATGACCTTTAAGGGTCCAGGAAAGAGATGTGCAGAGACGCTGTGGGGGCCGGTTTCACCCCGCCCCACATTTGTTCGGCCACCTTAGGCTGACCGTCTCTGCCAGCCTAGATGCTCTGAGCAGTAGTCTGCGCTTTCTTCAGTTAGGCCCCTGAATTAACGTACAAAGAGCACCAGGTGTCAGAGCCCTGCCCGCTCAACTCCCAGACAGTCCAGGGTCAGTGGTGATCAAGGACCATGATGGCTACTGAGTCAACAGCCTTTTGAAGTAAACAGGAGTCCAGCCGGTCTTATTGGCCACCATCATCACGGTGTCTGTAGGCTTTTCTATGGTGACAGTGTGGTATACTGTTCCCCCGCCAAGATTATTAGCTCCCCTCTGGGTGCAGTAAGTCCTGCAAGCAGTAGTCTACTCTTTTGGGACACACTCTTGTTGTTTTATGAGAGAAACTCCAGGTCAAGTGATGTTCACACGAGTCGTCATGGTGCCCTGTTGCCCCCGGTTATCTCTCTGGATGTTGGAGTTGGAGGGCCTCCTCACTCGAGGTCGGTGTGCCCACGGAGCGAACCCTGCAACTTCAGGGCATGGTTGGTGGTTAGGATCACCACGTGGGGTCCTTTTCCCTTAGGAGGGAGGTGGCCTTTTGGGCTGCTGATTTCCAGGTTTTTAGATACCGCCAGTATCTTGGCCAGATGTGGCAGTGGGCCAAGCCCCTTAGTGACCGTAGTTTATCCTACCTGGATGGCATTCTTGCATTGTTCCATTTCAAGTGGTCCCAGTTTTTGCACTAATTCTCCAATGGCGATTCACCTTTCACCGGGAATGTAAAGGTCAAAGGGTTTAGCTAAATTAGGGAGTGCCAGGGCAAGGGTCTGAATTGACTGCTCTTTCCATTCTTGAAAGGCCACTTCTGGATTCTATTCAAAAGGATCATCATCTTTTCCTTTCAGTGTTTCATATAGAGGCCCAGCTAGTAGACTGTAGCTAGGGATCCAGAAGCAGCAAACCCTGGCCTCCCCAGGAACCCCTAAGCTGTCTTCTAGTTTTAGAAAGGGGTAAGGCTGAAAATGGTTTCTTCCCTTTCCTGGGATGGGCTTCTCTGACCTTCTGTGAGAATGAAGCCCAGGCAGGTCACCGCAGTCTGTGATATTTGAGCTTTTTCTTGGACAACTTCTATCCTTTATTGGCTTGGTAGTTCAGAGGCCTCCTTAGTAGGGCTGGTGATCAGAATGTCGTCTGCATATTGAAGGAGGGTTTCCTTTTCCAGAGGTAGAACTTTTAGGTCTTTAGCTAAGCTTTCCCCAAAGATGGTGTGGGAATTTTTGCACCCTTGGGGCCAGACGGCCCGGAAGTATTGTTTTAGTTGTATGTTGAGTCCTGCCACTCACAAGCCAAAATTTCTTGTGACTCTGGGACTAATGGAATACAAAAGAAGGCATCATTGAAGACTAATACAGAATACCATGTCCTGGTGGTTGGTAGAATGACCAGCAGGGTGTAGGAATTAGGAGCAACTGGAGGTATATCCTCGGTGGCTTCACTGACTGTCCTGACATCCTTTACCAGGTCCCCAGCAGCCCATGGGGCTCTCGTGGTCAGACCAATCCCAGAATATGGAGCTCACCTGGGCAGGTACCCCACCCCCACCCCAGCCCACGGGGCTCTCGTGGTCAGGCCCCTCCCAGGATACAGAGCTACCCTTGCAGGTACCGTGGCAGGGCTGGGCACACAGGAACCGTGCACATAGCCCTCATTGCAGAGCACCCCCAGCTCACCTGTCGCTCAGAGCTGACACAGAGCACCTCAGAGCAGGACTTGAACTAACAAACAGCAGCTGCGACAGGTCTGTGACCCTGGGCATCACCCCGTGAGGCCTCCCTCCACCTGGTCTTCCAGAGACTTCCACTGCACCCGGGGCACCAGGCCTCTGTCTCCAACCACCACCCACCCCTCCTCTCCCTGACTCCTGGGTTCCTCTCATTAGGAGAGGGTTTTCTTGAAGTTGTCTCCCACTCATGGGCCAGATAAAATGATTAGAAAACAAGCCAAAGCTGCAGCCCCTTGTCTATCCTGACTCTCAGGAGCCCACACCTGTTCCTTGGACCTGGCCGGTTCAGCAAGTTCCATTTTCTGCAACTGTGAGCCCCTGAGGGGTGATGATTGGCTGACCTGGGCAGCCTTACCGTGCCGGCCAGCCCTCCCCAGGTGTGCCTGGGTTGAGATCAATATAAATACCACTCCAGGCAGCAAGAGCCCCTGCAGCCGTGCCTGACGCCATTTTCTCTGCCCTGTCAGCAGTCTCGGGGCTGGGCTGGTGGGAGGGAGTGAGAGGCCACGGCTTTGTGGGTGGCCCAGTGTGAGTGGGGCTCTGCTGGACTTTCTGCAGCAGTTGCCAGGCTGCCACCTGCTAAAGAAGAGGATGTGTCACCCATACCTGCTGCTGGAATTTCTCCCTGGGCAGAGGTGAGGAAGGAAAAAAGCAGTGGGGGCAGGGACAGGACGGGTATCTCAGGCAGGGAAATGGAAATCTTCCAGAAGAGCACCCAGGGCCAGGACCATCCTGGCTGGCCTGCAGGCACCAAGTCGGCCGGCATGCTGTCACTCGTGTGGCTCTATGGCCCTTCCTCTAGGCTTTCAAGTCCTTGTATATATTCAGGTGTTTTACCTGGGACGGGTGGGAATAGTTCAGCAGCAACTGGCCTGGGGCTCAGCTCACGTTTACTCACAGATGCCTCGGCACGGTGCCCCAGCTTTGCAATGAGGACGCTTGTTGCGTGGGGGCTGCTGGCTGAATGGGAGACGATTCCCCACCACTGACCAACTTCAGAATTGTTTACAACTGGAGCAAGTGCCCTGATACGGTTTTCCTCTGTGTAACTGGTGGGTTCTGTGTTTTTTTTCTCTTTTTCGTTTTTGGTTCAAGGTAGATTTTATTCCTCTTTTTTGTATTTACAGATATAAGCATGGAAATAATTTATTCATATAAATACATGTATGTGCAGGGAATAATTGTTTTTTCTGTTTTATTTTTTAAATTTTACTTCTTTTTAATTTTGAATTTTATTTTATATTTTTATACAGCAGGTTCTTATTGGTTATCTATTTTATACATATAAATGTATACATGCCAATCCCAGTCTCTCAACTCCTCCCACCACCACCCCCCCAACAGCTTTCCCCCCTTGTTGTCCATACGTTTGTTGTCTACATCTGTTGCTCTATTTATGCCTTGCAAAATGGTTAATCTGTACAGTTTTTCTAGGTTCCACATATATGCATGAATATACAAGATTTGTTTTTCTCTTTCTGACTTACTTCACTCTGTATGACAGTCTCTAGATCCATCGACGTCTCTACAAATGACCCAATTTCATTCCTTTTCATGGCTTAGTAATATTCCATTTTATATATGTACCACAGCTTTATGCATTCGTCTGTCTGTGGGCATTTAGGTTGCTTCCATTACCTCGATATTGTAAATAGTGATGCAATGAACATTGCGGTGAATGACTCTTTTTGATTTATGGTTTTGTCTGGGTATATGTCCAGTACTGGGATTGCTGTATCATATGGTAATTCTATTGTTAGTTTCTTAAGAAATTCCATATTGTTCTCCATAATGACTGTATCAATTTATATTCCCAACAATAGTGGAAGAGGGTTCCTTTTCTCCACACCCTTTCCAGCATTTTTTGTTTGTAGATTTTCAATGATGCCTATTCTACCAGGTGTGAGGTGATACCTCATTGTTGAATCCATTTCGTTGAGCAAGGGGTAGCTCTTGTCTATTACATATTTGGCTTATGGAACGGTATCTGTGCTAATTTCAAACTCTGCTTTTATGCAGCACCCCAACTCACCTTCCCCCTTACGCAGGCATAAGTTGGTTTTCTAAACTTGAGACCCTGTTCTGTTTTGTAATTCAGTTCATGTGTAGCCAAGTTCACAACCCGTGTATTAGTGATACCTTATGATGTTTCTTTTTCTGTGTGACTTATTTCACTTAGAATCATCGTGCCTCAATGCACTCATTATGCTGGTACGGGCCTGGTGACATAGATTTCATTGCTGAGTGGTATTCTGTTGTACATAAGTACCGCAACTTCTTTATCCATTATTTGCTCTCTGGGATATTTAACTTGTGCCGTAGAAGAGATTTCTGTAAAAAGAGCCATCCCAAATTTTGGGGTTGCTGTGTCTTTTTGATATTAATTTCCCTAAGCTATAGGACCATAAGTGGAAGTGCCCTAGGCTCTGTTGCTTTGTTTTTTAGATGTTTCAGGAAACACCATACACATCTCCCGAGTGTCTGTTGGCAATTTACATCCCGCCCATCAGCATAACAAGGCTCCCAGTTCTCCATGGCCTGTCCTGCCTTTCTGGATTTTACACTTTTTTCAGATGGCCCTTTTGACCGGGGGGAAGTGAGACTTCATTGTAGTGCAGATTTCCTTTGCAAGCTTGTTTGGTTGGCCAAAAAGGGCGTATGCGTTTTTTCCTGAATATATTCAGGAAAAAACGCATACGCCCTTTTGGCCAAGTGCATCATTGTGGACGTTCTGCCTCTTTTCCTATGCTTTCAATGCAATTCCAGTCTACCTCCTGAAATCGGTTTCCTGCAATTCTGCCCCGCTTTCAAGTCCTCTTGGCAGCCTTACTTCAGTCTATTTTTGGACGATAGCTGTCATTTATAACTCTGCAAGTTTGTGAATTACAGTGCCCCTGAGCTCCTTCCTTCAACTCGCTTTCTTGTGACCTGGCCGCAACACCGCAGGATGGCTTCAGGCCCTAATCTGGTTCCGGCCCGGCACGCTGAGCCTTTGGTTAATTCCTCTTCCTGGTGGGAAATGAGAGTTAAATTTGCCCGTTCAGACACCTCCAGCTAGCCTCTCATTGGTTCTCGCTATTCCTGTTCATCTTCCGCAGAAATTGCAAACTGGGACAAACAGGAGGTTAAAGGCACTGACTCTCCAAGTCGGGAGAGTGTTAGTAAAGCGTCTGGAATGTTGCACCCGAGTACCAGGGGAGGAAAACTGAGACATATTTGAACACGTCTCCCGTTCTCATGGTTGATCATACTCTGGGTTCCACATGCATGTTTTAGCTGAAGGAAGAATACCTAAAACCTGGAGAGTTGAGACCCGTGGAATGGGTACCATGCAATATGACTTCAAAGGGTCTTCATTTGCTCACCGAACCTCTCCAATCCTATCACTGCTGCGTTTATGCCCCTGTACACACGCTTGATTCTCTTTCGGAGACATAGCAATCCATAGGTTTTAAGATACTTACTAGTCAGGTACATTCTTAGGCGTTTAATATGGGGTGTTGAGTCCATTTCGTTGAGCAAGGAGTAGCTCTTGTCTATTCCATATTTGGCTTAAGGAACTTTATCTGTGCTCATTTCAATCTCTGGTTTTATGCAGCACCCCAACTCACCTTTACCCTTAAGCAAGCATAAGTTGGTTTTCTAAATTTGAGACCCTGTTCTGTTCTGTAATTCAGTTCCTGTGTAGCCAAGTTTACATTCCGTGTATTACTGATATCTTATGATGTTTCTTTTTCTGTGTGACTTATTTCAGTTAGAATCATCATACCTGAATCCACTCATTGTGCTGCTAAGGGCCTGATGACACAGATTTCATTGCTGAGTGATATTGCTTTGTAAGTAAATACCACAACTTCTTTATCCATTTTTCACTTTCTGCGATGTTGAACTTGTACTGTAAACGAGGTTCTTGTAAACAGAGCCGTTCCAAACTTTGGGGTGGCTGTGTCTTTTTGATTTTAAATTCCCTAAGCTATAGGACCATAAGTGGAAGTGCCCTAGGCTCTGTTGCTTTGTTTTTTAGATGCTTCAGGAAACACCATACACTTCTCCCAAGTGGTTGTTGGCAATTTACATCCCGCCCATCAGCATAACAAGGCTCCCAGTTCTCCATGGCCTGTCCTGCCTTTCTGGATTTTACACTTTTTTCAGATGGCCCTTTTGACCGGGGGGAAGTGAGACTTCATTGTAGTGCAGATTTCCTTTGCAAGCTTGCTTGGTTGGCCAAAAAGGGCGTATGCGTTTTTTCCTGAATATATTCAGGAAAAAACGCATACGCCCTTTTTGGCCAAGTGCATCATTGTGGACGTTCTGCCTCTTTTCCTATGCTTTCAATGCAATTCCAGTCTACCTCCTGAAATCGGTTTCCTGCAATTCTGCCCCGCTTTCAAGTCCTCTTGGCAGCCTTACTTCAGTCTATTTTTGGACGATAGCTGTCATTTATAACTCTGCAGGTTTGTGAATTACAGTGCCCCTGAGCTCCTTTCTTCAACTCGTTTTCTTGTGAGCTGGCTACAACACCGCTGGATGGCTTCAGGCCCTAATCTGGTTCCGGCACGGCATGCTGAGCCTTTGGTTATTTCCTCTTTCTGGTGGGAAATGAGAGTTAAATTTGCCCGTCCAGACACCTCCAGCTAGTCTCTCATTGGTTCTCCCTATTCCTGTTCATCTTCCGCAGAAATTGCAAACGGGGCCAAACAGGAGGTTAAAGGTGCTGACTCTCCAAGTGGGGAGAGTGTTAGTAAAGCGTCTGGAATGTTGCACCCGAGTACCAGGGGAGGAAAACTGAGACATATTTGAACACGTCTCCCGTTCACACGGTTGATCATACTCTGGGTTCCACATGCATGTTTTAGCTGAAGGAAGAATACCTAAAACCTGGGTAGTTGAAACCCGTGGAATGGGTACCATGCAATATGACTTCAAAGGGTCTTCATTTGCTCACCGAACCTCTCCAATCCTATCACTGCTGCGTTTATGCCCCTGTACACACGCTTCATTCTCTTTTGGAGACATAGCAATCCATAGGTTTTAAGATACTTACTAGTCAGGTACATTCTTAGGCGTTTAATATGGGGTGTTGAGTCCATTTCGTTGAGCAAGGAGTAGCTCTTGTCTATTCCATATTTGGCTTAAGGAACTTTATCTGTGCTCATTTCAATCTCTGGTTTTATGCAGCACCCCAACTCACCTTCCCCCTTAAGCAAGCATAAGTTGGTTTTCTAAACTTGAGACACTGTTCTGTTTTGTAATTCAGTTCATGTGTAGCCAAGTTCACATTCTGTGTATTAGTGATACCTTATGATGTTTCTTTTCTGTGTGACTTATTTCAGTTCGAATCATCATACCTGCATCCACTCATTATGCTGCTATGGGCCTGATGACATAGATTTCATTGCTGAGTGATATTGCATTGTACGTAAGTACCACAAGTTCTTTATCCATTTTTCACTTTCTGCGATATTGAACTTGTACTGTAAACGAGGTTCTTGTAAACAGAGCCGTCCCAAACTTTGGGGTGGCTGTGTCTTTTTGATTTTAATTTCCCTAAGCTATAGGACCATAAGTGGAAGTGCCCTAGGCTCTGTTGCTTTGTTTTTTAGATGTTTCAGGAAACACCATACACTTCTCCAGAGTGGCTGTTGGCAATTTACATCCCGCCCATCAGCATAAGAAGGCTCCCAGTTCTCCATGGCCTGTCCTGCCTTTCTGGATTTTACACTTTTTTCAGATGGCCCTTTTGACCGGGGGGAAGTGAGACTTCATTGTAGTGCAGATTTCCTTTGCAAGCTTGCTTGGTTGGCCAAAAAGTGCCTATGCGTTTTTTCCTGAATATATTCAGGAAAAAACACATACGCCCTTTTTGGCCAAGTGCATCATTGTCGAGTTTCTGACTCTCTTCATATGCTTTCAATGCAATTCCAGTCTACCTCCTGAAATCGGTTTCCTGCAATTCTGCCTTGCTTTCAATGCCTCTTCTTAGCCTTACCTCAATATATTTTTTAAAAATAGTTGGCCTTTATAACTCTGCAGGGTTTTGAATTGCAGTGGCCCTTAGCTCCATTTTTTAGCTCTTATTTTTGTGGTATTGCCCCATAACCAAAGGATTCCTTGAAGCCCTATTTTTCTTCTGGGGCACCTGCTGTGCCTTTGGTTAATTCTTCTTACTGATGTGATATTAGAGTGACATGTGCCCATTGAAACCGCTACAGCTAGTTTCTCACTGGTTCCCCCTATTCCCATTCATCCTCTGCACTAACTGCAGACTGTGCGATACCAGAACTTAAAGGCATTGACTCCATGTGGGGATGTTGTTAGTAAAGCGGCTGGAATGTCGATCCGGAGCCCCAGGAGAGGAAAAATGAGGTGCGTTTTAGAAACCTTTCCCGATCATATGGTATACCAGTCGCTGGGTTTCCCAAGCATGGTTTAGCTGTAGGAAGATTCCCTTCAACCTGGAGTGTTGGGACCCTTGGACTGAGTAGCATGAAGTATTGCATTAAACTTTCGGCAGTTGCTCACCAAAGCTCACCAATCCTGTCAGCCCCAAGTGTCCAGCCTTATGTCTTATCCAGCTGTGGGTTTATATGTGGTCAATCCAGGTTGCATCACAGCCCCTGAGCGAATTTTGTAAGAATTTTTCTCTCTTTCATTGTTTCAGCGTTTTGTTTTTAAAATTTATTTCTATAATGGGGTTTAGCTCCTTTTCACTGCTGTGTTTGTGCTGCTCTGCACACACTTGATTCCCTTATGGAGATATATCAATACATGGGTTTTAAGATTCTTATTCCTCAAATATATTTCTCTGCGGTGTATAGGGTGTGTTGAGGCCTGTTCATTGAGCAAGGTGTAGATCTTGTCTAATACCTATTTGGTTTATTGAACGGTATCTGTGCTAATTTCAAACTCTGGTTTTATGCATCACCCCACCTCTCCTTTCCCCTTAAGCTGACATAAGTGTGTTTTCTAAATGTGAGACACTGTTCTGTTCTGTAATTCATTTCTTGTGCAGCCATATTTACCCTCCCTCTATAAGTGATATCTTATGATATGTTTCTTTTTCTGTTTGACTTATTTCAAGTAGTATTATCGGACCTAAATCCACTCTTTATCCTTCTACTAGCCTTATTACATTGATTTCATGGTGAAGAGATATTCCATTGTACATAAGTACCACATCTTCTTTATCCATTGTTCTCTTTCCTGGGATATTTAAGGTGTACTGAAGTTGAGGTTCTTGTAAACAGAGTAGCCCTAAACTGTGGTGTGCTTGTGTCTTGTTGATTTTTAGACTTCCCTAGATATACTCCCATGATTGGAAGTGTCCTATGCTCTGTAGCTCTGTTTTTTAGATGATTTAGGAACCACCATACACTTCTCCAGAGTGGCTCTCGGCAGTTCACACACTGCCCATCAGCGTATAAAGGCTCACTGTTCTCCATGGCCTGTCCTGCATTTCTGGTTTTTACAATTTTTTAGGATGGCCCTTTTGACCGGTGGGAAGTGAGACTTCTTTGTTGTGCACATTTGCATTGCTTGCTTGCTTCGTTGCCCATAAAGTGCGTATGCGTTTTTTCCTGGATATAATCAGGAAAAAACGCATACGCCCTTTTGGGCCAACTGCATCATTGTCGAAATTCTGCCGCTTTTCATGTGCGTTAAAGACGAGTCCAATCTATCTCTTGAAATCTGTTTCTTGCAATTCTGTCTTGCATTCAGATCCTCTTCTTTGCCTTACCTCAACATATTTTTGGACGTTAGTTTTCATTTATAACTCTGCAGGTTTGTGAATTGCAGTGACCCTGAGCTCCATTTTTTAAGTTGCTCTTTTGTGAGCTGGCCTCAAACCCGCAGGATTGCTTCAGGCCCTATTTTGGCTCCGGCGAGGCAGGCTGAGCCTTTCTTTAATTCTTATTCTTAATGGGAAATTAGAGTGATATGTGCCCGTCCAAACCCCTACAACTCTTCTCTCATTGGTTCCCCCTCTTCCCGTTCATCCTCCTCACAATTTGCAAAATGTGTGAAACAGAAGTTTAAATGTGCTGATTCTCCAAGTGGGGAGATTCTAAGTAGCGTGGCTGGAATGGTGAACAGGAGCACCAGGAGAGGATAAATGAGGTGCATTTTAGACACATCTCCCGATCACATGGTGTACAGTCCTCTGGGTTTTCCATGCATGTTTTAGCTGTAGGAAGATCCCTTGAACCTGCAGATTTGGGACCCATTGAATGGGTACCAGGTAGTATTACTTTAAAGGGTGTGCATTTCCTCACCCAACCTCACATTTCTCTTAGCGCAAACAGTTTCCAGCCTTATGTCTCATCCTGCTGTGGGTCTAGATGTGTTCAATCCATGTTGCATCACCGTCCCTGAGGAAAAGTTGTAAGAGGTTTTCTCTGTCTCTCTGTCGTTTATTTTTTTCAATTTATTACTATATTGGTTACAGCTGATTTTCAAAGCTCTGTTTCTTGCTGCTGTACATCCACTTGATTCGCGTACAGAGAGACATCAATAAATTCTTTTTCAGATTCTTACCAGTCGTATATATTCTTTTCCGGTGACTTGAGTGTGCTGAGTGCAGTTCTTTTAGCTACCGTGTAGGCCTTGTTGATTATCAGTTTGGTATTTGGAATGGTATCTTTGCTAATTTCAACCTCCTGGATGATGCCTCACCCCTCCCCACCTTTCCCGTTTAGCAGCCTTATGCGTGTTTTCTACATATTTGACTATGTTTTTGTTTTGTAATTTATTTCATGTGTAGCCATTTTGGATTCCACCTTTAAGTGATATCTTATGATATGTGTCTTTTTCTTTTTGAATTCTGTCACTTAGAATGATCATACGTAACTCCTCCGGAGTTGTTACAACTGGCCATATTTCATTGATTTCCAGGCTGAATAATATTCCACTCTACCTAAGTACCACATCTCTATCCATTTTTTCCCTCCAGAGACATTTAAGTTATATCCTAGTCGAGGATCTTTTAAACAGAGAGGGGGTAAACATTGGGGTGCCTGTGTCCTCTCGATTTTTGTTTTTCCCAAGATATACGCCCATGAGTGCAAGTGCCCTATGCTCTGTAGCTCATTTTTTAGATGCTTTAGTAAACACAATATACTTCTCCAGAATGGCCGTTGGCAATATACATTTCCACTATAAGTCTCACAGGGCTCCCTCTTCTCGTTGCCCTGTCCTGCATTTCTGTTGTTTACGCTTTATGAGGATGGCTCTTCTGACTGATGCGAAGTGATATCTTTTGTAGTATTGACTTCCAGTGCCCACCTGTTTGGTTGGCTAAAAAAGTGTATGCCCTTTTCTTGAATATATACAGAAAAGAACGCATACACCCTTTTTGGCCAACTGCAATGTTGGCAATGTTCAGCTCCTTTTCTTGTGCTTAATGGCGAGTCCTTTCTACCTCCTCAAATCCCTTTCCTGCCATTCTCCCTTGCTTACAAGTCCTTTTCTCTGACTTTCCTCAAGACATTTTTCAGTGATGGATATTTTCAACTCTGCAGTTTTGTGAATTTTACTGCCCCTGAGTTCCATTGTTCAACTCGTGTTTATGGGAACTGGCCACAAAGCAGCGGGATTTCCTCAAGCCCTATACTGTTTCCATGGGCAACCCTAGCCTTTGGTCAATTCGTCTTCCTGATTGGAAATTAGAGTGACATGTGCCTGTCTGAACACCTAGGACTTGTCTCTCATTGTTCCTCATCCTTCCGCTTCATCCTCTGGACAAATTCCAAACTGTACGCAACAGGATGTTGACAGTGCTGACATCTCCAAGTGGGGAGACTGTTAGTAAAGACGCTGGAGGGGTGAACCCGAGCACCAGGAGATGAGGAGATGAGATGCCTTTTCCAAACTCTTCCCGATCAGACGGTATACCATCCTCTGGGTGTGACAGACATGTTTTAGCAGTAGGAAGAGTCCCATTCATGTAAGGAGAACACCAGGGCTTTTTCAAAATCAGTGTCTCCCCGAAACCCAAACTGGGGAAGTTTTTAAGCTACGGCTACACATATGTTCATTAAGGGCCTTGGGAAGTAGGCAGAGTCCAAACTTTAGATGATTGAAGTCTTCAGGGTCAGAAGCACTCACCACCAGCTTCCCTTAGGCTACACTTTAACTGTCATTGATAGATGATGTCAATAAAAATATCTATTCTTTTTCAGATTATTTCCCCTTATAGGTTATTGCAAAATGTTGAGTGTAGTTCCCTGTGCTATACAGTAGTTCCTTGTTGATGATCTATTTTATACATAGCAGTGTGTATGTGTTCATTCCAAACTGTTAATTTATCCCTCCTCCCACCTTTCCCCTTTGGTAATAATAAATTATAAGATTTTATACTTCTCAGAAATGGGGGAGCTGAAAGAGAGGTATCATTTTCAATGGAAAAGCATTTAAAACAAGATTGAAGGTTTAACCAAGATTATTAGCTGTACATCCTTGGAAAGAAATCACTTCGTTTCTCTAATATTGACCTGACAAATAAGACAAACCTTTTCACTGAACTTGCTTATAAAAAGTGATGGAAATATCAAATGGAAGTGTTAAAAACATCTTATTTTACCCGAGCCTTATACACTGTTCTATGTTAACTACAGTTTGGCTCACACATCTGTTCATTGAGGTTACAATAGTCTCAATTTCTGTTACTGATCCTCCAGAGTGGACCCCAACAAGTGTCCCCCTGCCCAGTGTCATTGGGGCCAACAGATCGAGACTGAGTTTGGTTCACAAGCAAAGGAAACTTTATATTTTGATCAGAGAATGGAGAGGTGAGAGCATGCACTACCCCGTGGGCTGTGGGCTGGGCTGCTGTGTAGAGATCCTGTCAGAGTCAGTGGGAGGGAGGGAGGCGGCGGAGCTCTCGAGGGCCGGGTTGGCTGTAGCTCAGGCTCTATATCGTGGAGTCTGCACTGGGCCCCAGGAGCTGAGGTGTCGACCCAGCCATTCTGCACTAGGAAATCTGGTCTGAAGTGCCGGGTGTGGAACCTCTGCATGCGGGACCCTAGGAGCACGTGAAATTAGACAAAGCACAAAGGATAAAAAAGGTTAGACTTGACTTTATTGCCCAGATTCTATTTTTATCTCCCAGGGATTTTTAATGGGCTTTGCTGGGGACAAACCCCTCCTCTGCCTTTTGTCCCGTTCCTCATTCTTGGAGTGCTGAGGGTGCAGACCCTTCTTCTGTAACTGCTGAGTGCTGAGTTGGGAGCCCTCATACCCTGGGGCGAGGGTCAGAGCTTCTCCCCAGCAGCCTCCCGGTGACGTTGATTGTCCCCAGGACCCCTGCCTCCCTGCTCGTCCACCTGAGCACCAGCATTGGAAGTGTTATAGATTCTAATGACCTTTAAGGGTCCAGGAAAGAGATGTGCAGAGACGCTGTGGGGGCCGGTTTCACCCCGCCCCACATTTGTTCGGCCACCTTAGGCTGACCGTCTCTGCCAGCCTAGATGCTCTGAGCAGTAGTCTGCGCTTTCTTCAGTTAGGCCCCTGAATTAACGTACAAAGAGCACCAGGTGTCAGAGCCCTGCCCGCTCAACTCCCAGACAGTCCAGGGTCAGTGGTGATCAAGGACCATGATGGCTACTGAGTCAACAGCCTTTTGAAGTAAACAGGAGTCCAGCCGGTCTTATTGGCCACCATCATCACGGTGTCTGTAGGCTTTTCTATGGTGACAGTGTGGTATACTGTTCCCCCGCCAAGATTATTAGCTCCCCTCTGGGTGCAGTAAGTCCTGCAAGCAGTAGTCTACTCTTTTGGGACACACTCTTGTTGTTTTATGAGAGAAACTCCAGGTCAAGTGATGTTCACACGAGTCGTCATGGTGCCCTGTTGCCCCCGGTTATCTCTCTGGATGTTGGAGTTGGAGGGCCTCCTCACTCGAGGTCGGTGTGCCCACGGAGCGAACCCTGCAACTTCAGGGCATGGTTGGTGGTTAGGATCACCACGTGGGGTCCTTTTCCCTTAGGAGGGAGGTGGCCTTTTGGGCTGCTGATTTCCAGGTTTTTAGATACCGCCAGTATCTTGGCCAGATGTGGCAGTGGGCCAAGCCCCTTAGTGACCGTAGTTTATCCTACCTGGATGGCATTCTTGCATTGTTCCATTTCAAGTGGTCCCAGTTTTTGCACTAATTCTCCAATGGCGATTCACCTTTCACCGGGAATGTAAAGGTCAAAGGGTTTAGCTAAATTAGGGAGTTCCAGGGCAAGGGTCTGAATTGACTGCTCTTTCCATTCTTGAAAGGCCACTTCTGGATTCTATTCAAAAGGATCATCATCTTTTCCTTTCAGTGTTTCATATAGAGGCCCAGCTAGTAGACTGTAGCTAGGGATCCAGAAGCAGCAAACCCTGGCCTCCCCAGGAACCCCTAAGCTGTCTTCTAGTTTTAGAAAGGGGTAAGGCTGAAAATGGTTTCTTCCCTTTCCTGGGATGGGCTTCTCTGACCTTCTGTGAGAATGAAGCCCAGGCAGGTCACCGCAGTCTGTGATATTTGAGCTTTTTCTTGGACAACTTCTATCCTTTATTGGCTTGGTAGTTCAGAGGCCTCCTTAGTAGGGCTGGTGATCAGAATGTCGTCTGCATATTGAAGGAGGGTTTCCTTTTCCAGAGGTAGAACTTTTAGGTCTTTAGCTAAGCTTTCCCCAAAGATGGTGTGGGAATTTTTGCACCCTTGGGGCCAGACGGCCCGGAAGTATTGTTTTAGTTGTATGTTGAGTCCTGCCACTCACAAGCCAAAATTTCTTGTGACTCTGGGACTAATGGAATACAAAAGAAGGCATCATTGAAGACTAATACAGAATACCATGTCCTGGTGGTTGGTAGAATGACCAGCAGGGTGTAGGAATTAGGAGCAACTGGAGGTATATCCTCGGTGGCTTCACTGACTGTCCTGACATCCTTTACCAGGTCCCCAGCAGCCCATGGGGCTCTCGTGGTCAGACCAATCCCAGAATATGGAGCTCACCTGGGCAGGTACCCCACCCCCACCCCAGCCCACGGGGCTCTCGTGGTCAGGCCCCTCCCAGGATACAGAGCTACCCTTGCAGGTACCGTGGCAGGGCTGGGCACACAGGAACCGTGCACATAGCCCTCATTGCAGAGCACCCCCAGCTCACCTGTCGCTCAGAGCTGACACAGAGCACCTCAGAGCAGGACTTGAACTAACAAACAGCAGCTGCGACAGGTCTGTGACCCTGGGCATCACCCCGTGAGGCCTCCCTCCACCTGGTCTTCCAGAGACTTCCACTGCACCCGGGGCACCAGGCCTCTGTCTCCAACCACCACCCACCCCTCCTCTCCCTGACTCCTGGGTTCCTCTCATTAGGAGAGGGTTTTCTTGAAGTTGTCTCCCACTCATGGGCCAGATAAAATGATTAGAAAACAAGCCAAAGCTGCAGCCCCTTGTCTATCCTGACTCTCAGGAGCCCACACCTGTTCCTTGGACCTGGCCGGTTCAGCAAGTTCCATTTTCTGCAACTGTGAGCCCCTGAGGGGTGATGATTGGCTGACCTGGGCAGCCTTACCGTGCCGGCCAGCCCTCCCCAGGTGTGCCTGGGTTGAGATCAATATAAATACCACTCCAGGCAGCAAGAGCCCCTGCAGCCGTGCCTGACGCCATTTTCTCTGCCCTGTCAGCAGTCTCGGGGCTGGGCTGGTGGGAGGGAGTGAGAGGCCACGGCTTTGTGGGTGGCCCAGTGTGAGTGGGGCTCTGCTGGACTTTCTGCAGCAGTTGCCAGGCTGCCACCTGCTAAAGAAGAGGATGTGTCACCCATACCTGCTGCTGGAATTTCTCCCTGGGCAGAGGTGAGGAAGGAAAAAAGCAGTGGGGGCAGGGACAGGACGGGTATCTCAGGCAGGGAAATGGAAATCTTCCAGAAGAGCACCCAGGGCCAGGACCATCCTGGCTGGCCTGCAGGCACCAAGTCGGCCGGCATGCTGTCACTCGTGTGGCTCTATGGCCCTTCCTCTAGGCTTTCAAGTCCTTGTATATATTCAGGTGTTTTACCTGGGACGGGTGGGAATAGTTCAGCAGCAACTGGCCTGGGGCTCAGCTCACGTTTACTCACAGATGCCTCGGCACGGTGCCCCAGCTTTGCAATGAGGACGCTTGTTGCGTGGGGGCTGCTGGCTGAATGGGAGACGATTCCCCACCACTGACCAACTTCAGAATTGTTTACAACTGGAGCAAGTGCCCTGATACGGTTTTCCTCTGTGTAACTGGTGGGTTCTGTGTTTTTTTTCTCTTTTTCGTTTTTGGTTCAAGGTAGATTTTATTCCTCTTTTTTGTATTTACAGATATAAGCATGGAAATAATTTATTCATATAAATACATGTATGTGCAGGGAATAATTGTTTTTTCTGTTTTATTTTTTAAATTTTATTTCTTTTTAATTTTGAATTTTATTTTATATTTTTATACAGCAGGTTCTTATTGGTTATCTATTTTATACATATAAATGTATACATGCCAATCCCAGTCTCTCAACTCCTCCCACCACCACCCCCCCAACAGCTTTCCCCCCTTGTTGTCCATACGTTTGTTGTCTACATCTGTTGCTCTATTTATGCCTTGCAAAATGGTTAATCTGTACAGTTTTTCTAGGTTCCACATATATGCATGAATATACAAGATTTGTTTTTCTCTTTCTGACTTACTTCACTCTGTATGACAGTCTCTAGATCCATCGACGTCTCTACAAATGACCCAATTTCATTCCTTTTCATGGCTTAGTAATATTCCATTTTATATATGTACCACAGCTTTATGCATTCGTCTGTCTGTGGGCATTTAGGTTGCTTCCATTACCTCGATATTGTAAATAGTGATGCAATGAACATTGCGGTGAATGACTCTTTTTGATTTATGGTTTTGTCTGGGTATATGTCCAGTACTGGGATTGCTGTATCATATGGTAATTCTATTGTTAGTTTCTTAAGAAATTCCATATTGTTCTCCATAATGACTGTATCAATTTATATTCCCAACAATAGTGGAAGAGGGTTCCTTTTCTCCACACCCTTTCCAGCATTTTTTGTTTGTAGATTTTCAATGATGCCTATTCTACCAGGTGTGAGGTGATACCTCATTGTTGAATCCATTTCGTTGAGCAAGGGGTAGCTCTTGTCTATTACATATTTGGCTTATGGAACGGTATCTGTGCTAATTTCAAACTCTGCTTTTATGCAGCACCCCAACTCACCTTCCCCCTTAAGCAGGCATAAGTTGGTTTTCTAAACTTGAGACCCTGTTCTGTTTTGTAATTCAGTTCATGTGTAGCCAAGTTCACAACCCGTGTATTAGTGATACCTTATGATGTTTCTTTTTCTGTGTGACTTATTTCACTTAGAATCATCGTGCCTCAATGCACTCATTATGCTGGTACGGGCCTGGTGACATAGATTTCATTGCTGAGTGGTATTCTGTTGTACATAAGTACCGCAACTTCTTTATCCATTATTTGCTCTCTGGGATATTTAACTTGTGCCGTAGAAGAGATTTCTGTAAAAAGAGCCATCCCAAATTTTGGGGTTGCTGTGTCTTTTTGATATTAATTTCCCTAAGCTATAGGACCATAAGTGGAAGTGCCCTAGGCTCTGTTGCTTTGTTTTTTAGATGTTTCAGGAAACACCATACACATCTCCCGAGTGTCTGTTGGCAATTTACATCCCGCCCATCAGCATAACAAGGCTCCCAGTTCTCCATGGCCTGTCCTGCCTTTCTGGGTTTTACACTTTTTTCAGATGGCCCTTTTGACCGGGGGGAAGTGAGACTTCATTGTAGTGCAGATTTCCTTTGCAAGCTTGTTTGGTTGGCCAAAAAGGGCGTATGCGTTTTTTCCTGAATATATTCAGGAAAAAACGCATACGCCCTTTTGGCCAAGTGCATCATTGTGGACGTTCTGCCTCTTTTCCTATGCTTTCAATGCAATTCCAGTCTACCTCCTGAAATCGGTTTCCTGCAATTCTGCCCCGCTTTCAAGTCCTCTTGGCAGCCTTACTTCAGTCTATTTTTGGACGATAGCTGTCATTTATAACTCTGCAGGTTTGTGAATTACAGTGCCCCTGAGCTCCTTTCTTCAACTCGCTTTCTTGTGACCTGGCCGCAACACCGCAGGATGGCTTCAGGCCCTAATCTGGTTCCGGCCCGGCACGCTGAGCCTTTGGTTAATTCCTCTTCCTGGTGGGAAATGAGAGTTAAATTTGCCCGTTCAGACACCTCCAGCTAGCCTCTCATTGGTTCTCGCTATTCCTGTTCATCTTCCGCAGAAATTGCAAACTGGGACAAACAGGAGGTTAAAGGCACTGACTCTCCAAGTCGGGAGAGTGTTAGTAAAGCGTCTGGAATGTTGCACCCGAGTACCAGGGGAGGAAAACTGAGACATATTTGAACACGTCTCCCGTTCACACGGTTGATCATACGCGGGGTTCCACATGCATGTTTTAGCTGAAGGAAGAATACCTTAAACCTGGAGAGTTGAGACCCGTGTAATGGGTACCATGCAATATGACTTCAAAGGGTCTTCATTTGCTCACCGAACCTCTCCAATCCTATCACTGCTGCGTTCATGCCCCTGTACACATGCTTGATTCTCTTTCGGAGACATAGCAATCCATAGGTTTTAAGATACTTACTAGTCAGGTACATTCTTAGGCGTTTAATATGGGGTGTTGAGTCCATTTCGTTGAGCAAGGAGTAGCTCTTGTCTATTCCATATTTGGCTTAAGGAACTTTATCTGTGCTCATTTCAATCTCTGGTTTTATGCAGCACCCCAACTCACCTTTCCCCTTAAGCAAGCATAAGTTGGTTTTCTAAATTTGAGACCCTGTTCTGTTCTGTAATTCAGTTCCTGTGTAGCCAAGTTTACATTCCGTGTATTACTGATATCTTATGATGTTTCTTTTTCTGTGTGACTTATTTCAGTTAGAATCATCATACCTGAATCCACTCATTGTGCTGCTAAGGGCCTGATGACACAGATTTCATTGCTGAGTGATACTGCATTGTACGTAAGTACCACAAGTTCTTTATCCATTTTTCACTTTCTGCGATGTTGAACTTGTACTGTAAACGAGGTTCTTGTAAACAGAGCCGTTCCAAACTTTGGGGTGGCTGTGTCTTTTTGATTTTAAATTCCCTAAGCTATAGGGCCATAAGTGGAAGTGCCCTAGGCTCTGTTGCTTTGTTTTTTAGATGTTTCAGGAAACACCATACACTTCTCCCGAGTGTTTGTTGGCAATTTACATCCCGCCCATCAGCATAACAAGGCTCCCAGTTCTCCATGGCCTGTCCTGCCTTTCTGGATTTTACACTTTTTTCAGATTGCCCTTTTGACCGGGGGGAAGTGAGACTTCATTGTAGTGCAGATTTCCTTTGCAAGCTTGCTTGGTTGGCCAAAAAGTGCGTATGCGTTTTTTCCTGAATATATTCAGGAAAAAACGCATACGCCCTTTTTGGCCAAGTGCATCATTGTGGACGTTCTGCCTCTTTTCCTATGCTTTCAATGCAATTCCAGTCTACCTCCTGAAATCGGTTTCCTGCAATTCTGCCCCGCTTTCAAGTCCTCTTGGCAGCCTTACTTCAGTCTATTTTTGGACGATAGCTGTCATTTATAACTCTGCAGGTTTGTGAATTACAGTGCCCCTGAGCTCCTTTCTTCAACTCGCTTTCTTGTCACCTGGCCGCAACACCGCAGGATGGCTTCAGGCCCTAATCTGGTTCCGGCACGGCATGCTGAGCCTTTGGTTATTTCCTCTTCCTGGTGGGAAATGAGAGTTAAATTTGCCCGTCCAGACACCTCCAGCTAGTCTCTCATTGGTTCTCGCTATTCCTGTTCATCTTCCAAGAAATTGCAAACTGGGCCAAACAGGAGGTTAAAGGCGCTGACTCTCCAAGTGGGGAGACTGTTAGTAAAGCGTCTGGAATGTTGCACCCGAGTACCAGGGGAGGAAAACTGAGACATATTTGAACACGTCTCCCGTTCACATGGTTGATCATACTTGGGTTCCACATGCATCTTTTAGCTGAAGGAAGAATACCTTAAACCTGGGTATTTGAAACCCGTGGAATGGGTACCATGCAATATGACTTCAAAGGGTCTTCATTTGCTCACCGAACCTCTCCAATCCTATCACTGCTGCGTTTATGCCCCTGTACACATGCTTGATTCTCTTTCGGAGACATAGCAATCCATAGGTTTTAAGATACTTACTAGTCAGGTACATTCTTAGGCGTTTAATATGCGGTGTTGAGTCCATTTCGTTGAGCAAGGAGTAGCTCTTGTCTATTCCATATTTGGCTTAAGGAACTTTATCTGTGCTCATTTCAATCTCTGGTTTTATGCAGCACCCCAACTCACCTTTCCCCTTAAGCAAGCATAAGTTGGTTTTCTAAATTTGAGACCCTGTTCTGTTCTGTAATTCAGTTCCTGTGTAGCCAAGTTTACATTCCGTGTATTACTGATATCTTATGACGTTTCTTTTTCTGTGTGACTTATTTCAGTTAGAATCATCATACCTGAATCCACTCATTGTGCTGCTAAGGGCCTGATGACACAGATTTCATTGCTGAGTGATATTGCTTTGTAAGTAAATACCACAACTTCTTTATCCATTTTTCAATTTCTGCGATGTTGAACTTGTACTGTAAACGAGGTTCTTGTAAACAGAGCCGTTCCAAACTTTGGGGTGTCTGTGTCTTTTTGATTTTAAATTCCCTAAGCTATAGGACCATAAGTGGAAGTGCCCTAGGCTCTGTTGCTTTGTATTTTAGATGTTTCAAGAAACACCATACACTTCTCCCGAGTGGTTGTTGGCAATTTACATCCCGCCCATCAGCCTAACAAGGCTCCCAGTTCTCCATGGCCTGTCCTGCCTTTTTGGATTTTACACTTTTTTCAGATGGCCCTTTTGACCGGGGGGAAGTGAGACTTCATTGTAGTGCAGATTTCCTTTGCAAGCTTGCTTGGTTGGCCAAAAAGGGCGTATGCATTTTTTCCTGAATATATTCAGGAAAAAATGCATACGCCCTTTTTGGCCAAGTGCATCATTGTGGACGTTCTGCCTCTTTTCCTATGCTTTCAATGCAATTCCAGTCTACCTCCTGAAATCGGTTTCCTGCAATTCTGCCCCGCTTTCAAGTCCTCTTGGCAGCCTTACTTCAGTCTATTTTTGGACGATAGCTGTCATTTATAACTCTGCAGGTTTGTGAATTACAGTGCCCCTGAGCTCCTTTCTTTAACTCGCTTTCTTGTGACCTGGCCGCAACACCGCAGGATGTCTTCAGGCCCTAATCTGGTTCTGGCACGGCACGCTGAGCCTTTGGTTAATTCCTCTTCCTGGTGGGAAATGAGAGTTAAATTTGCCCGTCCAGACACCTCCAGCTAGCCTCTCATTGGTTCTCGCTATTCCTGTTCATCTTCCGCAGAAATTGCAAACTGGGCCAAACAGGAGGTTAAAGGCACTGACTCTCCAAGTGGGGAGAGTGTTAGTAAAGCGTCTGGAATGTTGCACCCGAGTACCAGGGTACGAAAACTGAGACATATTTGAACACGTCTCCCGATCACATGGTTGATCATACTCTAGGTTCCACATGCATGTTTTAGCTGAAGGAAGAATACCTTAAACCTGGGTAGTTGAAACCCGTGGAATGGGTACCATGCAATATGACTTCAAAGGGTCTTCATTTGCTCACCGAACCTCTCCAATCCTATCACTGCTGCGTTTATGCCCCTGTACACATGCTTGATTCTCTTTCGGAGACATAGCAATCCATAGGTTTTAAGATACTTACTAGTCAGGTACATTCTTAGGCGTTTAATATGGGGTTTTGAGTCCATTTCGTTGAGCAAGGAGTAGCTCTTCTCTATTCCATATTTGGCTTAAGGAACTTTATCTGTGCTCATTTCAATCTCTGGTTTTATGCAGCACCCCAACTCACCTTTCCCCTTAAGCAAGCATAAGTTGGTTTTCTAAATTTGAGACCCTGTTCTGTTTTGGAATGCAGTTCCTGTGTAGCCAAGTTTACATTCCGTGTATTACTGATATCTTATGATGTTTCTTTTTCTGTGTGACTTATTTCAGTTAGAATCATCGTACCTGAATCCACTCATTATGCTGCTACGGGCCTGATGACATAGATTTCATTGCTGAGTGATACTGCATTGTACGTAAGTACCACAAGTTCTTTATCCATTTTTCACTTTCTGTGATATTGAACTTGTACGGTAAACGAGGTTCTTGTAAACGGAGGCGTCCCAAACTTTGGGGTGGCTGTGTCTTTTTGATTTTAATTTCCCTAAGCTATAGGACCATAAGTGGAAGTGCCCTAGGCTCTGTTGCTTTGTTTTTTAGATGTTTCAGGAAACACCATACACTTCTCCCGAGTGTCTGTTGGCAATTTACATCCCGCCCCTCAGCATAACAAGGCTCTCAGTTCTCCATGGCCTGTCCTGCCTTTCTGGATTTTACACTTTATTCTGATGGCCCTTTTGACCGGGGGGAAGTGAGACTTCATTGTAGTGCAGATTTCCTTTGCAAGCTTGCTTGGTTGGCCAAAAAGGGCGTATGCGTTTTTTCCTGAATATATTCAGGAAAAAACGCATACGCCCTTTTTGGCCAAGTGCATCATTGTGGACGTTCTGCCTCTTTTCCTATGCTTTCAATGCAATTCCAGTCTACCTCCTGAAATCGGTTTCCTGCAATTCTGCCCCGCTTTCAAGTCCTCTTGGCAGCCTTACTTCAGTCTATTTTTGGACGATAGCTGTCATTTATAACTCTGCAGGTTTGTGAATTACAGTGCCCCTGAGCTCCTTTCTTCAACTCGCTTTCTTTTGAGCTGGCCGCAACACCGCAGGATGGCTTCAGGCCCTAATCTGGTTCCGGTACGGCATGCTGAGCCTTTGGTTATTTCCTCTTCCTGGTGGGAAATGAGAGTTAAATTTGCCCGTCCAGACACCTCCAGCTAACCTCTCATTGGTTCTCGCTATTCCTGTTCATCTTCCGCAGAAATTGCAAACTGGGCCAAAGAGGAGGTTAAAGGCGCTGACTTTCCAAGTGGGGAGAGTGTTAGTAAAGCGTCTGGAATGTTGCACCCGAGTACCAGGGGAGGAAAACTGAGACATATTTGAACACGTCTCCCGTTCACATGGTTGATCATACTTGGGTTCCACATGCATGTTTTAGCTGAAGGAAGAATACCTAAAACCTGGGTAGTTGAAACCCGTGGAATGGGTACCATGCAATATGCCTTCAAAGGGTCTTCATTTGATCACCGAACCTCTCCAATCCTATCACTGCTTCATTTATGCCCCTGTACACATGCTTGATTCTGTTTCGGAGACATAGCAATGCATAGGTTTTAAGATACTTACTAGTCAGGTACATTCTTAGGCGTTTAATATGCGGTGTTGAGTCCATTTCGTTGAGCAAGGAGTAGCTCTTGTCTATTCCATATTTGGCTTAAGGAACTTTATCTGTGCTCATTTCAATCTCTGGTTTTATGCAGCACCCCAACTCACCTTTCCCCTTAAGCAAGCATAAGTTGGTTTTCTAAATTTGAGACCCTGTTCTGTTCTGTAATTCAGTTCCTGTGTAGCCAAGTTTCCATTCCGTGTATTACTGATATCTTATGACGTTTCTTTTTCTGTGTGACTTATTTCAGTTAGAATCATCATACCTGAATCCACTCATTGTGCTGCTAAGGGCCTGATGACACAGATTTCATTGCTGAGTGATACTGCATTGTACGTAAGTACCACAAGTTCTTTATCCATTTTTCACTTTCTGCGATGTTGAACTTGTACTGTAAACGAGGTTCTTGTAAACAGAGCCGTTCCAAACTTTGGGGTGGCTGTGTCTTTTTGATTTTAAATTCCCTAAGCTATAGGACCATAAGTGGAAGTGCCCTAGGCTCTGTTGCTTTGTTTTTTAGATGTTTCAAGAAACACCATACACTTCTCCCGAGTGGTTGTTGGCAATTTACATCCCGCCCATCAGCCTAACAAGGCTCCCAGTTCTCCATGGCCTGTCCTGCCTTTTTGGATTTTACACTTTTTTCAGATGGCCCTTTTGACCGGGGGGAAGTGAGACTTCATTGTAGTGCAGATTTCCTTTGCAAGCTTGCTTGGTTGGCCAAAAAGGGCGTATGCATTTTTTCCTGAATATATTCAGGAAAAAATGCATACGCCCTTTTTGGCCAAGTGCATCATTGTGGACGTTCTGCCTCTTTTCCTATGCTTTCAATGCAATTCCAGTCTACCTCCTGAAATCGGTTTCCTGCAATTCTGCCCCGCTTTCAAGTCCTCTTGGCAGCCTTACTTCAGTCTATTTTTGGACGATAGCTGTCATTTATAACTCTGCAGGTTTGTGAATTACAGTGCCCCTGAGCTCCTTTCTTTAACTCGCTTTCTTGTGACCTGGCCGCAACACCGCAGGATGTCTTCAGGCCCTAATCTGGTTCTGGCACGGCACGCTGAGCCTTTGGTTAATTCCTCTTCCTGGTGGGAAATGAGAGTTAAATTTGCCCGTCCAGACACCTCCAGCTAGCCTCTCATTGGTTCTCGCTATTCCTGTTCATCTTCCGCAGAAATTGCAAACTGGGCCAAACAGGAGGTTAAAGGGACTGACTCTCCAAGTGGGGAGAGTGTTAGTAAAGCGTCTGGAATGTTGCACCCGAGTACCAGGGTACGAAAACTGAGACATATTTGAACACGTCTCCCGATCACATGGTTGATCATACTCTAGGTTCCA
Source organism: Delphinus delphis (assembly GCF_949987515.2). Taxonomy (NCBI): domain Eukaryota; kingdom Metazoa; phylum Chordata; class Mammalia; order Artiodactyla; family Delphinidae; genus Delphinus; species Delphinus delphis. Next base: position 796,508 of record NW_027192713.1, read on the forward strand.
CATGCATGTTTTAGCTGAAGGAAGAATACCTTAAACCTGGGTAGTTGAAACCCGTGGAATGGGTACCATGCAATATGACTTCAAAGGGTCTTCATTTGCTCACCGAACCTCTCCAATCCTATCACTGCTGCGTTTATGCCCCTGTACACATGCTTGATTCTCTTTCGGAGACATAGCAATCCATAGGTTTTAAGATACTTACTAGTCAGGTACATTCTTAGGCGTTTAATATGGGGTTTTGAGTCCATTTCGTTGAGCAAGGAGTAGCTCTTGTCTATTCCATATTTGGCTTAAGGAACTTTATCTGTGCTCATTTCAATCTCTGGTTTTATGCAGCACCCCAACTCACCTTTCCCCTTAAGCAAGCATAAGTTGGTTTTCTAAATTTGAGACCCTGTTCTGTTTTGGAATGCAGTTCCTGTGTAGCCAAGTTTACATTCCGTGTATTACTGATATCTTATGATGTTTCTTTTTCTGTGTGACTTATTTCAGTTAGAATCATCGTACCTGAATCCACTCATTATGCTGCTACGGGCCTGATGACATAGATTTCATTGCTGAGTGATACTGCATTGTACGTAAGTACCACAAGTTCTTTATCCATTTTTCACTTTCTGTGATATTGAACTTGTACGGTAAACGAGGTTCTTGTAAACGGAGGCGTCCCAAACTTTGGGGTGGCTGTGTCTTTTTGATTTTAATTTCCCTAAGCTATAGGACCATAAGTGGAAGTGCCCTAGGCTCTGTTGCTTTGTTTTTTAGATGTTTCAGGAAACACCATACACTTCTGCCGAGTGTCTGTTGGCAATTTACATCCCGCCCCTCAGCATAACAAGGCTCTCAGTTCTCCATGGCCTGTCCTGCCTTTCTGGATTTTACACTTTATTCTGATGGCCCTTTTGACCGGGGGGAAGTGAGACTTCATTGTAGTGCAGATTTCCTTTGCAAGCTTGCTTGGTTGGCCAAAAAGGGCGTATGCGTTTTTCCTGAATATATTCAGGAAAAAACGCATACGCCCTTTTTGGCCAAGTGCATCATTGTGGACGTTCTGCCTCTTTTCCTATGCTTTCAATGCAATTCCAGTCTACCTCCTGAAATCGGTTTCCTGCAATTCTGCCCCGCTTTCAAGTCCTCTTGGCAGCCTTACTTCAGTCTATTTTTGGACGATAGCTGTCATTCATAACTCTGCAGGTTTGTGAATTACAGTGCCCCTGAGCTCCTTTCTTCAACTCGCTTTCTTGTGACCTGGCCGCAACACCGCAGGATGGCTTCAGGCCCTAATCTGGTTCCGGCCCGGCATGCTGAGCCTTTGGTTAATTCCTCTTCCTGGTGGGAAATGAGAGTTAAATTTGCCCGTTCAGACACCTCCAGCTAGCCTCTCATTGGTTCTCGCTATTCCTGTTCATCTTCCGCAGAAATTGCAAACTGGGCCAAACAGGAGGTTAAAGGCACTGACTCTCCAAGTCGGGAGAGTGTTAGTAAAGCGTCTGGAATGTTGCACCCGAGTACCAGGGGAGGAAAACTGAGACATATTTGAACACGTCTCCCGTTCACACTGTTGATCATACGCGGGGTTCCACATGCATGTTTTAGCTGAAGGAAGAATACCTTAAACCTGGAGAGTTGAGACCCGTGTAATGGGTACCATGCAATATGACTTCAAAGGGTCTTCATTTGCTCACCGAACCTCTCCAATCCTATCACTGCTGCGTTCATGCCCCTGTACACATGCTTGATTCTCTTTCGGAGACATAGCAATCCATAGGTTTTAAGATACTTACTAGTCAGGTACATTCTTAGGCGTTTAATATGGGGTGTTGAGTCCATTTCGTTGAGCAAGGAGTAGCTCTTGTCTATTCCATATTTGGCTTAAGGAACTTTATCTGTGCTCATTTCAATCTCTGGTTTTATGCAGCACCCCAACTCACCTTTCCCCTTAAGCAAGCATAAGTTGGTTTTCTAAATTTGAGACCCTGTTCTGTTCTGTAATTCAGTTCCTGTGTAGCCAAGTTTACATTCCGTGTATTACTGATATCTTATGATGTTTCTTTTTCTGTGTGACTTATTTCAGTTAGAATCATCATACCTGAATCCACTCATTGTGCTGCTAAGGGCCTGATGACACAGATTTCATTGCTGAGTGATACTGCATTGTACGTAAGTACCACAAGTTCTTTATCCATTTTTCACTTTCTGCGATGTTGAACTTGTACTGTAAACGAGGTTCTTGTAAACAGAGCCGTTCCAAACTTTGGGGTGGCTGTGTCTTTTTGATTTTAAATTCCCTAAGCTATAGGACCATAAGTGGAAGTGCCCTAGGCTCTGTTGCTTTGTTTTTTAGATGTTTCAGGAAACACCATACACTTCCTCTGAGTGTCTGTTGGCAATTTACATCCCGCCCATCAGCATAACAAGGCTCCCAGTTCTCCATGGCCTGTCCTGCCTTTCTGGATTTTACACTTTTTTCAGATTGCCCTTTTGACCGGGGGGAAGTGAGACTTCATTGTAGTGCAGATTTCCTTCGCAAGCTTGCTTGGTTGGCCAAAAAGTGCGTATGCGTTTTTTCCTGAATATATTCAGGAAAAAACGCATACGCCCTTTTTGGCCAAGTGCATCATTGTGGACGTTCTGCCTCTTTTCCTATGATTTCAATGCAATTCCAGTCTACCTCCTGAAATCGGTTTCCTGCAATTCTGCCCCGCTTTCAAGTCCTCTTGGCAGCCTTACTTCAGTCTATTTTTGGACGATAGCTGTCATTTATAACTCTGCAGGTTTGTGAATTACAGTGCCCCTGAGCTCCTTTCTTCAACTCGCTTTCTTGTCACCTGGCCGCAACACCGCAGGATGGCTTCAGGCCCTAATCTGGTTCCGGCACGGCATGCTGAGCCTTTGGTTATTTCCTCTTCCTGGTGGGAAATGAGAGTTAAATTTGCCCGTCCAGACACCTCCAGCTAGTCTCTCATTGGTTCTCGCTATTCCTGTTCATCTTCCAAGAAATTGCAAACTGGGCCAAACAGGAGGTTAAAGGCGCTGACTCTCCAAGTGGGGAGACTGTTAGTAAAGCGTCTGGAATGTTGCACCCGAGTACCAGGGGAGGAAAACTGAGACATATTTGAACACGTCTCCCGTTCACATGGTTGATCATACTTGGGTTCCACATACATCTTTTAGCTGAAGGAAGAATACCTTAAACCTGGGTATTTGAAACCCGTGGAATGGGTACCATGCAATATGACTTCAAAGGGTCTTCATTTGCTCACCGAACCTCTCCAATCCTATCACTGCTGCGTTTATGCCCCTGTACACATGCTTGATTCTCTTTCGGAGACATAGCAATCCATAGGTTTTAAGATACTTACTAGTCAGGTACATTCTTAGGCGTTTAATATGCGGTGTTGAGTCCATTTCGTTGAGCAAGGAGTAGCTCTTGTCTATTCCATATTTGGCTTAAGGAACTTTATCTGTGCTCATTTCAATCTCTGGTTTTATGCAGCACCCCAACTCACCTTTCCCCTTAAGCAAGCATAAGTTGGTTTTCTAAATTTGAGACCCTGTTCTGTTCTGTAATTCAGTTCCTGTGTAGCCAAGTTTACATTCCGTGTATTACTGATATCTTATGACGTTTCTTTTTCTGTGTGACTTATTTCAGTTAGAATCATCATACCTGAATCCACTCATTGTGCTGCTAAGGGCCTGATGACACAGATTTCATTGCTGAGTGATATTGCTTTGTAAGTAAATACCACAACTTCTTTATCCATTTTTCAATTTCTGCGATGTTGAACTTGTACTGTAAACGAGGTTCTTGTAAACAGAGCCGTTCCAAACTTTGGGGTGGCTGTGTCTTTTTGATTTTAAATTCCCTAAGCTATAGGACCATAAGTGGAAGTGCCCTAGGCTCTGTTGCTTTGTATTTTAGATGTTTCAAGAAACACCATACACTTCTCCCGAGTGGTTGTTGGCAATTTACATCCCGCCCATCAGCCTAACAAGGCTCCCAGTTCTCCATGGCCTGTCCTGCCTTTTTGGATTTTACACTTTTTTCAGATGGCCCTTTTGACCGGGGGGAAGTGAGACTTCATTGTAGTGCAGATTTCCTTTGCAAGCTTGCTTGGTTGGCCAAAAAGGGCGTATGCATTTTTTCCTGAATATATTCAGGAAAAAATGCATACGCCCTTTTTGGCCAAGTGCATCATTGTGGACGTTCTGCCTCTTTTCCTATGCTTTCAATGCAATTCCAGTCTACCTCCTGAAATCGGTTTCCTGCAATTCTGCCCCGCTTTCAAGTCCTCTTGGCAGCCTTACTTCAGTCTATTTTTGGACGATAGCTGTCATTTATAACTCTGCAGGTTTGTGAATTACAGTGCCCCTGAGCTCCTTTCTTTAACTTGCTTTCTTGTGACCTGGCCGCAACACCGCAGGATGTCTTCAGGCCCTAATCTGGTTCTGGCACGGCACGCTGAGCCTTTGGTTAATTCCTCTTCCTGGTGGGAAATGAGAGTTAAATTTGCCCGTCCAGACACCTCCAGCTAGCCTCTCATTGGTTCTCGCTATTCCTGTTCATCTTCCGCAGAAATTGCAAACTGGGCCAAACAGGAGGTTAAAGGGACTGACTCTCCAAGTGGGGAGAGTGTTAGTAAAGCGTCTGGAATGTTGCACCCGAGTACCAGGGTACGAAAACTGAGACATATTTGAACACGTCTCCCGATCACATGGTTGATCATACTCTAGGTTCCACATGCATGTTTTAGCTGAAGGAAGAATACCTTAAACCTGGGTAGTTGAAACCCGTGGAATGGGTACCATGCAATATGACTTCAAAGGGTCTTCATTTGCTCACCGAACCTCTCCAATCCTATCACTGCTGCGTTTATGCCCCTGTACACATGCTTGATTCTCTTTCGGAGACATAGCAATCCATAGGTTTTAAGATACTTACTAGTCAGGTACATTCTTAGGCGTTTAATATGGGGTTTTGAGTCCATTTCGTTGAGCAAGGAGTAGCTCTTGTCTATTCCATATTTGGCTTAAGGAACTTTATCTGTGCTCATTTCAATCTCTGGTTTTATGCAGCACCCCAACTCACCTTTCCCCTTAAGCAAGCATAAGTTGGTTTTCTAAATTTGAGACCCTGTTCTGTTTTGGAATGCAGTTCCTGTGTAGCCAAGTTTACATTCCGTGTATTACTGATATCTTATGATGTTTCTTTTTCTGTGTGACTTATTTCAGTTAGAATCATCGTACCTGAATCCACTCATTATGCTGCTACGGGCCTGATGACATAGATTTCATTGCTGAGTGATACTGCATTGTACGTAAGTACCACAAGTTCTTTATCCATTTTTCACTTTCTGTGATATTGAACTTGTACGGTAAACGAGGTTCTTGTAAACGGAGGCGTCCCAAACTTTGGGGTGGCTGTGTCTTTTTGATTTTAATTTCCCTAAGCTATAGGACCATAAGTGGAAGTGCCCTAGGCTCTGTTGCTTTGTTTTTTAGATGTTTCAGGAAACACCATACACTTCTGCCGAGTGTCTGTTGGCAATTTACATCCCGCCCCTCAGCATAACAAGGCTCTCAGTTCTCCATGGCCTGTCCTGCCTTTCTGGATTTTACACTTTATTCTGATGGCCCTTTTGACCGGGGGGAAGTGAGACTTCATTGTAGTGCAGATTTCCTTTGCAAGCTTGCTTGGTTGGCCAAAAAGGGCGTATGCGTTTTTCCTGAATATATTCAGGAAAAAACGCATACGCCCTTTTTGGCCAAGTGCATCATTGTGGACGTTCTGCCTCTTTTCCTATGCTTTCAATGCAATTCCAGTCTACCTCCTGAAATCGGTTTCCTGCAATTCTGCCCCGCTTTCAAGTCCTCTTGGCAGCCTTACTTCAGTCTATTTTTGGACGATAGCTGTCATTCATAACTCTGCAGGTTTGTGAATTACAGTGCCCCTGAGCTCCTTTCTTCAACTCGCTTTCTTGTGACCTGGCCGCAACACCGCAGGATGGCTTCAGGCCCTAATCTGGTTCCGGCCCGGCATGCTGAGCCTTTGGTTAATTCCTCTTCCTGGTGGGAAATGAGAGTTAAATTTGCCCGTTCAGACACCTCCAGCTAGCCTCTCATTGGTTCTCGCTATTCCTGTTCATCTTCCGCAGAAATTGCAAACTGGGCCAAACAGGAGGTTAAAGGCACTGACTCTCCAAGTCGGGAGAGTGTTAGTAAAGCGTCTGGAATGTTGCACCCGAGTACCAGGGGAGGAAAACTGAGACATATTTGAACACGTCTCCCGTTCACACTGTTGATCATACGCGGGGTTCCACATGCATGTTTTAGCTGAAGGAAGAATACCTTAAACCTGGAGAGTTGAGACCCGTGTAATGGGTACCATGCAATATGACTTCAAAGGGTCTTCATTTGCTCACCGAACCTCTCCAATCCTATCACTGCTGCGTTCATGCCCCTGTACACATGCTTGATTCTCTTTCGGAGACATAGCAATCCATAGGTTTTAAGATACTTACTAGTCAGGTACATTCTTAGGCGTTTAATATGGGGTGTTGAGTCCATTTCGTTGAGCAAGGAGTAGCTCTTGTCTATTCCATATTTGGCTTAAGGAACTTTATCTGTGCTCATTTCAATCTCTGGTTTTATGCAGCACCCCAACTCACCTTTCCCCTTAAGCAAGCATAAGTTGGTTTTCTAAATTTGAGACCCTGTTCTGTTCTGTAATTCAGTTCCTGTGTAGCCAAGTTTACATTCCGTGTATTACTGATATCTTATGATGTTTCTTTTTCTGTGTGACTTATTTCAGTTAGAATCATCATACCTGAATCCACTCATTGTGCTGCTAAGGGCCTGATGACACAGATTTCATTGCTGAGTGATACTGCATTGTACGTAAGTACCACAAGTTCTTTATCCATTTTTCACTTTCTGCGATGTTGAACTTGTACTGTAAACGAGGTTCTTGTAAACAGAGCCGTTCCAAACTTTGGGGTGGCTGTGTCTTTTTGATTTTAAATTCCCTAAGCTATAGGACCATAAGTGGAAGTGCCCTAGGCTCTGTTGCTTTGTTTTTTAGATGTTTCAGGAAACACCATACACTTCCTCTGAGTGTCTGTTGGCAATTTACATCCCGCCCATCAGCATAACAAGGCTCCCAGTTCTCCATGGCCTGTCCTGCCTTTCTGGATTTTACACTTTTTTCAGATTGCCCTTTTGACCGGGGGGAAGTGAGACTTCATTGTAGTGCAGATTTCCTTCGCAAGCTTGCTTGGTTGGCCAAAAAGTGCGTATGCGTTTTTTCCTGAATATATTCAGGAAAAAACGCATACGCCCTTTTTGGCCAAGTGCATCATTGTGGACGTTCTGCCTCTTTTCCTATGATTTCAATGCAATTCCAGTCTACCTCCTGAAATCGGTTTCCTGCAATTCTGCCCCGCTTTCAAGTCCTCTTGGCAGCCTTACTTCAGTCTATTTTTGGACGATAGCTGTCATTTATAACTCTGCAGGTTTGTGAATTACAGTGCCCCTGAGCTCCTTTCTTCAACTCGCTTTCTTGTCACCTGGCCGCAACACCGCAGGATGGCTTCAGGCCCTAATCTGGTTCCGGCACGGCATGCTGAGCCTTTGGTTATTTCCTCTTCCTGGTGGGAAATGAGAGTTAAATTTGCCCGTCCAGACACCTCCAGCTAGTCTCTCATTGGTTCTCGCTATTCCTGTTCATCTTCCAAGAAATTGCAAACTGGGCCAAACAGGAGGTTAAAGGCGCTGACTCTCCAAGTGGGGAGACTGTTAGTAAAGCGTCTGGAATGTTGCACCCGAGTACCAGGGGAGGAAAACTGAGACATATTTGAACACGTCTCCCGTTCACATGGTTGATCATACTTGGGTTCCACATACATCTTTTAGCTGAAGGAAGAATACCTTAAACCTGGGTATTTGAAACCCGTGGAATGGGTACCATGCAATATGACTTCAAAGGGTCTTCATTTGCTCACCGAACCTCTCCAATCCTATCACTGCTGCGTTTATGCCCCTGTACACATGCTTGATTCTCTTTCGGAGACATAGCAATCCATAGGTTTTAAGATACTTACTAGTCAGGTACATTCTTAGGCGTTTAATATGCGGTGTTGAGTCCATTTCGTTGAGCAAGGAGTAGCTCTTGTCTATTCCATATTTGGCTTAAGGAACTTTATCTGTGCTCATTTCAATCTCTGGTTTTATGCAGCACCCCAACTCACCTTTCCCCTTAAGCAAGCATAAGTTGGTTTTCTAAATTTGAGACCCTGTTCTGTTCTGTAATTCAGTTCCTGTGTAGCCAAGTTTACATTCCGTGTATTACTGATATCTTATGACGTTTCTTTTTCTGTGTGACTTATTTCAGTTAGAATCATCATACCTGAATCCACTCATTGTGCTGCTAAGGGCCTGATGACACAGATTTCATTGCTGAGTGATATTGCTTTGTAAGTAAATACCACAACTTCTTTATCCATTTTTCAATTTCTGCGATGTTGAACTTGTACTGTAAACGAGGTTCTTGTAAACAGAGCCGTTCCAAACTTTGGGGTGGCTGTGTCTTTTTGATTTTAAATTCCCTAAGCTATAGGACCATAAGTGGAAGTGCCCTAGGCTCTGTTGCTTTGTATTTTAGATGTTTCAAGAAACACCATACACTTCTCCCGAGTGGTTGTTGGCAATTTACATCCCGCCCATCAGCCTAACAAGGCTCCCAGTTCTCCATGGCCTGTCCTGCCTTTTTGGATTTTACACTTTTTTCAGATGGCCCTTTTGACCGGGGGGAAGTGAGACTTCATTGTAGTGCAGATTTCCTTTGCAAGCTTGCTTGGTTGGCCAAAAAGGGCGTATGCATTTTTTCCTGAATATATTCAGGAAAAAATGCATACGCCCTTTTTGGCCAAGTGCATCATTGTGGACCTTCTGCCTCTTTTCCTATGCTTTCAATGCAATTCCAGTCTACCTCCTGAAATCGGTTTCCTGCAATTCTGCCCCGCTTTCAAGTCCTCTTGGCAGCCTTACTTCAGTCTATTTTTGGACGATAGCTGTCATTTATAACTCTGCAGGTTTGTGAATTACAGTGCCCCTGAGCTCCTTTCTTTAACTTGCTTTCTTGTGACCTGGCCGCAACACCGCAGGATGTCTTCAGGCCCTAATCTGGTTCTGGCACGGCACGCTGAGCCTTTGGTTAATTCCTCTTCCTGGTGGGAAATGAGAGTTAAATTTGCCCGTCCAGACACCTCCAGCTAGCCTCTCATTGGTTCTCGCTATTCCTGTTCATCTTCCGCAGAAATTGCAAACTGGGCCAAACAGGAGGTTAAAGGGACTGACTCTCCAAGTGGGGAGAGTGTTAGTAAAGCGTCTGGAATGTTGCACCCGAGTACCAGGGTACGAAAACTGAGACATATTTGAACACGTCTCCCGATCACATGGTTGATCATACTCTAGGTTCCACATGCATGTTTTAGCTGAAGGAAGAATACCTTAAACCTGGGTAGTTGAAACCCGTGGAATGGGTACCATGCAATATGACTTCAAAGGGTCTTCATTTGCTCACCGAACCTCTCCAATCCTATCACTGCTGCGTTTATGCCCCTGTACACATGCTTGATTCTCTTTCGGAGACATAGCAATCCATAGGTTTTAAGATACTTACTAGTCAGGTACATTCTTAGGCGTTTAATATGGGGTTTTGAGTCCATTTCGTTGAGCAAGGAGTAGCTCTTCTCTATTCCATATTTGGCTTAAGGAACTTTATCTGTGCTCATTTCAATCTCTGGTTTTATGCAGCACCCCAACTCACCTTTCCCCTTAAGCAAGCATAAGTTGGTTTTCTAAATTTGAGACCCTGTTCTGTTTTGGAATGCAGTTCCTGTGTAGCCAAGTTTACATTCCGTGTATTACTGATATCTTATGATGTTTCTTTTTCTGTGTGACTTATTTCAGTTAGAATCATCGTACCTGAATCCACTCATTATGCTGCTACGGGCCTGATGACATAGATTTCATTGCTGAGTGATACTGCATTGTACGTAAGTACCACAAGTTCTTTATCCATTTTTCACTTTCTGTGATATTGAACTTGTACGGTAAACGAGGTTCTTGTAAACGGAGGCGTCCCAAACTTTGGGGTGGCTGTGTCTTTTTGATTTTAATTTCCCTAAGCTATAGGACCATAAGTGGAAGTGCCCTAGGCTCTGTTGCTTTGTATTTTAGATGTTTCAGGAAACACCATACACTTCTCCCGAGTGTCTGTTGGCAATTTACATCCCGCCCCTCAGCATAACAAGGCTCTCAGTTCTCCATGGCCTGTCCTGCCTTTCTGGATTTTACACTTTATTCTGATGGCCCTTTTGACCGGGGGGAAGTGAGACTTCATTGTAGTGCAGATTTCCTTTGCAAGCTTGCTTGGTTGGCCAAAAAGGGCGTATGCGTTTTTTCCTGAATATATTCAGGAAAAAACGCATACGCCCTTTTTGGCCAAGTGCATCATTGTGGACGTTCTGCCTCTTTTCCTATGCTTTCAATGCAATTCCAGTCTACCTCCTGAAATCGGTTTCCTGCAATTCTGCCCCGCTTTCAAGTCCTCTTGGCAGCCTTACTTCAGTCTATTTTTGGACGATAGCTGTCATTTATAACTCTGCAGGTTTGTGAATTACAGTGCCCCTGAGCTCCTTTCTTCAACTCGCTTTCTTTTGAGCTGGCCGCAACACCGCAGGATGGCTTCAGGCCCTAATCTGGTTCCGGTACGGCACGCTGAGCCTTTGGTTATTTCCTCTTCCTGGTGGGAAATGAGAGTTAAATTTGCCCGTCCAGACACCTCCAGCTAACCTCTCATTGGTTCTCGCTATTCCTGTTCATCTTCCGCAGAAATTGCAAACTGGGCCAAAGAGGAGGTTAAAGGCGCTGACTTTCCAAGTGGGGAGAGTGTTAGTAAAGCGTCTGGAATGTTGCACCCGAGTACCAGGGGAGGAAAACTGAGACATATTTGAACACGTCTCCCGTTCACATGGTTGATCATACTTGGGTTCCACATGCATGTTTTAGCTGAAGGAAGAATACCTAAAACCTGGGTAGTTGAAACCCGTGGAATGGGTACCATGCAATATGCCTTCAAAGGGTCTTCATTTGATCACCGAACCTCTCCAATCCTATCACTGCTTCATTTATGCCCCTGTACACATGCTTGATTCTGTTTCGGAGACATAGCAATGCATAGGTTTTAAGATACTTACTAGTCAGGTACATTCTTAGGCGTTTAATATGCGGTGTTGAGTCCATTTCGTTGAGCAAGGAGTAGCTCTTGTCTATTCCATATTTGGCTTAAGGAACTTTATCTGTGCTCATTTCAATCTCTGGTTTTATGCAGCACCCCAACTCACCTTTCCCCTTAAGCAAGCATAAGTTGGTTTTCTAAATTTGAGACCCTGTTCTGTTCTGTAATTCAGTTCCTGTGTAGCCAAGTTTCCATTCCGTGTATTACTGATATCTTATGATGTTTCTTTTTCTGTGTGACTTATTTCAGTTAGAATCATCATACCTGAATCCACTCATTGTGCTGCTAAGGGCCTGATGACATAGATTTCATTGCTGAGTGATATTGCTTTGTAAGTGAATACCAAAACTTCTTTATCCATTTTTCACTTTCTGCGATGTTGAACTTGTACTTTAAACGAGGTTCTTGTAAACAGAGCCGTTCCGAACTTTGAGGTGGCTGTGTCTTTTTGATTTTAATTTCCCTAAGCTATAAGACCATAAGTGGAAGTGCCCTAGGTTCTGTTGCTTTGTTTTTTAGATGTTTCAGGAAACACCATACACTTCTCCCGAGTGGTTGTTGGCAATTTACATCCCGCCCATCAGCATAACAAGGCTCCCAGTTCTCCATGGCCTGTCCTGCCTTTCTGGATTTTACACTTTTTTCAGATGGCCCTTTTGACCGGGGGGAAGTGAGACTTCATTGTAGTGCAGATTTCCTTTGCAAGCTTGCTTGGTTGGCCAAAAAGGGCGTATGCGTTTTTTCCTGAATATATTCAGGAAAAAACGCATACGCCCTTTTTGGCCAAGTGCATCATTGTGGACGTTCTGCCTCTTTTCCTATGCTTTCAATGCAATTCCAGTCTACCTCCTGAAATCGGTTTCCTGCAATTCTGCCCCGCTTTCAAGTCCTCTTGGCAGCCTTACTTCAGTCTATTTTTGGACGATAGCTGTCATTTATAACTCTGCAGGTTTGTGAATTACAGTGCCCCTGAGCTCCTTTCTTCAAGTCGCTTTCTTGTGAGCTGGCCGCAACACCGCAGGATGGCTTCAGGCCCTAATCTGGTTCCGGCACGGCACGCTGAGCCTTTGGTTATTTCCTCTTCCTGGTGGGAAATGAGAGTTAAATTTGCCCGTCCAGACACCTCCAGCTAGCCTCTCATTGGTTCTCGCTATTCCTGTTCATCTTCCGCAGAAATTGCAAACTGGGCCAAACAGGAGGTTAAAGGCGCTGACTCTCCAAGTGGGGAGAGTGTTAGTAAAGCGTCTGGAATGTTGCACCCGAGTACCAGGGGAGGAAAACTGAGACATATTTGAACACGTTTCCCGATCACATGGTTGATCATACTCTGGGTTCCACATGCATGTTTTAGCTGAAGGAAGAATACCTAAAACCTGGGTAGTTGAAACCCGTGGAATGGGTACCATGCAATGTGACTTCAAAGGGTCTTCATTTGCTCACCGAACCTCTCCAATCCTATCACTGCTGCGTTTATGCCCCTGTACACATGCTTGATTCTCTTTCGGAGACATAGCAATCCATAGGTTTTAAGATACTTACTAGTCAGGTACATTCTTAGGCGTTTATTATGGGGTGTTGAGTCCATTTCGTTGAGCAAGGAGTAGCTCTTGTCTATTCCATATTTGACTTAAGGAACTTTATCTGTGCTCATTTCAATCTCTGGTTTTATGTAGCACCCCAACTCACCTTTACCCTTAAGCAAGCATAAGTTGGTTTTCTAAATTTGAGACCCTGTTCTGTTCTGTAATTCAGTTCCTGTGTAGCCAAGTTTACATTCCGTGTATTACTGATATCTTATGATGTTTCTTTTTCTGTGTGACTTATTTCAGTTAGGATCATCATACCTGAATCCACTCATTGTGCTGCTAAGGGCCTGATGACACAGATTTCATTGCTGAGTGATATTGCTTTGTAAGTAAATACCACAATTTCTTTATCCATTTTTCACTTTCTGCGATGTTGAACTTGTACTGTAAACGAGGTTCTTGTAAACAGAGCCGTTCCAAACTTTGGGGTGGCTGTGTCTTTTTGATTTTAATTTCCCTAAGCTATAGGACCATAAGTGGAAGTGCCCTAGGCTCTGTTGCTTTGTTTTTTAGATGTTTCAGGAAACACCATACACTTCTCCCGAGTGGTTGTTGGCAATTTACATCCCGCCCATCAGCATAACAAGGCTCCCAGTTCTCCATGGCCTGTCCTGCCTTTCTGGATTTTACACTTTTTTCAGATGGCCCTTTTGACCAGGTGGAAGTGAGACTTCATTGTAGTGCAGATTTCCTTTGCAAGCTTGCTTGGTTGGCCAAAAAGGGCGTATCCGTTTTTTCCTGAATATATTCAGGAAAAAACGCATACGCCCTTTTTGGCCAAGTGCATCATTGTGGACGTTCTGCCTCTTTTCCTATGCTTGCAATGCAATTCCAGTCTACCTCCTGAAATCGGTTTCCTGCAATTCTGCCCCGCTTTCAAGTCCTCTTGGCAGCCTTACTTCAGTCTATTTTTGGACGATAGCTGTCATTTATAACTCTGCAGGTTTGTGAATTACAGTGCCCCTGAGCTCCTTTCTTCAACTCGCTTTCTTGTGACCTGGCCGCAACACCACAGGATGGCTTCAGGCCCTAATCTGGTTCCGGCACGGCACGCTGAGCCTTTGGTTAATTCCTCTTCCTGGTGGGAAATGAGAGTTAAATTTGCCCATCCAGACACCTCCAGCTAGCCTCTCATTGGTTCTCGCTATTCCTGTTCATCTTCCGCAGAAATTGCAAACTGGGCCAAACAGGAGGTTAAAGGGACTGACTCTCCAAGTCGGGAGAGTGTTAGTAAAGTGTCTGGAATGTTGCACCCGAGTACCAGGGTACGAAAACTGAGACATATTTGAACACGTCTCCCGATCACATGGTTGATCATACTCTAGGTTCCACATGCATGTTTTAGCTGAAGGAAGAATACCTTAAACCTGGGTAGTTGAAACCCGTGGAATGGGTACCATGCAATATGACTTCAAAGGGTCTTCATTTGCTCACCGAACCTCTCCAATCCTATCACTGCTGCGTTTATGCCCCTGTACACATGCTTGATTCTCTTTCGGAGACATAGCAATCCATAGGTTTTAAGATACTTACTAGTCAGGTACATTCTTAGGCGTTTAATATGCGGTGTTGAGTCCATTTCGTTGAGCAAGGAGTAGCTCTTGTCTATTCCATATTTGGCTTAAGGAACTTTATCTGTGCTCATTTCAATCTCTGGTTTTATGCAGCACCCCAACTCACCTTTACCCTTAAGCAAGAATAAGTTGGTTTTCTAAATTTGAGACCCTGTTCTGTTCTGTAATTCAGTTCCTGTGTAGCCAAGTTTACATTCCGTGTATTACTGATATCTTATGATGTTTCTTTTTCTGTGTGACTTATTTCAGTTAGAATTATCATACCTGAATCCACTCATTGTGCTGCTAAGGGCCTGATGACACAGATTTCATTGCTGAGTGATATTGCTTTGTAAGTAAATACCACAACTTCTTTATCCATTTTTCACTTTCTGCGATGTTGAACTTGTACTGTAAACGAGGTTCTTGTAAACAGAGCCTTTCCAAACTTTGGGGTGGCTGTGTCTTTTTGATTTTAAATTCCCTAAGGTATAGGACCATAAGTGGAAGTGCCCTAGGCTCTGTTGCTTTGTTTTTTAGATGTTTCAGGAAACACCATACACTTCTCCCTAGTGGTTGTTGGCAATTTACATCCCGCCCATCAGCATAACAAGGCTCCCAGTTCTCCATGGCCTGTCCTGCCTTTCTGGATTTTACACTTTTTTCAGATGGCCCTTTTGACCGGGGGGAAGTGAGACTTCATTGTAGTGCAGATTTCCTTTGCAAGCTTGCTTGGTTGGCCAAAAAGGGCGTATGCGTTTTTCCTGAATATATTCAGGAAAAAACGCATACGCCCTTTTTGGCCAAGTGCATCATTGTGGACGTTCTGCCTCTTTTCCTATGCTTTCAATGCAATTCCAGTCTACCTCCTGAAATCGGTTTCCTGCAATGCTGCCCCGCTTTCAAGTCCTCTTGGCAGCCTTACTTCAGTCTATTTTTGGACGATAGCTGTCATTTATAACTCTGCAGGTTTGTGAATTACAGTGCCCCTGAGCTCCTTTCTTCAACTCGCTTTCTTGTGACCTGGCCGCAACACCGCAGGATGGCTTCAGGCCCTAATCTGGTTCCGGCACGGCACGCTGAGCCTTTGGTTATTTCCTCTTCCTGGTGGGAAATGAGAGTTAAATTTGCCCGTCCAGACACCTCCAGCTAGCCTCTCATTGGTTCTCGCTATTCCTGTTCATCTTCCGCAGAAATTGCAAACTGGGCCAAACAGGAGGTTAAAGGCGCTGACTCTCCAAGTGGGGAGAGTGTTAGTAAAGCGTCTGGAATGTTGCACCCGAGTACCAGGGGAGGAAAACTGAGACATATTTGAACACGTCTCCCGTTCACATGGTTGATCATACTTGGGTTCCACATGCATGTTTTAGCTAAAGGAAGAATACCTTAAACCTGGAGAGTTAAGACCCGTGTAATGGGTACCATGCAATATGACTTCAAAGGGTCTTCATTTGTTCACCGAACCTCTCCAATCCTATCACTGCTGCGTTTATGCCCCTGTACACATGCTTGATTCTCTTTCGGAGACATAGCAATCCATAGGTTTTAAGATACTTACTAGTCAGGTACATTCTTAGGCGTTTAATATGGGGTGTTGAGTCCATTTCGTTGAGCAAGGAGTAGCTCTTGTCTATTCCATATTTGGCTTAAGGAACTTTATCTGTGCTCATTTCAATCTCTGGTTTTATGCAGCACCCCAACTCACCTTCCCCCTTAAGCAAGCATAAGTTGGTTATCTAAACTTGAGACACTGTTCTGTTTTGTAATTCAGTTCATGTGTAGCCAAGTTCACATTCTGTGTATTAGTGATACCTTATGATGTTTCTTTTCTGTGTGACTTATTTCAGTTCTAATCATCATACCTGCATCCACTCATTATGCTGCTACGGGCCTGATGACATAGATTTCATTGCTGAGTGATATTGCATTGTACGTAAGTACCACAAGTTCTTTATCCATTTTTCACTTTCTGCGATATTGAACTTGTACTGTAAACGAGGTTCTTGTAAACAGAGCCGTCCCAAACTTTGGGGTGGCTGTGTCTTTTTGATTTTAATTTCCCTAAGCTATAGGACCATAAGTGGAAGTGCCCTATGCTCTGTTGCTTTGTTTTTTAGATGTTTCAGGAAACACCATACACTTCTCCAGAGTGGCTGTTGGCAATTTACATCCCGCCCATCAGCATAACAAGGCTCCCAGTTCTCCATGGCCTGTCGTGCCTTTATGGATTTTACACTTTTTTCAGATGGCCCTTTTGACCGGGGGGAAGTGAGACTTCATTGTAGTGCAGATTTCCTTTGCAAGCTTGCTTGGTTGGCCAAAAAGGGCGTATGCGTTTTTTCCTGAGTATATTCAGGAAAAAACACATACGCCCTTTTTGGCCAAGTGCATCATTGTGTACGTTCTGCCTCTTTTCCTATGCTTTCAATGCAATTCCAGTCTACCTCCTGAAATCGGTTTCCTGCAATTCTGCCTTGCTTTCAATGCCTCTTCATAGCCTTACCTCAATATATTTTTTAAAAATAGTTGGCCTTTATAACTCTGCAGGTTTTTGAATTGCAGTGGCCCTTAGCTCCATTTTTTAGCTCTTATTTTTGTGGTATTGCCCCATAACCAAAGGATTCCTTGAAGCCCTATTTTTCTTCTGGGGCACCTGCTGTGCCTTTGGTTAATTCTTCTTACTGATGTGATATTAGAGTGACATGTGCCCATTGAAACCGCTACAGCTAGTTTCTCACTGGTTCCCCCTATTCCCATTCATCCTCTGCACTAACTGCAGACTGTGCGATACCAGAACTTAAAGGCATTGACTCCATGTGGGGATGTTGTTAGTAAAGCGGCTGGAATGTCGATCCGGAGCCCCAGGAGAGGAAAAATGAGGTGCGTTTTAGAAACCTTTCCCGATCATATGGTATACCAGTCGCTGGGTTTCCCAAGCATGGTTTAGCTGTAGGAAGATTCCCTTCAACCTGGAGTGTTGGGACCCTTGGACTGAGTAGCATGAAGTATTGCATTAAACTTTCGGCAGTTGCTCACCAAAGCTCACCAATCCTGTCAGCCCCAAGTGTCCAGCCTTATGTCTTATCCAGCTGTGGGTTTATATGTGGTCAATCCAGGTTGCATCACAGTCCCTGAGTGAATTTTGTAAGAATTTTTCTCTCTTTCATTGTTTCAGCGTTTTGTTTTTAAAATTTATTTCTATAATGGGGTTTAGCTCCTTTTCACTGCTGTGTTTGTGCTGCTCTGCACACACTTGATTCCCTTATGGAGATATATCAATACATGGGTTTTAAGATTCTTATTCCTCAAATATATTTCTCTGCGGTGTATAGGGTGTGTTGAGGCCTGTTCATTGAGCAAGGTGTAGATCTTGTCTAATACCTATTTGGTTTATTGAACGGTATCTGTGCTAATTTCAAACTCTGGTTTTATGCATCACCCCACCTCTCCTTTCCCCTTAAGCTGACATAAGTGTGTTTTCTAAATGTGAGACACTGTTCTGTTCTGTAATTCATTTCTTGTGCAGCCATATTTACCCTCCCTCTATAAGTGATATCTTATGATATGTTTCTTTTTCTGTTTGACTTATTTCAAGTAGTATTATCGGACCTAAATCCACTCTTTATCCTTCTACTAGCCTTATTACATTGATTTCATGGTGAAGAGATATTCCATTGTACATAAGTACCACATCTTCTTTATCCATTGTTCTCTTTCCTGGGATATTTAAGGTGTACTGAAGTTGAGGTTCTTGTAAACAGAGTAGCCCTAAACTGTGGTGTGCTTGTGTCTTGTTGATTTTTAGACTTCCCTAGATATACTCCCATGATTGGAAGTGTCCTATGCTCTGTAGCTCTGTTTTTTAGATGATTTAGGAACCACCATACACTTCTCCAGAATGGCTCTCGGCAGTTCACACACTGCCCATCAGGGTATAAAGGCTCACTGTTCTCCATGGCCTGTCCTGCATTTCTGGTTTTTACAATTTTTTAGGATGGCCCTTTTGACCGGTGGGAAGTGAGACTTCTTTGTTGTGCACATTTGCATTGCTTGCTTGCTTCGTTGCCCATAAAGTGCGTATGCGTTTTTTCCTGGATATAATCAGGAAAAAACGCATACGCCCTTTTGGGCCAACTGCATCATTGTCGAAATTCTGCCGCTTTTCATGTGCGTTAAAGACGAGTCCAATCTATCTCTTGAAATCTGTTTCTTGCAATTCTGTCTTGCATTCAGATCCTCTTCTTTGCCTTACCTCAACATATTTTTGGACGTTAGTTTTCATTTATAACTCTGCAGGTTTGTGAATTGCAGTGGCCCTGAGCTCCATTTTTTAAGTTGCTCTTTTGTGAGCTGGCCTCAAACCCGCAGGATTGCTTCAGGCCCTATTTTGGCTCCGGCGAGGCAGGCTGAGCCTTTCTTTAATTCTTATTCTTAATGGGAAATTAGAGTGATATGTGCCCGTCCAAACCCCTACAACTCTTCTCTCATTGGTTCCCCCTCTTCCCGTTCATCCTCCTCACAATTTGCAAAATGTGTGAAACAGAAGTTTAAATGTGCTGATTCTCCAAGTGGGGAGATTCTAAGTAGCGTGGCTGGAATGGTGAACAGGAGCACCAGGAGAGGATAAATGAGGTGCATTTTAGACACATCTCCCGATCACATGGTGTACAGTCCTCTGGGTTTTCCATGCATGTTTTAGCTGTAGGAAGATCCCTTGAACCTGCAGATTTGGGACCCATTGAATGGGTACCAGGTAGTATTACTTTAAAGGGTGTGCATTTCCTCACCCAACCTCACATTTCTCTTAGCGCAAACAGTTTCCAGCCTTATGTCTCATCCTGCTGTGGGTCTAGATGTGTTCAATCCATGTTGCATCACCGTCCCTGAGGAAAAGTTGTAAGAGGTTTTCTCTGTCTCTCTGTCGTTTATTTTTTTCAATTTATTACTATATTGGTTACAGCTGATTTTCAAAGCTCTGTTTCTTGCTGCTGTACATCCACTTGATTCGTGTACAGAGAGACATCAATAAATTCTTTTTCAGATTCTTACCAGTCGTATATATTCTTTTCCGGTGACTTGAGTGTGCTGAGTGCAGTTCTTTTAGCTACCGTGTAGGCCTTGTTGATTATCAGTTTGGTATTTGGAATGGTATCTTTGCTAATTTCAACCTCCTGGATGATGCCTCACCCCTCCCCACCTTTCCCGTTTAGCAGCCTTATGCGTGTTTTCTACATATTTGACTATGTTTTTGTTTTGTAATTTATTTCATGTGTAGCCATTTTGGATTCCACCTTTAAGTGATATCTTATGATATGTGTCTTTTTCTTTTTGAATTCTGTCACTTAGAATGATCATACGTAACTCCTCCGGAGTTGTTACAACTGGCCATATTTCATTGATTTCCAGGCTGAATAATATTCCACTCTACCTAAGTACCACATCTCTATCCATTTTTTCCCTCCAGAGACATTTAAGTTATATCCTAGTCGAGGATCTTTTAAACAGAGAGGGGGTAAACATTGGGGTGCCTGTGTCCTCTCGATTTTTGTTTTTCCCAAGATATACGCCCATGAGTGCAAGTGCCCTATGCTCTGTAGCTCATTTTTTAGATGCTTTAGTAAACACAATACACTTCTCCAGAATGGCCGTTGGCAATATACATTTCCACTATAAGTCTCACAGGGCTCCCTCTTCTCGTTGCCCTGTCCTGCATTTCTGTTGTTTACGCTTTATGAGGATGGCTCTTCTGACTGATGCGAAGTGATATCTTTTGTAGTATTGACTTCCAGTGCCCACCTGTTTGGTTGGCTAAAAAAGTGTATGCCCTTTTCTTGAATATATACAGAAAAGAACGCATACACCCTTTTTGGCCAACTGCAATGTTGGCAATGTTCAGCTCCTTTTCTTGTGCTTAATGGCGAGTCCTTTCTACCTCCTCAAATCCCTTTCCTGCCATTCTCCCTTGCTTACAAGTCCTTTTCTCTGACTTTCCTCAAGACATTTTTCAGTGATGGATATTTTCAACTCTGCAGTTTTGTGAATTTTACTGCCCCTGAGTTCCATTGTTCAACTCGTGTTTATGGGAACTGGCCACAAAGCAGCGGGATTTCCTCAAGCCCTATACTGTTTCCATGGGCAACCCTAGCCTTTGGTCAATTCGTCTTCCTGATTGGAAATTAGAGTGACATGTGCCTGTCTGAACACCTAGGACTTGTCTCTCATTGTTCCTCATCCTTCCGCTTCATCCTCTGGACAAATTCCAAACTGTACGCAACAGGATGTTGACAGTGCTGACATCTCCAAGTGGGGAGACTGTTAGTAAAGACGCTGGAGGGGTGAACCCGAGCACCAGGAGATGAGGAGATGAGATGCCTTTTCCAAACTCTTCCCGATCAGACGGTATACCATCCTCTGGGTGTGACAGACATGTTTTAGCAGTAGGAAGAGTCCCATTCATGTAAGGAGAACACCAGGGCTTTTTCAAAATCAGTGTCTCCCCGAAACCCAAACTGGGGAAGTTTTTAAGCTACGGCTACACATATGTTCATTAAGGGCCTTGGGAAGTAGGCAGAGTCCAAACTTTAGATGATTGAAGTCTTCAGGGTCAGAAGCACTCACCACCAGCTTCCCTTAGGCTACACTTTAACTGTCATTGATAGATGATGTCAATAAAAATATCTATTCTTTTTCAGATTATTTCCCCTTATAGGTTATTGCAAAATGTTGAGTGTAGTTCCCTGTGCTATACAGTAGTTCCTTGTTGATGATCTATTTTATACATAGCAGTGTGTATGTGTTCATTCCAAACTGTTAATTTATCCCTCCTCCCACCTTTCCCCTTTGGTAATAATAAATTATAAGATTTTATACTTCTCAGAAATGGGGGAGCTGAAAGAGAGGTATCATTTTCAATGGAAAAGCATTTAAAACAAGATTGAAGGTTTAACCAAGATTATTAGCTGTACATCCTTGGAAAGAAATCACTTCGTTTCTCTAATATTGACCTGACAAATAAGACAAACCTTTTCACTGAACTTGCTTATAAAAAGTGATGGAAATATCAAATGGAAGTGTTAAAAACATCTTATTTTACCCGAGCCTTATACACTGTTCTATGTTAACTACAGTTTGGCTCACACATCTGTTCATTGAGGTTACAATAGTCTCAATTTCTGTTACTGATCCTCCAGAGTGGACCCCAACAAGTGTCCCCCTGCCCAGTGTCATTGGGGCCAACAGATCGAGACTGAGTTTGGTTCACAAGCAAAGGAAACTTTATATTTTGATCAGAGAATGGAGAGGTGAGAGCATGCACTACCCCGTGGGCTGTGGGCTGGGCTGCTGTGTAGAGATCCTGTCAGAGTCAGTGGGAGGGAGGGAGGCGGCGGAGCTCTCGAGGGCCGGGTTGGCTGTAGCTCAGGCTCTATATCGTGGAGTCTGCACTGGGCCCCAGGAGCTGAGGTGTCGACCCAGCCATTCTGCACTAGGAAATCTGGTCTGAAGTGCCGGGTGTGGAACCTCTGCATGCGGGACCCTAGGAGCACGTGAAATTAGACAAAGCACAAAGGATAAAAAAGGTTAGACTTGACTTTATTGCCCAGATTCTATTTTTATCTCCCAGGGATTTTTAATGGGCTTTGCTGGGGACAAACCCCTCCTCTGCCTTTTGTCCCGTTCCTCATTCTTGGAGTGCTGAGGGTGCAGACCCTTCTTCTGTAACTGCTGAGTGCTGAGTTGGGAGCCCTCATACCCTGGGGCGAGGGTCAGAGCTTCTCCCCAGCAGCCTCCCGGTGACGTTGATTGTCCCCAGGACCCCTGCCTCCCTGCTCGTCCACCTGAGCACCAGCATTGGAAGTGTTATAGATTCTAATGACCTTTAAGGGTCCAGGAAAGAGATGTGCAGAGACGCTGTGGGGGCCGGTTTCACCCCGCCCCACATTTGTTCGGCCACCTTAGGCTGACCGTCTCTGCCAGCCTAGATGCTCTGACCAGTAGTCTGCGCTTTCTTCAGTTAGGCCCCTGAATTAACGTACAAACAGCACCAGGTGTCAGAGCCCTGCCCGCTCAACTCCCAGACAGTCCAGGGTCAGTGGTGATCAAGGACCATGATGGCTACTGAGTCAACAGCCTTTTGAAGTAAACAGGAGTCCAGCCGGTCTTATTGGCCACCATCATCACGGTGTCTGTAGGCTTTTCTATGGTGACAGTGTGGTATACTGTTCCCCCGCCAAGATTATTAGCTCCCCTCTGGGTGCAGTAAGTCCTGCAAGCAGTAGTCTACTCTTTTGGGACACACTCTTGTTGTTTTATGAGAGAAACTCCAGGTCAAGTGATGTTCACACGAGTCGTCATGGTGCCCTGTTGCCCCCGGTTATCTCTCTGGATGTTGGAGTTGGAGGGCCTCCTCACTCGAGGTCGGTGTGCCCACGGAGCGAACCCTGCAACTTCAGGGCATGGTTGGTGGTTAGGATCACCACGTGGGGTCCTTTTCCCTTAGGAGGGAGGTGGCCTTTTGGGCTGCTGATTTCCAGGTTTTTAGATACCGCCAGTATCTTGGCCAGATGTGGCAGTGGGCCAAGCCCCTTAGTGACCGTAGTTTATCCTACCTGGATGGCATTCTTGCATTGTTCCATTTCAAGTGGTCCCAGTTTTTGCACTAATTCTCCAATGGCGATTCACCTTTCACCGGGAATGTAAAGGTCAAAGGGTTTAGCTAAATTAGGGAGTTCCAGGGCAAGGGTCTGAATTGACTGCTCTTTCCATTCTTGAAAGGCCACTTCTGGATTCTATTCAAAAGGATCATCATCTTTTCCTTTCAGTGTTTCATATAGAGGCCCAGCTAGTAGACTGTAGCTAGGGATCCAGAAGCAGCAAACCCTGGCCTCCCCAGGAACCCCTAAGCTGTCTTCTAGTTTTAGAAAGGGGTAAGGCTGAAAATGGTTTCTTCCCTTTCCTGGGATGGGCTTCTCTGACCTTCTGTGAGAATGAAGCCCAGGCAGGTCACCGCAGTCTGTGATATTTGAGCTTTTTCTTGGACAACTTCTATCCTTTATTGGCTTGGTAGTTCAGAGGCCTCCTTAGTAGGGCTGGTGATCAGAATGTCGTCTGCATATTGAAGGAGGGTTTCCTTTTCCAGAGGTAGAACTTTTAGGTCTTTAGCTAAGCTTTCCCCAAAGATGGTGTGGGAATTTTTGCACCCTTGGGGCCAGACGGCCCGGAAGTATTGTTTTAGTTGTATGTTGAGTCCTGCCACTCACAAGCCAAAATTTCTTGTGACTCTGGGACTAATGGAATACAAAAGAAGGCATCATTGAAGACTAATACAGAATACCATGTCCTGGTGGTTGGTAGAATGACCAGCAGGGTGTAGGAATTAGGAGCAACTGGAGGTATATCCTCGGTGGCTTCACTGACTGTCCTGACATCCTTTACCAGGTCCCCAGCAGCCCATGGGGCTCTCGTGGTCAGACCAATCCCAGAATATGGAGCTCACCTGGGCAGGTACCCCACCCCCACCCCAGCCCACGGGGCTCTCGTGGTCAGGCCCCTCCCAGGATACAGAGCTACCCTTGCAGGTACCGTGGCAGGGCTGGGCACACAGGAACCGTGCACATAGCCCTCATTGCAGAGCACCCCCAGCTCACCTGTCGCTCAGAGCTGACACAGAGCACCTCAGAGCAGGACTTGAACTAACAAACAGCAGCTGCGACAGGTCTGTGACCCTGGGCATCACTCCGTGAGGCCTCCCTCCACCTGGTCTTCCAGAGACTTCCACTGCACCCGGGGCACCAGGCCTCTGTCTCCAACCACCACCCACCCCTCCTCTGCCTGACTCCTGGGTTCCTCTCATTAGGAGAGGGTTTTCTTGAAGTTGTCTCCCACTCATGGGCCAGATAAAATGATTAGAAAACAAGCCAAAGCTGCAGCCCCTTGTCTATCCTGACTCTCAGGAGCCCACACCTGTTCCTTGGACCTGGCCGGTTCAGCAAGTTCCATTTTCTGCAACTGTGAGCCCCTGAGGGGTGATGATTGGCTGACCTGGGCAGCCTTACCGTGCCGGCCAGCCCTCCCCAGGTGTGCCTGGGTTGAGATCAATATAAATACCACTCCAGGCAGCAAGAGCCCCTGCAGCCGTGCCTGACGCCATTTTCTCTGCCCTGTCAGCAGTCTCGGGGCTGGGCTGGTGGGAGGGAGTGAGAGGCCACGGCTTTGTGGGTGGCCCAGTGTGAGTGGGGCTCTGCTGGACTTTCTGCAGCAGTTGCCAGGCTGCCACCTGCTAAAGAAGAGGATGTGTCACCCATACCTGCTGCTGGAATTTCTCCCTGGGCAGAGGTGAGGAAGGAAAAAAGCAGTGGGGGCAGGGACAGGACGGGTATCTCAGGCAGGGAAATGGAAATCTTCCAGAAGAGCACCCAGGGCCAGGACCATCCTGGCTGGCCTGCAGGCACCAAGTCGGCCGGCATGCTGTCACTCGTGTGGCTCTATGGCCCTTCCTCTAGGCTTTCAAGTCCTTGTATATATTCAGGTGTTTTACCTGGGACGGGTGGGAATAGTTCAGCAGCAACTGGCCTGGGGCTCAGCTCACGTTTACTCACAGATGCCTCGGCACGGTGCCCCAGCTTTGCAATGAGGACGCTTGTTGCGTGGGGGCTGCTGGCTGAATGGGAGACGATTCCCCACCACTGACCAACTTCAGAATTGTTTACAACTGGAGCAAGTGCCCTGATACGGTTTTCCTCTGTGTAACTGGTGGGTTCTGTGTTTTTTTTCTCTTTTTCGTTTTTGGTTCAAGGTAGATTTTATTCCTCTTTTTTGTATTTACAGATATAAGCATGGAAATAATTTATTCATATAAATACATGTATGTGCAGGGAATAATTGTTTTTTCTGTTTTATTTTTTAAATTTTATTTCTTTTTAATTTTGAATTTTATTTTATATTTTTATACAGCAGGTTCTTATTGGTTATCTATTTTATACATATAAATGTATACATGCCAATCCCAGTCTCTCAACTCCTCCCACCACCACCCCCCCAACAGCTTTCCCCCCTTGTTGTCCATACGTTTGTTGTCTACATCTGTTGCTCTATTTATGCCTTGCAAAATGGTTAATCTGTACAGTTTTTCTAGGTTCCACATATATGCATGAATATACAAGATTTGTTTTTCTCTTTCTGACTTACTTCACTCTGTATGACAGTCTCTAGATCCATCGACGTCTCTACAAATGACCCAATTTCATTCCTTTTCATGGCTTAGTAATATTCCATTTTATATATGTACCACAGCTTTATGCATTCGTCTGTCTGTGGGCATTTAGGTTGCTTCCATTACCTCGATATTGTAAATAGTGATGCAATGAACATTGCGGTGAATGACTCTTTTTGATTTATGGTTTTGTCTGGGTATATGTCCAGTACTGGGATTGCTGTATCATATGGTAATTCTATTGTTAGTTTCTTAAGAAATTCCATATTGTTCTCCATAATGACTGTATCAATTTATATTCCCAACAATAGTGGAAGAGGGTTCCTTTTCTCCACACCCTTTCCAGCATTTTTTGTTTGTAGATTTTCAATGATGCCTATTCTACCAGGTGTGAGGTGATACCTCATTGTTGAATCCATTTCGTTGAGCAAGGGGTAGCTCTTGTCTATTACATATTTGGCTTATGGAACGGTATCTGTGCTAATTTCAAACTCTGCTTTTATGCAGCACCCCAACTCACCTTCCCCCTTAAGCAGGCATAAGTTGGTTTTCTAAACTTGAGACCCTGTTCTGTTTTGTAATTCAGTTCATGTGTAGCCAAGTTCACATTCCGTGTATTAGTGATACCTTATGATGTTTCTTTTTCTGTGTGACTTATTTCACTTAGAATCATCGTGCCTCAATGCACTCATTATGCTGGTACGGGCCTGGTGACATAGATTTCATTGCTGAGTGGTATTCTGTTGTACATAAGTACCGCAACTTCTTTATCCATTATTTGCTCTCTGGGATATTTAACTTGTGCCGTAGAAGAGATTTCTGTAAAAAGAGCCATCCCAAATTTTGGGGTTGCTGTGTCTTTTTGATATTAATTTCCCTAAGCTATAGGACCATAAGTGGAAGTGCCCTAGGCTCTGTTGCTTTGTTTTTTAGATGTTTCAGGAAACACCATACACATCTCCCGAGTGTCTGTTGGCAATTTACATCCCGCCCATCAGCATAACAAGGCTCCCAGTTCTCCATGGCCTGTCCTGCCTTTCTGGGTTTTACACTTTTTTCAGATGGCCCTTTTGACCGGGGGGAAGTGAGACTTCATTGTAGTGCAGATTTCCTTTGCAAGCTTGCTTGGTTGGCCAAAAAGGGCGTATGCGTTTTTTCCTGAATATATTCAGGAAAAAACGCATACGCCCTTTTGGCCAAGTGCATCATTGTGGACGTTCTGCCTCTTTTCCTATGCTTTCAATGCAATTCCAGTCTACCTCCTGAAATCGGTTTCCTGCAATTCTGCCCCGCTTTCAAGTCCTCTTGGCAGCCTTACTTCAGTCTATTTTTGGACGATAGCTGTCATTTATAACTCTGCAGGTTTGTGAATTACAGTGCCCCTGAGCTCCTTTCTTCAACTCGCTTTCTTGTGACCTGGCCGCAACACCGCAGGATGGCTTCAGGCCCTAATCTGGTTCCGGTCCGGCACGCTGAGCCTTTGGTTAATTCCTCTTCCTGGTGGGAAATGAGAGTTAAATTTGCCCGTTCAGACACCTCCAGCTAGCCTCTCATTGGTTCTCGCTATTCCTGTTCATCTTCCGCAGAAATTGCAAACTGGGCCAAACAGGAGGTTAAAGGCACTGACTCTCCAAGTCGGGAGAGTGTTAGTAAAGCGTCTGGAATGTTGCACCCGAGTACCAGGGGAGGAAAACTGAGACATATTTGAACACGTCTCCCGTTCACAAGGTTGATCATACGCGGGGTTCCACATGCATGTTTTAGCTGAAGGAAGAATACCTTAAACCTGGAGAGTTGAGACCCGTGTAATGGGTACCATGCAATATGACTTCAAAGGGTCTTCATTTGCTCACCGAACCTCTCCAATCCTATCACTGCTGCGTTCATGCCCCTGTACACATGCTTGATTCTCTTTCGGAGACATAGCAATCCATAGGTTTTAAGATACTTACTAGTCAGGTACATTCTTAGGCGTTTAATATGGGGTGTTGAGTCCATTGCGTTGAGCAAGGAGTAGCTCTTGTCTATTCCATATTTGGCTTAAGGAACTTTATCTGTGCTCATTTCAATCTCTGGTTTTATGCAGCACCCCAACTCACCTTTCCCCTTAAGCAAGCATAAGTTGGTTTTCTAAATTTGAGACCCTGTTCTGTTCTGTAATTCAGTTCCTGTGTAGCCAAGTTTCCATTCCGTGTATTACTGATATCTTATGATGTTTCTTTTTCTGTGTGACTTATTTCAGTTAGAATCATCATACCTGAATCCACTCATTGTGCTGCTAAGGGCCTGATGACACAGATTTCATTGCTGAGTGATACTGCATTGTACGTAAGTACCACAAGTTCTTTATCCATTTTTCACTTTCTGCGATGTTGAACTTGTACTGTAAACGAGGTTCTTGTAAACAGAGCCGTTCCAAACTTTGGGGTGGCTGTGTCTTTTTGATTTTAAATTCCCTAAGCTATAGGACCATAAGTGGAAGTGCCCTAGGCTCTGTTGCTTTGTTTTTTAGATGTTTCAGGAAACACCATACACTTCTCCCGAGTGGGTGTTGGCAATTTACATCCCGCCCATCAGCATAACAAGGCTCCCAGTTCTCCATGGCCTGTCCTGCCTTTCTGGATTTTACACTTTTTTCAGATTGCCCTTTTGACCGGGGGGAAGTGAGACTTCATTGTAGTGCAGATTTCCTTTGCAAGCTTGCTTGGTTGGCCAAAAAGTGCGTATGCGTTTTTTCCTGAATATATTCAGGAAAAAACGCATACGCCCTTTTTGGCCAAGTGCATCATTGTGGACGTTCTGCCTCTTTTCCTATGCTTTCAATGCAATTCCAGTCTACCTCCTGAAATCGGTTTCCTGCAATTCTGCCCCGCTTTCAAGTCCTCTTGGCAGCCTTACTTCAGTCTATTTTTGGACGATAGCTGTCATTTATAACTCTGCAGGTTTGTGAATTACAGTGCCCCTGAGCTCCTTTCTTCAACTCGCTTTCTTGTCACCTGGCCGCAACACCGCAGAATGGCTTCAGGCCCTAATCTGGTTCCGGCACGGCACGCTGAGCCTTTGGTTATTTCCTCTTCCTGGTGGGAAATGAGAGTTAAATTTGCCCGTCCAGACACCTCCAGCTAGTCTCTCATTGGTTCTCGCTATTCCTGTTCATCTTCCAAGAAATTGCAAACTGGGCCAAACAGGAGGTTAAAGGCGCTGACTCTCCAAGTGGGGAGACTGTTAGTAAAGCGTCTGGAATGTTGCACCCGAGTACCAGGGGAAGAAAACTGAGACATATTTGAACACGTCTCCCGTTAACATGGTTGATCATACTTGGGTTCCACATGCATCTTTTAGCTGAAGGAAGAATACCTTAAACCTGGGTATTTGAAACCCGTGGAATGGGTACCATGCAATATGACTTCAAAGGGTCTTCATTTGCTCACCGAACCTCTCCAATCCTATCACTGCTGCGTTTATGCCCCTGTACACATGCTTGATTCTCTTTCGGAGACATAGCAATCCATAGGTTTTAAGATACTTACTAGTCAGGTACATTCTTAGGCGTTTAATATGCGGTGTTGAGTCCATTTCGTTGAGCAAGGAGTAGCTCTTGTCTATTCCATATTTGGCTTAAGGAACTTTATCTGTGCTCATTTCAATCTCTGGTTTTATGCAGCACCCCAACTCACCTTTCCCCTTAAGCAAGCATAAGTTGGTTTTCTAAATTTGAGACCCTGTTCTGTTCTGTAATTCAGTTCCTGTGTAGCCAAGTTTACATTCCGTGTATTACTGATATCTTATGACGTTTCTTTTTCTGTGTGACTTATTTCAGTTAGAATCATCATACCTGAATCCACTCATTGTGCTGCTAAGGGCCTGATGACACAGATTTCATTGCTGAGTGATATTGCTTTGTAAGTAAATACCACAACTTTTTTATCCATTTTTCACTTTCTGCGATGTTGAACTTCTACTGTAAACGAGGTTCTTGTAAACAGAGCCGTTCGAAACTTTGGGGTGGCTGTGTCTTTTTGATTTTAAATTCCCTAAGCTATACGACCATAAGTGGAAGTGCCCTAGGCTCTGTTGCTTTGTTTTTTAGATGTTTCAGGAAACACCATACACTTCTCCCTAGTGTTTGTTGGCAATTTACATCGCGCCCTTCAGCATAACAATGCTCCCAGTTCTCCATGGCCTGTCCTGCCTTTCTGGATTTTACACTTTTTTCAGATGGCCCTTTTGACCGGGGGGAAGTGAGACTTCATTGTAGTGCAGATTTCCTTTGCAAGCTTGCTTGGTTGGCCAAAAAGGGCGTATGCGTTTTTTCCTGAATATATTCAGGAAAAAACGCATACGCCCTTTTTGGCCAAGTGCATCATTGTGGACGTTCTGCCTCTTTTCCTATGCTTTCAATGCAATTCCAGTCTACCTCCTGAAATCGGTTTCCTGCAATGCTGCCCCGCTTTCAAGTCCTCTTGGCAGCCTTACTTCAGTCTATTTTTGGACGATAGCTGTCATTTATAACTCTGCAGGTTTGTGAATTACAGTGCCCCTGAGCTCCTTTCTTCAACTCGCTTTCTTTTGAGCTGGCCGCAACACCGCAGGATGGCTTCAGGCCCTAATCTGGTTCCGGCACGGCACGCTGAGCCTTTGGTTAATTCCTCTTCCTGGTGGGAAATGAGAGTTAAATTTGCCCGTCCAGACACCTCCAGCTAGCCTCTCATTGGTTCTCGCTATTCCTGTTCATCTTCCGCAGAAATTGCAAACTGGGCCAAACAGGAGGTTAAAGGCGCTGACTTTCCAAGTGGGGAGAGTGTTAGTAAAGCGTCTGGAATGTTGCACCCGAGTACCAGGGGAGGAAAACTGAGACGTATTTGAACACGTCTCCTGTTCACATGGTTGATCATACTTGGGTTCCACATGCATGTTTTAGCTGAAGGAAGAATACCTAAAACCTGGGTAGTTGAAACCCGTGGAATGGGTACCATGCAATATGACTTCAAAGGGTCTTCATTTGCTCACCGAACCTCTCCAATCCTATCACTGCTGCGTTTATGCCCCTGTACACATGCTTGATTCTGTTTCGGAGACATAGCAATCCATAGGTTTTAAGATACTTACTAGTCAGGTACATTCTTAGGCGTTTAATATGCGGTGTTGAGTCCATTTCGTTGAGCAAGGAGTAGCTCTTGTCTATTCCATATTTGGCTTAAGGAACTTTATCTGTGCTCATTTCAATCTCTGGTTTTATGCAGCACCCCAACTCACCTTTCCCCTTAAGCAAGCATAAGTTGGTTTTCTAAATTTGAGACCCTGTTCTGTTCTGTAATTCAGTTCCTGTGTAGCCAAGTTTACATTCCGTGTATTACTGATATCTTATGATGTTTCTTTTTCTGTGTGACTTATTTCAGTTAGAATCATCATACGTGAATCCACTCATTGTGCTGCTAAGGGCCTGATGACACAGATTTCATTGCTGAGTGATATTGCTTTGTAAGTAAATACCACAACTTCTTTATCCATTTTTCACTTTCTGCGATGTTGAACTTGTACTGTAAACGAGGTTCTTGTAAACAGAGCCGTTCCAAACTTTGGGGTGGCTGTGTCTTTTTGATTTTAATTTCCCTAAGCTATAGGACCATAATTGGAAGTGCCCTAGGCTCTGTTGCTTTGTTTTTTAGATGTTTCAGGAAACACCATACACTTCTCCGGAGTGGTTGTTGGCAATTTACATCCCGCCCATCAGCATAACAAGGCTCCCAGTTTTCCATGGCCTGTCCTGCCTTTCTGGATTTTACACTTTTTTCAGATGGCCCTTTTGACCGGGGGGAAGTGAGACTTCATTGTAGTGCAGATTTCCTTTGCAAGCTTGCTTGGTTGGCCAAAAAGGGCGTATGCGTTTTTTCCTGAATATATTCAGGAAAAAACGCATACGCCCTTTTTGGCCAAGTGCATCATTGTGGACGTTCTGCCTCTTTTCCTATGCTTTCAATGCAATTCCAGTCTACCTCCTGAAATCGGTTTCCTGCAATTCTGCCCCGCTTTCAAGTCCTCTTGGCAGCCTTACTTCAGTCTATTTTTGGACGATAGCTGTCATTTATAACTCTGCAGGTTTGTGAATTACAGTGCCCCTGAGCTCCTTTCTACAACTCGCTTTCTTGTGAGCTGGCCGCAACACCGCAGGATGGCTTCAGGCCCTAATCTGGTAATGGCACGGCACGCTGAGCCTTTGGTTAATTCATCTTCCTGGTGGGAAATGAGAGTTAAATTTGCCCGTCCAGACACCTCCAGCTAGTCTCTCATTGGTTCTCGCTATTCCTGTTCACCTTCCGCAGAAATTGCAAACTGGGCCAAACAGGAGGTTAAAGGGACTGACTCTCCAAGTCGGGAGAGTGTTAGTAAAGCGTCTGGAATGTTGCACCCGAGTACCAGGGGAGGAAAACTGAGACATATTTGAACACGTCTCCCGTTCACACGGTTGATCATACTCTGGGTTCCACATGCATGTTTTAGCTGAAGGAAGAATACCTTAAACCTGGAGAGTTGAGACCCGTGTAATGGGTACCATGCAATATGACTTCAAAGGGTCTTCATTGGCTCACGAACCTCTCCAATCCTATCACTGCTGCGTTTATGCCCCTGTACACATGCTTGATTCTCTTTCAGAGACATAGCAATCCATAGGTTTTAAGATCCTTACTAGTCAGGTACATTCTTAGGCGTTTAATATGCGGTGTTGAGTCCATTTCGTTGAGCAAGGAGTAGCTCTTGTCTATTCCATATTTGGCTTAAGGAACTTTATCTGTGCTCATTTCAATCTCTGGTTTTATGCAGCACCGCAACTCACCTTTACCCTTAAGCAAGCATAAGTTGGTTTTCTAAATTTGAGACCCCGTTCTGTTCTGTAATTCAGTTCCTGTGTAGCCAAGTTTCCATTCTGTGTATTACTAATATCTTATGATGTTTCTTTTTCTGTGTGACTTATTTCAGTTAGAATCATCATACCTGAATCCACTCATTGTGCTGCT
Organism: Delphinus delphis; assembly: GCF_949987515.2. Classification (NCBI taxonomy): domain Eukaryota; kingdom Metazoa; phylum Chordata; class Mammalia; order Artiodactyla; family Delphinidae; genus Delphinus; species Delphinus delphis. Next base: position 829,168 of record NW_027192713.1, read on the forward strand.
AAGGGCCTGATGACATAGATTTCATTGCTGAGTGATATTGCTTTGTAAGTGAATACCACAACTTCTTTATCCATTTTTCACTTTCTGTGATATTGAACTTGTACGGTAAACGAGGTTCTTGTAAACGGAGGCGTCCCAAACTTTGGGGTGGCTGTGTCTTTTTGATTTTAATTTCCCTAAGCTATAGGACCATAAGTGGAAGTGCCCTAGGTTCTGTTGCTTTGTTTTTTAGATGTTTCAGGAAACACCATACACTTCTCCCAAGTGTCTGTTGGCAATTTACATCCCGCCCATCAGCATAAGAAGGCTCCCAATTCTCAATGGCCTGTCCTGCCTTTCTGGATTTTACACTTTTTTCAGATGGCCCTTTTGACCGGGGGGAAGTGAGACTTCATTGTAGTGCAGATTTCCTTTGCAAGCTTGCTTGGTTGGCCAAAAAGGGCGTATGTGTTTTTTCCTGAATATATTCAGGAAAAAACGCATACGCCCTTTTTGGCCAAGTGCATCATTGTGGACGTTCTGCCTCTTTTCCTATGCTTTCAATGCAATTTCAGTCTACCTCCTGAAATCGGTTTCCTGCAATTCTGCCCCGCTTTCAAGTCCTCTTGGCAGCCTTACTTCAGTCTATTTTTGGACGATAGCTGTCATTTATAACTCTGCAGGTTTGTGAATTACAGTGCCCCTGAGCTCCTTTCTACAACTCGCTTTCTTGTGAGCTGGCCGCAACACCGCAGGATGTCTTCAGGCCCTAATCTGGTTCTGGCACGGCACGCTGAGCCTTTGGTTAATTCCTCTTCCTGGTGGGAAATGAGAGTTAAATTTGCCCGTCCAGACACCTCCAGCTAGTCTCTCATTGGTTCTCGCTATTCCTGTTCATCTTCCGCAGAAATTGCAAACTGGGCCAAACAGGAGGTTAAAGGGACTGACTCTCCAAGTCGGGAGAGTGTTAGTAAAGCGTCTGGAATGTTGCACCCAAGTACCAGGGGAGGAAAACTGAGACATATTTGAACACGTCTCCCTTTCACACGGTTGATCATACTCTGGGTTCCACATGCATGTTTTAGCTGAAGGAAGAATACCTTAAACCTGGAGAGTTAAGACCCGTGTAATGGGTACCATGCAATATGACTTCAAAGGGTCTTCATTTGCTCACCGAACCTCTCCAATCCTATCACTGCTGCGTTTATGCCCCTGTACACATGCTTGATTCTCTTTCGGAGACATAGCAATCCATAGGTTTTAAGATACTTACTAGTCAGGTACATTCTTAGGCGTTTAATATGCGGTGTTGAGTCCATTTCGTTGAGCAAGGAGTAGCTCTTGTCTATTCCATATTTGGCTTAAGGAACTTTATCTGTGCTCATTTCAATCTCTGGTTTTATGCAGCACCCCAACTCACCTTTCCCCTTAAGCAAGCATAAGTTGGTTTTCTAAATTTGAGACCCTGTTCTGTTCTGTAATTCAGTTCCTGTGTAGCCAAGTTTACATTCCGTGTATTACTGATATCTTATGACGTTTCTTTTTCTGTGTGACTTATTTCAGTTAGAATCATCATACCTGAATCCACTCATTGTGCTGCTAAGGGCCTGATGACACAGATTTCATTGCTGAGTGATATTGCTTTGTAAGTAAATACCACAACTTTTTTATCCATTTTTCACTTTCTGCGATGTTGAACTTCTACTGTAAACGAGGTTCTTGTAAACAGAGCCGTTCGAAACTTTGGGGTGGCTGTGTCTTTTTGATTTTAAATTCCCTAAGCTATAGGACCATAAGTGGAAGTGCCCTAGGCTCTGTTGCTTTGTTTTTTAGATGTTTCAGGAAACACCATACACTTCTCCCTAGTGTTTGTTGGCAATTTACATCGCGCCCTTCAGCATAACAATGCTCCCAGTTCTCCATGGCCTGTCCTGCCTTTCTGGATTTTACACTTTTTTCAGATGGCCCTTTTGACCGGGGGGAAGTGAGACTTCATTGTAGTGCAGATTTCCTTTGCAAGCTTGCTTGGTTGGCCAAAAAGGGCATATGCGTTTTTTCCTGAATATATTCAGGAAAAAACGCATACGCCCTTTTTGGCCAAGTGCATCATTGTGGACGTTCTGCCTCTTTTCCTATGCTTTCAATGCAATTCCAGTCTACCTCCTGAAATCGGTTTCCTGCAATGCTGCCCCGCTTTCAAGTCCTCTTGGCAGCCTTACTTCAGTCTATTTTTGGACGATAGCTGTCATTTATAACTCTGCAGGTTTGTGAATTACAGTGCCCCTGAGCTCCTTTCTTCAACTCGCTTTCTTTTGAGCTGGCCGCAACACCGCAGGATGGCTTCAGGCCCTAATCTGGTTCCGGCACGGCACGCTGAGCCTTTGGTTAATTCCTCTTCCTGGTGGGAAATGAGAGTTAAATTTGCCCGTCCAGACACCTCCAGCTAGCCTCTCATTGGTTCTCGCTATTCCTGTTCATCTTCCGCAGAAATTGCAAACTGGGCCAAACAGGAGGTTAAAGGCGCTGACTTTCCAAGTGGGGAGAGTGTTAGTAAAGCGTCTGGAATGTTGCACCCGAGTACCAGGGGAGGAAAACTGAGACGTATTTGAACACGTCTCCCGTTCACATGGTTGATCATACTTGGGTTCCACATGCATGTTTTAGCTGAAGGAAGAATACCTAAAACCTGGGTAGTTGAAACCCGTGGAATGGGTACCATGCAATATGACTTCAAAGGGTCTTCATTTGCTCACCGAACCTCTCCAATCCTATCACTGCTGCGTTTATGCCCCTGTACACATGCTTGATTCTGTTTCGGAGACATAGCAATCCATAGGTTTTAAGATACTTACTAGTCAGGTACATTCTTAGGCGTTTAATATGCGGTGTTGAGTCCATTTCGTTGAGCAAGGAGTAGCTCTTGTCTATTCCATATTTGGCTTAAGGAACTTTATCTGTGCTCATTTCAATCTCTGGTTTTATGCAGCACCCCAACTCACCTTTCCCCTTAAGCAAGCATAAGTTGGTTTTCTAAATTTGAGACCCTGTTCTGTTCTGTAATTCAGTTCCTGTGTAGCCAAGTTTACATTCCGTGTATTACTGATATCTTATGATGTTTCTTTTTCTGTGTGACTTATTTCAGTTAGAATCATCATACCTGAATCCACTCATTGTGCTGCTAAGGGCCTGATGACACAGATTTCATTGCTGAGTGATATTGCTTTGTAAGTAAATACCACAACTTCTTTATCCATTTTTCACTTTCTGCGATGTTGAACTTGTACTGTAAACGAGGTTCTTGTAAACAGAGCCGTTCCAAACTTTGGGGTGGCTGTGTCTTTTTGATTTTAATTTCCCTAAGCTATAGGACCATAATTGGAAGTGCCCTAGGCTCTGTTGCTTTGTTTTTTAGATGTTTCAGGAAACACCATACACTTCTCCGGAGTGGTTGTTGGCAATTTACATCCCGCCCATCAGCATAACAAGGCTCCCAGTTTTCCATGGCCTGTCCTGCCTTTCTGGATTTTACACTTTTTTCAGATGGCCCTTTTGACCGGGGGGAAGTGAGACTTCATTGTAGTGCAGATTTCCTTTGCAAGCTTGCTTGGTTGGCCAAAAAGGGCGTATGCGTTTTTTCCTGAATATATTCAGGAAAAAACGCATACGCCCTTTTTGGCCAAGTGCATCATTGTGGACGTTCTGCCTCTTTTCCTATGCTTTCAATGCAATTCCAGTCTACCTCCTGAAATCGGTTTCCTGCAATTCTGCCCCGCTTTCAAGTCCTCTTGGCAGCCTTACTTCAGTCTATTTTTGGACGATAGCTGTCATTTATAACTCTGCAGGTTTGTGAATTACAGTGCCCCTGAGCTCCTTTCTACAACTCGCTTTCTTGTGAGCTGGCCGCAACACCGCAGGATGGCTTCAGGCCCTAATCTGGTTCCGGCACGGCACGCTGAGCCTTTGGTTAATTCATCTTCCTGGTGGGAAATGAGAGTTAAATTTGCCCGTCCAGACACCTCCAGCTAGTCTCTCATTGGTTCTCGCTATTCCTGTTCACCTTCCGCAGAAATTGCAAACTGGGCCAAACAGGAGGTTAAAGGGACTGACTCTCCAAGTCGGGAGAGTGTTAGTAAAGCGTCTGGAATGTTGCACCCGAGTACCAGGGGAGGAAAACTGAGACATATTTGAACACGTCTCCCGTTCACACGGTTGATCATACTCTGGGTTCCACATGCATGTTTTAGCTGAAGGAAGAATACCTTAAACCTGGAGAGTTGAGACCCGTGTAATGGGTACCATGCAATATGACTTCAAAGGGTCTTCATTGGCTCACGAACCTCTCCAATCCTATCACTGCTGCGTTTATGCCCCTGTACACATGCTTGATTCTCTTTCAGAGACATAGCAATCCATAGGTTTTAAGATCCTTACTAGTCAGGTACATTCTTAGGCGTTTAATATGCGGTGTTGAGTCCATTTCGTTGAGCAAGGAGTAGCTCTTGTCTATTCCATATTTGGCTTAAGGAACTTTATCTGTGCTCATTTCAATCTCTGGTTTTATGCAGCACCGCAACTCACCTTTACCCTTAAGCAAGCATAAGTTGGTTTTCTAAATTTGAGACCCCGTTCTGTTCTGTAATTCAGTTCCTGTGTAGCCAAGTTTCCATTCTGTGTATTACTGATATCTTATGATGTTTCTTTTTCTGTGTGACTTATTTCAGTTAGAATCATCATACCTGAATCCACTCATTGTGCTGCTAAGGGCCTGATGACATAGATTTCATTGCTGAGTGATATTGCTTTGTAAGTGAATACCACAACTTCTTTATCCATTTTTCACTTTCTGTGATATTGAACTTGTACGGTAAACGAGGTTCTTGTAAACGGAGGCGTCCCAAACTTTGGGGTGGCTGTGTCTTTTTGATTTTAATTTCCCTAAGCTATAGGACCATAAGTGGAAGTGCCCTAGGTTCTGTTGCTTTGTTTTTTAGATGTTTCAGGAAACACCATACACTTCTCCCAAGTGTCTGTTGGCAATTTACATCCCGCCCATCAGCATAAGAAGGCTCCCAATTCTCAATGGCCTGTCCTGCCTTTCTGGATTTTACACTTTTTTCAGATGGCCCTTTTGACCGGGGGGAAGTGAGACTTCATTGTAGTGAAGATTTCCTTTGCAAGCTTGCTTGGTTGGCCAAAAAGGGCGTATGCGTTTTTTCCTGAATATATTCAGGAAAAAACGCATACGCCCTTTTTGGCCAAGTGCATCATTGTGGACGTTCTGCCTCTTTTCCTATGCTTTCAATGCAATTTCAGTCTACCTCCTGAAATCGGTTTCCTGCAATTCTGCCCCGCTTTCAAGTCCTCTTGGCAGCCTTACTTCAGTCTATTTTTGGACGATAGCTGTCATTTATAACTCTGCAGGTTTGTGAATTACAGTGCCCCTGAGCTCCTTTCTACAACTCGCTTTCTTGTGAGCTGGCCGCAACACCGCAGGATGTCTTCAGGCCCTAATCTGGTTCTGGCACGGCACGCTGAGCCTTTGGTTAATTCCTCTTCCTGGTGGGAAATGAGAGTTAAATTTGCCCGTCCAGACACCTCCAGCTAGTCTCTCATTGGTTCTCGCTATTCCTGTTCATCTTCCGCAGAAATTGCAAACTGGGCCAAACAGGAGGTTAAAGGGACTGACTCTCCAAGTCGGGAGAGTGTTAGTAAAGCGTCTGGAATGTTGCACCCAAGTACCAGGGGAGGAAAACTGAGACATATTTGAACACGTCTCCCTTTCACACGGTTGATCATACTCTGGGTTCCACATGCATGTTTTAGCTGAAGGAAGAATACCTTAAACCTGGAGAGTTAAGACCCGTGTAATGGGTACCATGCAATATGACTTCAAAGGGTCTTCATTTGCTCACCGAACCTCTCCAATCCTATCACTGCTGCGTTTATGCCCCTGTACACATGCTTGATTCTCTTTCGGAGACATAGCAATCCATAGGTTTTAAGATACTTACTAGTCAGGTACATTCTTAGGCGTTTAATATGCGGTGTTGAGTCCATTTCGTTGAGCAAGGAGTAGCTCTTGTCTATTCCATATTTGGCTTAAGGAACTTTATCTGTGCTCATTTCAATCTCTGGTTTTATGCAGCACCCCAACTCACCTTTCCCCTTAAGCAAGCATAAGTTGGTTTTCTAAATTTGAGACCCTGTTCTGTTCTGTAATTCAGTTCCTGTGTAGCCAAGTTTACATTCCGTGTATTACTGATATCTTATGACGTTTCTTTTTCTGTGTGACTTATTTCAGTTAGAATCATCATACCTGAATCCACTCATTGTGCTGCTAAGGGCCTGATGACACAGATTTCATTGCTGAGTGATATTGCTTTGTAAGTAAATACCACAACTTTTTTATCCATTTTTCACTTTCTGCGATGTTGAACTTCTACTGTAAACGAGGTTCTTGTAAACAGAGCCGTTCGAAACTTTGGGGTGGCTGTGTCTTTTTGATTTTAAATTCCCTAAGCTATAGGACCATAAGTGGAAGTGCCCTAGGCTCTGTTGCTTTGTTTTTTAGATGTTTCAGGAAACACCATACACTTCTCCCGAGTGTTTGTTGGCAATTTACATCGCGCCCTTCAGCATAACAATGCTCCCAGTTCTCCATGGCCTGTCCTGCCTTTCTGGATTTTACACTTTTTTCAGATGGCCCTTTTGACCGGGGGGAAGTGAGACTTCATTGTAGTGCAGATTTCCTTTGCAAGCTTGCTTGGTTGGCCAAAAAGGGCATATGCGTTTTTTCCTGAATATATTCAGGAAAAAATGCATACGCCCTTTTTGGCCAAGTGCATCATTGTGGACGTTCTGCCTCTTTTCCTATGCTTTCAATGCAATTCCAGTCTACCTCCTGAAATCGGTTTCCTGCAATGCTGCCCCGCTTTCAAGTCCTCTTGGCAGCCTTACTTCAGTCTATTTTTGGACGATAGCTGTCATTTATAACTCTGCAGGTTTGTGAATTACAGTGCCCCTGAGCTCCTTTCTTCAACTCGCTTTCTTTTGAGCTGGCCGCAACACCGCAGGATGGCTTCAGGCCCTAATCTGGTTCCGGCACGGCACGCTGAGCCTTTGGTTAATTCCTCTTCCTGGTGGGAAATGAGAGTTAAATTTGCCCGTCCAGACACCTCCAGCTAGCCTCTCATTGGTTCTCGCTATTCCTGTTCATCTTCCGCAGAAATTGCAAACTGGGCCAAACAGGAGGTTAAAGGCGCTGACTTTCCAAGTGGGGAGAGTGTTAGTAAAGCGTCTGGAATGTTGCACCCGAGTACCAGGGGAGGAAAACTGAGACGTATTTGAACACGTCTCCCGTTCACATGGTTGATCATACTTGGGTTCCACATGCATGTTTTAGCTGAAGGAAGAATACCTAAAACCTGGGTAGTTGAAACCCGTGGAATGGGTACCATGCAATATGACTTCAAAGGGTCTTCATTTGCTCACCGAACCTCTCCAATCCTATCACTGCTGCGTTTATGCCCCTGTACACATGCTTGATTCTGTTTCGGAGACATAGCAATCCATAGGTTTTAAGATACTTACTAGTCAGGTACATTCTTAGGCGTTTAATATGCGGTGTTGAGTCCATTTCGTTGAGCAAGGAGTAGCTCTTGTCTATTCCATATTTGGCTTAAGGAACTTTATCTGTGCTCATTTCAATCTCTGGTTTTATGCAGCACCCCAACTCACCTTTCCCCTTAAGCAAGCATAAGTTGGTTTTCTAAATTTGAGACCCTGTTCTGTTCTGTAATTCAGTTCCTGTGTAGCCAAGTTTACATTCCGTGTATTACTGATATCTTATGATGTTTCTTTTTCTGTGTGACTTATTTCAGTTAGAATCATCATACCTGAATCCACTCATTGTGCTGCTAAGGGCCTGATGACACAGATTTCATTGCTGAGTGATATTGCTTTGTAAGTAAATACCACAACTTCTTTATCCATTTTTCACTTTCTGCGATGTTGAACTTGTACTGTAAACGAGGTTCTTGTAAACAGAGCCGTTCCAAACTTTGGGGTGGCTGTGTCTTTTTGATTTTAATTTCCCTAAGCTATAGGACCATAATTGGAAGTGCCCTAGGCTCTGTTGCTTTGTTTTTTAGATGTTTCAGGAAACACCATACACTTCTCCGGAGTGGTTGTTGGCAATTTACATCCCGCCCATCAGCATAACAAGGCTCCCAGTTTTCCATGGCCTGTCCTGCCTTTCTGGATTTTACACTTTTTTCAGATGGCCCTTTTGACCGGGGGGAAGTGAGACTTCATTGTAGTGCAGATTTCCTTTGCAAGCTTGCTTGGTTGGCCAAAAAGGGCGTATGCGTTTTTTCCTGAATATATTCAGGAAAAAACGCATACGCCCTTTTTGGCCAAGTGCATCATTGTGGACGTTCTGCCTCTTTTCCTATGCTTTCAATGCAATTCCAGTCTACCTCCTGAAATCGGTTTCCTGCAATTCTGCCCCGCTTTCAAGTCCTCTTGGCAGCCTTACTTCAGTCTATTTTTGGACGATAGCTGTCATTTATAACTCTGCAGGTTTGTGAATTACAGTGCCCCTGAGCTCCTTTCTACAACTCGCTTTCTTGTGAGCTGGCCGCAACACCGCAGGATGGCTTCAGGCCCTAATCTGGTTCCGGCACGGCACGCTGAGCCTTTGGTTAATTCATCTTCCTGGTGGGAAATGAGAGTTAAATTTGCCCGTCCAGACACCTCCAGCTAGTCTCTCATTGGTTCTCGCTATTCCTGTTCACCTTCCGCAGAAATTGCAAACTGGGCCAAACAGGAGGTTAAAGGGACTGACTCTCCAAGTCGGGAGAGTGTTAGTAAAGCGTCTGGAATGTTGCACCCGAGTACCAGGGGAGGAAAACTGAGACATATTTGAACACGTCTCCCGTTCACACGGTTGATCATACTCTGGGTTCCACATGCATGTTTTAGCTGAAGGAAGAATACCTTAAACCTGGAGAGTTGAGACCCGTGTAATGGGTACCATGCAATATGACTTCAAAGGGTCTTCATTGGCTCACGAACCTCTCCAATCCTATCACTGCTGCGTTTATGCCCCTGTACACATGCTTGATTCTCTTTCAGAGACATAGCAATCCATAGGTTTTAAGATCCTTACTAGTCAGGTACATTCTTAGGCGTTTAATATGCGGTGTTGAGTCCATTTCGTTGAGCAAGGAGTAGCTCTTGTCTATTCCATATTTGGCTTAAGGAACTTTATCTGTGCTCATTTCAATCTCTGGTTTTATGCAGCACCGCAACTCACCTTTACCCTTAAGCAAGCATAAGTTGGTTTTCTAAATTTGAGACCCCGTTCTGTTCTGTAATTCAGTTCCTGTGTAGCCAAGTTTCCATTCTGTGTATTACTGATATCTTATGATGTTTCTTTTTCTGTGTGACTTATTTCAGTTAGAATCATCATACCTGAATCCACTCATTGTGCTGCTAAGGGCCTGATGACATAGATTTCATTGCTGAGTGATATTGCTTTGTAAGTGAATACCACAACTTCTTTATCCATTTTTCACTTTCTGTGATATTGAACTTGTACGGTAAACGAGGTTCTTGTAAACGGAGGCGTCCCAAACTTTGGGGTGGCTGTGTCTTTTTGATTTTAATTTCCCTAAGCTATAGGACCATAAGTGGAAGTGCCCTAGGTTCTGTTGCTTTGTTTTTTAGATGTTTCAGGAAACACCATACACTTCTCCCAAGTGTCTGTTGGCAATTTACATCCCGCCCATCAGCATAAGAAGGCTCCCAATTCTCAATGGCCTGTCCTGCCTTTCTGGATTTTACACTTTTTTCAGATGGCCCTTTTGACCGGGGGGAAGTGAGACTTCATTGTAGTGCAGATTTCCTTTGCAAGCTTGCTTGGTTGGCCAAAAAGGGCGTATGTGTTTTTTCCTGAATATATTCAGGGAAAAACGCATACGCCCTTTTTGGCCAAGTGCATCATTGTGGACGTTCTGCCTCTTTTCCTATGCTTTCAATGCAATTTCAGTCTACCTCCTGAAATCGGTTTCCTGCAATTCTGCCCCGCTTTCAAGTCCTCTTGGCAGCCTTACTTCAGTCTATTTTTGGACGATAGCTGTCATTTATAACTCTGCAGGTTTGTGAATTACAGTGCCCCTGAGCTCCTTTCTACAACTCGCTTTCTTGTGAGCTGGCCGCAACACCGCAGGATGTCTTCAGGCCCTAATCTGGTTCTGGCACGGCACGCTGAGCCTTTGGTTAATTCCTCTTCCTGGTGGGAAATGAGAGTTAAATTTGCCCGTCCAGACACCTCCAGCTAGTCTCTCATTGGTTCTCGCTATTCCTGTTCATCTTCCGCAGAAATTGCAAACTGGGCCAAACAGGAGGTTAAAGGGACTGACTCTCCAAGTCGGGAGAGTGTTAGTAAAGCGTCTGGAATGTTGCACCCAAGTACCAGGGGAGGAAAACTGAGACATATTTGAACACGTCTCCCTTTCACACGGTTGATCATACTCTGGGTTCCACATGCATGTTTTAGCTGAAGGAAGAATACCTTAAATCTGGAGAGTTGAGACCCGTGTAATGGGTACCATGCAATATGACTTCAAAGGGTCTTCATTTGCTCACGAACCTCTCCAATCCTATCACTGCTGCGTTTATGCCCCTGTACACATGCTTGATTCTGTTTCGGAGACATAGCAATCCATAGGTTTTAAGATACTTACTAGACATGTACATTCTTAGGCGTTTAATATGCCATGTTGAGTCCATTTCGTTGAGCAAGGAGTAGCTCTTGTCTATTCCATATTTGGCTTAAGGAACTTTATCTGTGCTCATTTCAATCTCTGGTTTTATGCAGCACCCCAACTCACCTTTCCCCTTAAGCAAGCATAAGTTGGTTTTCTAAATTTGAGACCCTGTTCTGTTCTGTAATTCAGTTCCTGTGTAGCCAAGTTTACATTCCGTGTATTAGTGATATCTTATGATGTTTCTTTTTCTGTGTGACTTATTTCAGTTAGAATCATCGTACCTGAATCCACTCATTATGCTGCTACGGGCCTGATGACATAGATTTCATTGCTGAGTGATACTGCATTGTACGTAAGTACCACAAGTTCTTTATCCATTTTTCACTTTCTGCGATGTTGAACTTGTACTGTAAACGAGGTTCTTGTAAACAGAGCCGTTCCAAACGTTGGGGTGGCTGTGTCTTTTTGATTTTAATTTCCCTAAGCTATAGGACCATAAGTGGAAGTGCCCTAGGCTCTGTTGCTTTGTTTTTTAGATGTTTCAGGAAACACCATACACTTCTCCCGAGTGGTTGTTGGCAATTTACATCCCGCCCATCAGCATAACAAGGCTCCCAGTTTTCCATGGCCTGTCCTGCCTTTCTGGATTTTACACTTTTTTCAGATGGCCCTTTTGACCGGGGGGATGTGAGACTTCATTGTAGTGCAGATTTCCTTTGCAAGCTTGCTTTTTGGCCAAAAAGGGCGCATGCGTTTTTTCCTGAATATATTCAGGAAAAAACGCATACGCCCTTTTTGGCCAAGTGCATCATTGTGGACGTTCTGCCTCTTTTCCTATGCTTTCAATGCAATTCCAGTCTACCTCCTGAAATCGGTTTCCTGCAATTCTGCCCCGCTTTCAAGTCCTCTTGGCAGCCTTACTTCAGTCTATTTTTGGACGATAGCTGTCATTTATAACTCTGCAGGTTTGTGAATTACAGTGCCCCTGAGCTCCTTTCTTCAACTCGCTTTCTTGTGACCTGGCCGCAACACCGCAGGATGGCTTCAGGCCCTAATCTGGTTCCGGCACGGCATGCTGAGCCTTTGGTTATTTCCTCTTCCTGGTGGGAAATGAGAGTTAAATTTGCCCGTCCAGACACCTCCAGCTAGTCTCTCATTGGTTCTCGCTATTCCTGTTCATCTTCCGCAGAAATTGCAAACTGGGCCAAACAGGAGGTTAAAGGGACTGACTCTCCAAGTGGGGAGAGTGTTAGTAAAGCGTCTGGAATGTTGCACCCGAGTACCAGGGGAGGAAAACTGAGACATATTTGAACACGTCTCCCGTTCACATGGTTGATCATACTTGGGTTCCACATGCATGTTTTAGCTGAAGGAAGAATACCTTAAACCTGTGTATTTGAAACCCGTGGAATGGGTACCATGCAATATGACTTCAAAGGGTCTTCATTTGCTCACCGAACCTCTCCAATCCTATCACTGCTGCGTTTCTGCCCCTGTACACATGCTTGATTCTCTTTCGGAGACATAGCAATCCATAGGTTTTAAGATACTTACTAGTCAGGTACATTCTTAGGCGTTTAATATGCGGTGTTGAGTCCATTTCGTTGAGCAAGGAGTAGCTCTTGTCTATTCCATATTTGGCTTAAGGAACTTTATCTGTGCTCATTTCAATCTCTGGTTTTATGCAGCACCCCAACTCACCTTTCCCCTTAAGCAAGCATAAGTTGGTTTTCTAAATTTGAGACCCTGTTCTGTTCTGTAATTCAGTTCCTGTGTAGCCAAGTTTACATTCCGTGTATTACTGATATCTTATGATGTTTCTTTTTCTGTGTGACTTATTTCAGTTAGAATCATCATACCTGAATCCACTCATTGTGCTGCTAAGGGCCTGATGACACAGATTTCATTGCTGAGTGATATTGCTTTGTAAGTAAATACGACAACTTTTTTATCCATTTTTCACTTTCTGCGATGTTGAACTTGTACTGTAAACGAGGTTCTTGTAAACAGAGCTGTTCGAAACTTTGGGGTGGCTCTGTCTTTTTGATTTTAAATTCCCTAAGCAATAGGACCATAAGTGGAAGTGCCCTAGGCTCTGTTGCTTTGTTTTTTAGATGTTTCAGGAAACACCATACACTTCTCCTGAGTGTTTGTTGGCAATTTACATCCCGCCCTTCAGCATAACAAGGCTCCCAGTTCTCCATGGCCTGTCCTGCCTTTCTGGATTTTACACTTTTTTCAGATGGCCCTTTTGACCGGGGGGAAGTGAGACTTCATTGTAGTGCAGATTTCCTTTGCAAGCTTGCTTGGTTGGCCAAAAAGGGCGTATGCGTTTTTTCCTGAATATATTCAGGAAAAAACGCATACGCCCTTTTTGGCCAAGTGCATCATTGTGGACGTTCTGCCTCTTTTCCTATGCTTTCAATGCAATTCCAGTCTACCTCCTGAAATCGGTTTCCTGCAATTCTGCCCCGCTTTCAAGTCCTCTTGGCAGCCTTACTTCAGTCTATTTTTGGACGATAGCTGTCATTTATAACTCTGCAGGTTTGTGAATTACAGTGCCCCTGAGCTCGTTTCTTCAACTCGCTTTCTTGTGACCTGGCCGCAACACCGCAGGATGGCTTCAGGCCCTTATCTGGTTCCGGAACGGCACGCTGAGCCTTTGGTTATTTCCTCTTCCTGGTGGGAAATGAGAGTTAAATTTGCCCGTCCAGACACCTCCAGCTAGCCTCTCATTGGTTCTCGCTATTCCTGTTCATCTTCCGCAGTTATTGCAAACTGGGCCAAACAGCAGGTTAAAGGCGCTGACTTTCCAAGTGGGGAGAGTGTTAGTAAAGCGTCTGGAATGTTGCACCCGAGTACCAGGGGAGGAAAACTGAGACATATTTGAACACGTCTCCCGTTCACATGGTTGATCATACTTGGGTTCCACATGCATGTTTTAGCTGAAGGAAGAATACCTAAAACCTGTGTAGTTGAAACCCGTGGAATGGGTACCATGCAATATGACTTCAAAGGGTCTTCATTTGCTCACCGAACCTCTCCAATCCTATCACTGCTGCGTTTATGCCCCTGTACACATGCTTGATTCTCTTTCGGAGACATAGCAATCCATAGGTTTTAAGATACTTACTAGTCAGGTACATTCTTAGGCATATAATATGCGGTGTTGAGTCCATTTCGTTGAGCAAGGAGTAGCTCTTGTCTATTCCATATTTGGCTTAAGGAACTTTATCTGTGCTCATTTCAATCTCTGGTTTTATGCAGCACCCCAACTCACCTTTACCCTTAAGCAAGCATAAGTTGTTTTTCTAAATTTGAGACCCTGTTCTGTTCTGTAATTCAGTTCCTGTGTAGCCAAGTTTACATTCCGTGTATTACTGATATCCTATGATGTTTCTTTTTCTGTGTGACTTATTTCAGTTAGAATCATCGTACCTGAATCCAATCATTGTGCTGCTAAGGGCCTGATGACACAGATTTCATTGCTGAGTGATATTGCTTTGTAAGTAAATACCACAACTTCTTTATCCATTTTTCACTTTCTGCGATGTTGAACTTGTACTGTAAACGAGGTTCTTGTAAACAGAGCCGTTCCAAACGTTGGGGTGGCTGTGTCTTTTTGATTTTAATTTCCCTAAGCTATAGGACCATAAGTGGAAATGCCCTAGGTTCTGTTGCTTTGTTTTTTAGATGTTTCAGGAAACACCATACACTTCTCCTGAGTGTCTGTTGGCAATTTACATCCCGCCCATCAGCATAACAAGGCTCCCAGTTCTCAATGGCCTGTTGCCTTTCTGGATTTTACACTTTTTTCAGATGGCCCTTTTGACCGGGGAGAAGTGAGACTTCATTGTAGTGCAGATTTCCTTTGCAAGCTTGCTTGGTTGGCCAAAAAGGGCGTATGCGTTTTTTCCTGAATATATTCAGGAAAAAACGCATACGCCCTTTTTGGCCAAGTGCATCATTGTGGACGTTCTGCCTCTTTTCCTATGCTTTCAATGCAATTCCAGTCTACCTCCTGAAATCGGTTTCCTGCAATTCTGCCCCGCTTTCAAGTCCTCTTGGCAGCCTTACTTCAGTCTATTTTTGGACGATAGCTGTCATTTATAACTCTGCAGGTTTGTGAATTACAGTGCCCCTGAGCTCGTTTCTTCAACTCGCTTTCTTGTGACCTGGCCGCAACACCGCAGGATGGCTTCAGGCCCTAATCTGGTTCCGGCCCGGCATGCTGAGCCTTTGGTTAATTCCTCTTCCTGGTGGGAAATGAGAGTTAAATTTGCCCGTCCAGGCACCTCCAGCTAGTCTCTCATTGGTTCTCGCTATTCCTGTTCATCTTCCGCAGAAATTGCAAACTGGGCCAAACAGGAGGTTAAAGGGACTGACTCTCCAAATCGGGAGAGTGTTAGTAAAGCGTCTGGAATGTTGCACCCGAGTACCAGGGGAGGAAAACTGAGACATATTTGAACACGTCTCCCGATCACATGGTTGATCATACTCTGGGTTCCACATGCATGTTTTAGCTGAAGGAAGAATACCTTAAACCTGGAGAGTTGAGACCCGTGTAATGGGTACCATGCAATATGACTTCAAAGGGTCTTCATTTGCTCACCGAACCTCTCCAATCCTATCACTGCTGCGTTTATGCCCCTGTACACACGCTTGATTCTCTTTTGGAGACCTAGCAATCCATAGGTTTTAAGATACTTACTAGTCAGGTACATTCTTAGGCGTTTAATATGGGGTGTTGAGTCCATTTCGTTGAGCAAGGAGTAGCTCTTGTCTATTCCATATTTGGCTTAAGGAACTTTATCTGTGCTCATTTCAATCTCTGGTTTTATGCAGCACGCCAACTCACCTTTCCCCTTAAGCAAGCATAAGTTGGTTTTCTAAATTTGAGACCCTGTTCTGTTTTGGAATGCAGTTCCTGTGTAGCCAAGTTTACATTCCGTGTATTAGTGATATCTTATGATGTTTCTTTTTCTGTGTGACTTATTTCAGTTAGAATCATCGTACCTGAATCCACTCATTATGCTGCTATTGGCCTGATGACATAGATTTCATTGCTGAGTGATACTGCATTGTACGTAAGTACCACAAGTTCTTTATCCATTTTTCACTTTCTGTGATATTGAACTTGTACGGTAAACGAGGTTCTTGTAAACGGAGGCGTCCCAAACTTTGGGGTGGCTGTGTCTTTTTGATTTTAATTTCCCTATGCTATAGGACCATAAGTGGAAGTGCCCTAGGCTCTGTTGCTTTGTTTTTTAGATGTTTCAGGAAACACCATACACTTCTCCTGAGTGTCTGTTGGCAATTTACATCCCGCCCATCAGCATAACAAGGCTCCCAGTTCTCCATGGCCTGTCCTGCCTTTCTGGATTTTACACTTTTTTCAGATGGCCCTTTTGACCGGGGGGAAGTGAGACTTCATTGTAGTGCAGATTTCCTTTGCAAGCTTGCTTGGTTGGCCAAAAAGGGCGTATGCGTGTTTTCCTGAATATATTCAGGAAAACACGCATACGCCCTTTTTGGCCAAGTGCATCATTGTGGACGTTCTGCCTCTTTTCCTATGCTTTCAATGCAATTCCAGTCTACCTCCTGAAATCGGTTTCCTGCAATTCTGCCCCGCTTTCAAGTCCTCTTGGCAGCCTTACTTCAGTCTATTTTTGGACGATAGCTGTCATTTATAACTCTGCAGGTTTGTGAATTGCAGTGCCCCTGAGCTCCTTTCTTCAACTCGCTTTCTTGTGACCTGGCCACAACACCGCAGGATGGCTTCAGGCCCTAATCTGGTTCCGGCCCGGCATGCTGAGCCTTTGGTTAATTCCTCTTCCTGGTGGGAAATGAGAGTTAAATTTGCCCGTCCAGACACCTCCAGCTAGCCTCTCATTGGTTCTCACTATTCCTGTTCATCTTCCGCAGAAATTGCAAACTGGGCCAAACAGGAGGTTAAAGGGACTGACTCTCCAAGTCGGGAGAGTGTTAGTAAAGCGTCTGGAATGTTGCACCCGAGTACCAGGGGAGGAAAACTGAGACATATTTGAACACGTCTCCCGTTCACATGGTTGATCATACTCTGGGTTACACATGCATGTTTTAGCTGAAGGAAGAATACCTTATACCTGGAGAGTTGAGACCCGTGTAATGGGTACCATGCAATATGACTTCAAAGGGTCTTCATTTGCTCACCGAACCTCTCCAATCCTATCACTGCTGCGTTTGTGCCCCTGTACACACTCTTGATTCTCTTTTGGAGACATAGCAGTCCATAGGTTTTAAGATACTTACTAGTCAGGTACATTCTTAGGAGTTTAATATGGGGTTTTGAGTCCATTTCGTTGAGCAAGGAGTAGCTCTTGTCTATTCCATATTTGGCTTAAGGAACTTTATCTGTGCTCATTTCAATCTCTGGTTTTATGCAGCAACCCAACTCACCTTTCCCCTTAAGCAAGCATAAGTTGGTTTTCTAAATTTGAGACCCTGTTCTGTTTTGGAATGCAGTTCCTGTGTAGCCAAGTTTACATTCCGTGTATTAGTGATATCTTATGATGTTTCTTTTTTTGCGTGACTTATTTCAGTTAGAATCATCGTACCTTAATACACTCATTATGCTGCTAAGGGCCTGATGACACAGATTTCATTGCTGAGTGATATTGCTTTGTATGTAAATACCACAACTTCTTTATCCATTTTTCACTTTCTGCGATGTTGAACTTGTACTGTAAAAGAGGTTCTTGTAAACAGAGCCGTTCCAAACTTTGGGGTGGCTGTGTCTTTTTGATTTTAATTTCCCTAAGCTATAGGACCATAAGTGGAAGTGCCCTAGGTTCTGTTGCTTTGTTTTTTAGATGTTTCAGGAAACACCATACACTTCTCCCGAGTGGTTGTTGGCAATTTACATCCCGCCCATCAGCATAACAAGGCTCCCAGTTCTCCATGGCCTGTCCTGCCTTTCTGGATTTTACACTTTTTTCAGATGGCCCTTTTGACCGGGGGGAAGTGAGACTTCATTGTAGTGCAGATTTCCTTTGCAAGCTTGCTTGGTTGGCCAAAAAGGGCGTATGCGTTTTTTCCTGAATATATTCAGGAAAAAACGCATACGCCCTTTTTGGCCAAGTGCATCATTGTGGACGTTCTGCCTCTTTTCCTATGCTTTCAATGCAATTCCAGTCTACCTCCTGAAATCGGTTTCCTGCAATTCTGCCCCGCTTTCAAGTCCTCTTGGCAGCCTTACTTCAGTCTATTTTTGGACGATAGCTGTCATTTATAACTCTGCAGGTTTGTGAATTACAGTGCCCCTGAGCTCGTTTCTTCAACTCGCTTTCTTGTGACCTGGCCTCAACACCGCAGGATGGCTTCAGGCCCTAATCTGATTCCGCCACGGCACGCTGAGCCTTTGGTTATTTCCTCTTCCTGGTGGGAAATGAGAGTTAAATTTGCCCGTCCAGACACCTACACCTAGTCTCTCATTGGTTCTCACTATTCCTGTTCGTCTTCCGCAGAAATTGCAAACTGGGCCAAACAGGAGGTTAAAGGCGCTGACTCTCCAAGTGGGGAGAGTGTTAGTAAAGCGTCTGGAATGTTGCACCCGAGTACCAAAGGAGGAAAACTGAGACATATTTCAACACGTCTCCCGTTCACATGGTTGATCATACTTGGGTTCCACATGCATGTTTTAGCTGAAGGAAGAATACCTTAAACCGGGAGAGTTAAGACCCGTGTAATGGGTACCATGCAATATGACTTCAAAGGGTCTTCATTTGCTCACCGAACCTCTCCAATCCTATCACTGCTGCGTTTATGCCCCTGTACACATGGTTGATTCTCTTTCGGAGACATAGCAATCCATAGGTTTTAAGATACTTACTAGTCAGGTACATTCTTAGGCGTTTAATATGCGGTGTTGAGTCCATTTCGTTGAGCAAGGAGTAGCTCTTGTCTATTCCATATTTGACTTAAGGAACTTTATCTGTGCTCATTTCAATCTCTGGTTTTATGCAGCACCCCAACTCACCTTTCCCCTTAAGCAAGCATAAGTTGGTTTTCTAAATTTGAGACCCTGTTCTGTTCTGTAATTCAGTTCCTGTGTAGCCAAGTTTACATTCCGTGTATTACTGATATCTTATGATGTTTCTTTTTCTGTGTGACTTACTTCAGTTAGAATCATCATACCTGAATCCACTCATTGTGCTGCTAAGTGCCTGATGACATAGATTTCATTGCTGAGTGATATTGCTTTGTAAGTAAATACCACAACTTCTTTATCCATTTTTCACTTTCTGCGATGTTGAACTTGTACTGTAAACGAGGTTCTTGTAAACAGAGCCGTTCCAAACTTTGGGGTGGCTGTGTCTTTTTGATTTTAAATTCCCTAAGCTATAGGACTATAAGTGGAAGTGCCCTAGGTTCTGTTGCTTTGTTTTTTAGATGTTTCAGGAAACACCATACACTTCTCCCAAGTGGTTGTTGGCAATTTACATCCCGCCCATCAGCATAACAAGGCTCCCAGTTCTCCATGTCCTGTCCTGCCTTTCTGGAGTTTACACTTTTTTCAGATGGCCCTTTTGACCGGGGAAAAGTGAGACTTCATTGTAGTGCAGATTTCCTTTGCAAGTTTGCTTGGTTGGCCAAAAAGGGCGTATGCGTTTTTTCCTGAATATATTCAGGAAAAAACGCATACGCCCTTTTTGGCCAAGTGCATCATTGTGTACGTTCTGCCTCTTTTCCTATGCTTTCAATGCAATTCCAGTCTACCTCCTGAAATCGGTTTCCTGCAATTCTGCCCCGCTTTCAAGTCCTCTTGGCAGCCTTACTTCAGTCTATTTTTGGACGATAGCTGTCATTTATAACTCTGCAGGTTTGTGAATTGCAGTGCCCCTGAGCTCCTTTCTTCAACTCGTTTTCTTGTGACCTGGCCGCAACACCGCAGGATGGCTTCAGGCCCTAATCTGGTTCCGGCACGGCACGCTGAGCCTTTGGTTAATTCCTCTTCCTGGTGGGAAATGAGAGTTAAATTTGCCCGTCCAGACACCTCCAGGTAGTCTCTCATTGGTTCTCGCTATTCCTGTTCATCTTCCGCAGAAATTGCAAACTGGGCCAAACAGGAGGTTAAAGGGACTGACTCTCCAAGTGGGGAGAGTGTTAGTAAAGCGTCTGGAATGTTGCACCCGAGTACCAGGGGAGGAAAACTGAGACATATTTGAACACGTCTCCCGTTCACATGGTTGATCATACTCTGGGTTCCACATGCATGTTTTAGCTGAAGGAAGAATACCTTAAACCTGGAGAGTTAAGACCCGTGTAATGGGTACCATGCAATATGACTTCAAAGGGTCTTCATTTGCTCACCGAACCTCTCCAATCCTATCACTGCTGCGTTTATGCCCCTGTACACACGCTTGATTCTCTTTTGGAGACATAGCAATCCATAGGTTTTAAGATACTTAGTAGTCAGGTACATTCTTAGGCGTTTAATATGGGGTGTTGAGTCCATTTCGTTGAGCAAGGAGTAGCTCTTGTCTATTCCATATTTGGCTTAAGGAACTTTATCTGTGCTCATTTCAATCTCTGGTTTTATGCAGCACCCCAACTCACCTTTCCCCTTAAGCAAGCATAAGTTGGTTTTCTAAATTTGAGACCCTGTTCTGTTTTGGAATGCAGTTCCTGTGTAGCCAAGTTTACATTCTGTGTATTACTGATATCTTATGATGTTTCTTTTTCTGTGTGACTTATTTCAGGTAGAATCATCGTACCTGAATCCACTCATTATGCTGCTACGGGCCTGATGACATAGATTTCATTGCTGAGTGATACTGCATTGTACGTAAGTACCACAAGTTCTTTATCCATTTTTCACTTTCTGTGATATTGAACTTGTACGGTAAACGAGGTTCTTGTAAACGGAGGCATCCCAAACTTTGGGGTGGCTGTGTCTTTTTGATTTTAATTTCCCTAAGCTATAGGACCATAAGTGGAAGTGCCCTAGGCTCTGATGCTTTGTTTTTAAGATGTTTCAGGAAACACCATACACTTCTCCAGAGTGTCTGTTGGCAATTTACATCCCGCCCATCAGCATAACAAGGCTCCCAGTTCTCCATGGCCTGTCCTGCCTTTCTGGATTTTACACTTTTTTCAGATGGCCCTTTTGACCGGGGAAAAGTGAGACTTCATTGTAGTGCAGATTTCCTTTGCAAGTTTGCTTGGTTGGCCAAAAAGGGCGTATGCGTTTTTTCCTGAATATATTCAGGAAAAAACGCATACGCCCTTTTTGGCCAAGTGCATCATTGTGTACGTTCTGCCTCTTTTCCTATGCTTTCAATGCAATTCCAGTCTACCTCCTGAAATCGGTTTCCTGCAATTCTGCCCCGCTTTCAAGTCCTCTTGGCAGCCTTACTTCAGTCTATTTTTGGACGATAGCTGTCATTTATAACTCTGCAGGTTTGTGAATTGCAGTGCCCCTGAGCTCCTTTCTTCAACTCGCTTTCTTGTGACCTGGCCGCAACACCGCAGGATGTCTTCAGGCCCTAATCTGGTTCTGGCACGGCACGCTGAGCCTTTGGTTAATTCCTCTTCCTGGTGGGAAATGAGAGTTAAATTTGCCCATCCAGACACCTCCAGCTAGCCTCTCATTGGTTCTCGCTATTCCTGTTCATCTTCCACAGAAATTGCAAACTGGGCCAAACAGGAGGTTAAAGGGACTGACTCTCCAAGTGGGGAGAGTGTTAGTAAAGCGTCTGGAATGTTGCACCCGAGTACCAGGGTACGAAAACTGAGACATATTTGAACACGTCTCCCGATCACATGGTTGATCATACTCTAGGTTCCACATGCATGTTTTAGATGAAGGAAGAATACCTTAAACCTGGGTAGTTGAAACCCGTGGAATGGGTACCATGCAATATGACTTCAAAGGGTCTTCATTTGCTCACGAACCTCTCCAATCCTATCACTGCTGCGTCTATGCCCCTGTACACACGCTTGATTCTCTTTCGGAGACATAGCAATCCATAGGTTTTACGATACTTACTAGTCAGGTGCATTCTTAGGCGTTTAATATGGGGTTTTGTGTCCATTTCGTTGAGCAAGGAGTAGCTCTTGTCTATTCCATATTTGGCTTAAGGAACTTTATCTGTGCTCATTTCAATCTCTGGTTTTATGCAGCACCCCAACTCACCTTTCACCTTAAGCAAGCATAAGTTGGTTTTCTAAATTTGAGACCCTGTTCTGTTTTGGAATGCAGTTCCTGTGTAGCCAAGTTTACATTCCGTGTATTAGTGATATCTTATGATGTTTCTCTTTCTGTGTGACTTATTTCAGTTAGAATCATCATACCTGAATCCACTCATTGTGCTGCTAAGGGCCTGATGACACAGATTTCATTGCTGAGTGATATTGCTTTGTAAGTAAATACCACAACTTTTTTATCCATTTTTCACTTTCTGTGATGTTGAACTTGTACTGTAAACGAGGTTCTTGTAAACAGAGCCGTTCGAAATTTTGGGGTGGCTGTGTCTTTTTGATTTTAAATTCCCTAAGCTATAGGACAATAAGTGGAAGTGCCCTAGGCTCTGTTGCTTTGTTTTTTAGATGTTTCAGGAAACACCATACACTTCTCCCGAGTGTTTGTTGGCAATTTACATCCCAACCTTCAGCATAACAAGGCTCCCAGTTCTCCATGGCCTGTCCTGCCTTTCTGGATTTTACACTTTTTTCAGATGGCCCTTTTGACTGGGGGGAAGTGAGACTTCATTGTACTGCAGATTTCCTTTGCAAGCTTGCTTGGTTGGCCAAAAAGGGCGTATGCGTTTTTTCCTGAATATATTCAGGAAAAAACGCATACGCCCTTTTTGGCCAAGTGCATCATTGTGGACGTTCTGCCTCTTTTCCTATGCTTTCAATGCAATTCCAGTCTACCTCCTGAAATCAGTTTCCTGCAATTCTGCCCCGCTTTCAAGTCCTCTTGGCAGCCTTACTTCAGTCTATTTTTGGACGATAGCTGTCATTTATAACTCTGCAGGTTTGTGAATTACAGTGCCCCTGTGCTCCTTTCTTCAACTCGCTTTCTTTTGAGCTGGCCGCAACACCGCAGGATGGCTTCAGGCCCTAATCTGGTTCTGGCCCGGCATGCTGAGCCTTTGGTTATTTCCTCTTCCTGGTGGGAAATGAGAGTTAAATTTGCCCGTCCAGACACCTCCAGCTAGCCTCTCATTGGTTCTCGCTATTCCTGTTCATCTTCCGCAGAAATTGCAAACTGGGCCAAACAGGAGGTTAAAGGCGCTGACTTTCCAAGTGGGGAGAGTATTAGTAAAGCGTCTGGAATGTTGCACCCGAGTACCAGGGGAAGAAAACTGAGACATATTTGAACACGTCTCCCGTTCACATGGTTGATCATACTTGGGTTCCACATGCATGTTTTAGCTGAAGGAAGAATACCTAAAACCTGGGTAGTTGAAACCCGTGGAATGGGTACCATGCAATATGACTTCAAAGGGTCTTCATTTGCTCACCGAACCTCTCCAATCCTATCACTGCTGCGTTTATGCCCCTGTACACATGCTTGATTCTCTTTCGGAGACATAGCAATCCATAGGTTTTAAGATACTTACTAGTCAGGTACATTCTTAGGCGTTTAATATGCGGTGTTGAGTCCATTTCATTGAGCAAGGAGTAGCTCTTGTCTATTCCATATTTGGCTTAAGGAACTTTATCTGTGCTCATTTCAATCTCTGGTTTTATGCAGCACCCCAACTCACCTTTCCCCTTAAGCAAGCATAAGTTGGTTTTCTAAATTTGAGACCCTGTTCTGTTCTGTAATTCAGTTCCTGTGTAGCCAAGTTTACATTCCGTGTATTACTGATATCTTATGATGTTTCTTTTTCTGTGTGACTTATTTCAGTTAGAATCATCATACCTGAATCCACTCATTGTGCTGCTAAGGGCCTGATGACACAGATTTCATTGCTGAGTGATATTGCTTTGTAAGTAAATACCACAACTTCTTTATCCATTTTTCACTTTCTGCGATGTTGAACTTGTACTGTAAACGAGGTTCTTGTAAACAGAGCCATTCCAAACTTTGGGGTGGCTGTGTCTTTTTCATTTTAATTTCCCTAAGCTATAGGACCATAAGTGGAAGTGCCCTAGGCTCTGTTGCTTTGTTTTTTAGATGTTTCAGGAAACACCATACACTTCTCCGGAGTGTCTGTTGGCAATTTACATCCCGCCCATCAGCATAACAAGGCTCCCAGTTCTCCATGGCCTGTCCTGCCTTTCTGGATTTTACACTTTTTTGAGATGTCCCTTTTGACCGGGGGGAAGTGAGACTTCATTGTAGTGCAGATTTCCTTTGCAAGCTTGCTTGGTTGGCCAAAAAGGGCGTATGCGTTTTTTCCTGAATATATTCAGGAAAAAACGCATACGCCCTTTTTGGCCAAGTGCATCATTGTGGACGTTCTGCCTCTTTTCCTATGCTTTCAATGCAATTCCAGTCTACCTCCTGAAATCGGTTTCCTGCAATTCTGCCCCGCTTTCAAGTCCTCTTGGCAGCCTTACTTCAGTCTATTTTTGGACGATAGCTGTCATTTATAACTCTGCAGGTTTGTGAATTACAGTGCCCCTGAGCTCCTTTCTTCAACTCGCTTTCTTGTGACCTGGCCGCAACACCGCAGAATGGCTTCAGGCCCTAATCTGGTTCCGGCACGGCACGCTGAGCCTTTGGTTATTTCCTCTTCCTGGTGGGAAATGAGAGTTAAGTTTGCCCGTCCAGACACCTCCAGGTAGTCTCTCATTGGTTCTCGCTATTCCTGTTCATCTTCCGCAGAAATTGCAAACTGGGCCAAACAGGAGGTTAAAGGCGCTGACTCTCCAAGTGGGGAGAGTGTTAGTAAAGCGTCTGGAATGTTGCACCCGAGTACCAGGGGAGGAAAACTGAGACATATTTGAACACGTCTCCCGTTCACATGGTTGATCATACTTGGGTTCCACATGCATGTTTTAGCTGAAGGAGGAATACCTTAAACCGGGAGAGTTAAGACCCGTGTAATGGGTACCATGCAATATGACTTCAAAGGGTCTTCATTTGCTCACCGAACCTCTCCAATCCTATCACTGCTGCGTTTATGCCCCTGTACACATGCTTGATTCTCTTTCGGAGACATAGCAATCCATAGGTTTTAAGATACTTACTAGTCAGGTACATTCTTAGGCGTTTAATATGCGGTGTTGAGTCCATTTCGTTGAGCAAGGAGTAGCTCTTGTCTATTCCATATTTGACTTAAGGAACTTTATCTGTGCTCATTTCAATCTCTGGTTTTATGCAGCACCCCAACTCACCTTTACCCTTAAGCAAGCATAAGTTGGTTTTCTAAATTTGAGACCCTGTTCTGTTCTGTAATTCAGTTCCTGTGTAGCCAAGTTTACATTCCGTGTATTACTGATATCTTATGATGTTTCTTTTTCTGTGTGACTTACTTCAGTTAGAATCATCATACCTGAATCCACTCATTGTGCTGCTAAGGGCCTGATGACACAGATTTCATTGCTGAGTGATATTGCTTTGTAAGTAAATACCACAACTTCTTTATCCATTTTTCACTTTCTGCGATGTTGAACTTGTACTGTAAACGAGGTTCTTGTAAACAGAGCCGTTCCAAACTTTGGGGTGGCTGTGTCTTTTTGATTTTAATTTCCCTAAGCTATAGGACCATAAGTGGAAGTGCCCTAGGTTCTGTTGCTTTGTTTTTTAGATGTTTCAGGAAACACCATACACTTCTCCCAAGTGGTTATTGGCAATTTACATCCCGCCCATCAGCATAACAAGGCTCCCAGTTCTCCATGGCCTGTCCTGCCTTTCTGGATTTTACACTTTTTTCAGATGGCCCTTTTGACCAGGGGGAAGTGAGACTTCATTGTAGTGCAGATTTCCTTTGCAAGCTTGCTTGGTTGGCCAAAAAGGGCGTATGCGTTTTTTCCTGAATATATTCAGGAAAAAACGCATACGCCCTTTTTGGCCAAGTGCATCATTGTGGACGTTCTGCCTCTTTTCCTATGCTTTCAATGCAATTCCAGTCTACCTCCTGAAATCGGTTTCCTGCAATTCTGCCCCGCTTTCAAGTCCTCTTGGCAGCCTTACTTCAGTCTATTTTTGGACGATAGCTGTCATTTATAACTCTGCAGGTTTGTGAATTACAGTGCCCCTGAGCTCCTTTCTTCAACTCGCTTTCTTGTGACCTGGCCACAACACCGCAGGATGGCTTCAGGCCCTAATCTGGTTCCGGCACGGCACGCTGAGCCTTTGGTTAATTCCTCTTCCTGGTGGGAAATGAGAGTTAAATTTGCCCGTCCAGACACCTCCAGGTAGTCTCTCATTGGTTCTCGCTATTCCTGTACATCTTCCGCAGAAATTGCAAACTGGGCCAAACAGGAGGTTAAAGGAACTGACTCTCCAAGTGGGGAGAGTGTTAGTAAAGCGTCTGGAATGTTGCACCCGAGTACCAGGGGAGGAAAACTGAGACATATTTGAACACGTCTCCCGTTCACATGGTTGATCATACTCTGGGATCCACATGCATGTTTTAGCTGAAGGAAGAATACCTTAAACCTGGAGAGTTAAGACCTGTGTAATGGGTACCATGCAATATGACTTCAAAGGGTCTTCATTTGCTCACCGAACCTCTCCAATCCTATCACTGCTGCTTATATGCCCCTGTACACATGCTTGATTCTCTTTTGGAGACATAGCAATCCATAGGTTTTAAGATACTTACTAGTCAGGTACATTCTTAGGCGTTTAATATGGGGTTTTGAGTCCATTTCGTTGAGCAAGGAGTAGCTCTTGTCTATTCCATATTTGGCTTAAGGAACTTTATCTGTGCTCATTTCAATCTCTGGTTTTATGCAGCACCCCAACTCACCTTTCCCCTTAAGCAAGCATAAGTTGGTTTTCTAAATTTGAGACCCTGTTCTGTTCTGTAATTCAGTTCCTGTGTAGCCAAGTTTACATTCCGTGTATTACTGATATCTTTTGATGTTTCTTTTTCTGTGTGACTTATTTCAGTTAGAATCATCATACCTGAATCCACTCATTGTGCTGCTAAGGGCCTGATGACACAGATTTCATTGCTGAGTGATATTGCTTTGTAAGTAAATACCACAACTTCTTTATCCATTTTTCACTTTCTGCGATGTTGAACTTGTACTGTAAACGAGGTTCTTGTAAACAGAGCCGTTCCAAACTTTGGGGTGGCTGTGTCTTTTTTATTTTAATTTCCCTAAGCTAAGAGCATAAGTGGAAGTGCCCTAGGCTCTGTTGCTTTGTTTTTTAGATGTTTCAGGAAACACCATACACTTCTCCAGAGTGTCTGTTGGCAATTTACATCCCGCCCATCAGCATAACAAGGCTCCCAGTTCTCCATGGCCTGTCCTGCCTTTCTGGATTTTACACTTTTTTCAGATGGCCCTTTTGACCGGGGGGAAGTGAGACTTCATTGTAGTGCAGATTTCCTTTGCAAGCTTGCTTGGTTGGCCAAAAAGGGCGTATGCGTTTTTTCCTGAATATATTCAGGAAAAAACGCATACGCCCTTTTTGGCCAAGTGCATCATTGTGGACGTTCTGCCTCTTTTCCTATGCTTTCAATGCAATTCCAGTCTACCTCCTGAAATCGGTTTCCTGCAATTCTGCCCCGCTTTCAAGTCCTCTTGGCAGCCTTACTTCAGTCTATTTTTGGACGATAGCTGTCATTTATAACTCT
The DNA here is from genome assembly GCF_949987515.2 of Delphinus delphis. Taxonomy (NCBI): domain Eukaryota; kingdom Metazoa; phylum Chordata; class Mammalia; order Artiodactyla; family Delphinidae; genus Delphinus; species Delphinus delphis. The sequence continues at coordinate 856,670 of NW_027192713.1, forward strand.
GCAGGTTTGTGAATTACAGTGCCCCTGAGCTCCTTTCTTCAACTCGCTTTCTTGTGAGCTGGCCGCAACACCGCAGGATGGCTTCAGGCCCTAATCTGGTTCCGGCACGGCACGCTGAGCCTTTGGTTAATTCCTCTTCCTGGTGGGAAATGAGAGTTAAATTTGCCCGTCCAGACACCTCCAGCTAGTCTCTCATTGGTTCTCGCTATTCCTGTTCATCTTCCGCAGAAATTGCAAACTGGGCCAAACAGGAGGTTAAAGGCGCTGACTCTCCAAGTGGGGAGAGTGTAAGTAAAGCGTCTGGAATGTTGCACCCGAGTACCAGGGGAGGAAAACTGAGACATATTTGAACACGTCTCCCGTTCACACGGTTGATCATACTCTGGGTTCCACATGCATGTTTTAGCTGAAGGAAGAATACCTTAAACCTGGAGAGTTGAGATCCGTGGAATGGGTACCATGAAATATGTCTTCAAAGGGTCTTCATTTGCTCACCGAACCTCTCCAATCCTATCACTGCTGCGTTTATGCCCCTGTACACACGCTTGATTCTCTTTTGGATTCATAGCAATCCATAGGTTTTAAGATACTTACTAGTCAGGTACATTCTTAGGCGTTTAATATGGGGTGTTGAGTCCATTTCGTTGAGAAAGGAGTAGCTCTTGTCTATTCCATATTTGGCTTAAGGAACTTTATCTGTGCTCATTTCAATCTCTGGTTTTATGCAGCACCACAACTCACCTTTCCCCTTAAGCAAGCATAAGTTGGTTTTGTAAATTTGAGACCCTGTTCTGTTTTGGAATTCAGTTCCTGTGTAGCCAAGTTTACATTCCGTGTATTAGTGATATCTTATGATGTTTCTTTTTCTGTGTGACTTATTTCAGTTAGAATCGTCGTACCTGAATCCACTCATTATGCTGCTACGGGCCTGATGACATAGATTTCATTGCTGAGTGATACTGCATTGTACGTAAGTACCACAAGTTCTTTATCCATTTTTCACTTTCTGTGATATTGAACTTGTATGGTAAACGAGGTTCTTGTAAACAGAGGCGTCCCAACCTTTGGGGTGGCTGTGTCTTTTTGATTTTAATTTCCCTAAGCTATAGGACCATAAGTGGAAGTGCCCTAGGCTCTGTTGCTTTGTTTTTTAGATGTTTCAGGAAACACCATACACTTCTCCCGAGTGTCTGTTGGCAATTTACATCCCGCCCATCAGCATAACAAGGCTCCCAGTTCTCCATGGCCTGTCCTGCCTTTCTGGATTTTACACTTTTTTCAGATGGCCCTTTTGACCGGGGGGAAGTGAGACTTCATTGTAGTGCAGATTTCCTTTGCAAGCTTGCTTGGTTGGCCAAAAAGGGCGTATGCGTTTTTTCCTGAATATATTCAGGAAAAAACGCATACGCCCTTTTTGGCCAAGTGCATCATTGTGGACGTTCTGCCTCTTTTCCTATGCTTTCAATGCAATTCCAGTCTACCTCCTGAAATCGGTTTCCTGCAATTCTGCCCTGCTTTCAAGTCCTCTTGGCAGCCTTACTTCAGTCTATTTTTGGACGATAGCTGTCATTTATAACTCTGCAGGTTTGTGAATTACAGTGTCCCTGAGCTCCTTTCTTCAACTCGCTTTCTTGTGAGCTGGCCGCAACACCGCAGGATGGCTTCAGGCCCTAATCTGGTTCCGGCACGGCAGGCTTAGCCTTTGGTTATTTCCTCTTCCTGGTGGGAAATGAGAGTTAAATTTGCCCGTCCAGACACCTCCAGCTAGTCTCTCATTGGTTCTCGCTATTCCTGTTCATCTTCCGCAGAAATTGCAAACTGGGCCAAACAGGAGGTTAAAGGCGCTGACTCTCCAAGTGGGGAGAGTGTTAGTAAAGCGTCTGGAATGTTGCACCCGAGTACCAGGGGAGGAAAACTGAGACATATTTGAACACGTCTCCCGTTCACACGGTTGATCATACTCTGGGTTCCACATGCATGTTTTAGCTGAAGGAAGAATACCTTAAACCTGGAGAGTTGAGACCCGTGGAATGGGTACCATGCAATATGACTTCAAAGGGTCTTCATTTGCTCACCGAACCTCTCCAATCCTATCACTGCTGCGTTTATGCCCCTGTACACACGCTTGATTCTCTTTTGGAGACATAGCAATCCATAGGTTTTAAGATACTTACTAGTCAGGTACATTCTTAGGCGTTTAATATGGGGTGTTGAGTCCATTTCGTTGAGCAAGGAGTAGCTCTTGTCTATTCCATATTTGGCTTAAGGAACTTTATCTGTGCTCATTTCAATCTCTGGTTTTATGCAGCACCCCAACTCACCTTTCCCCTTAAGCAAGCATAAGTTGGTTTTCTAAATTTGAGACCCTGTTCTGTTTTGGAATTCAGTTCCTGTGTAGCCAAGTTTACATTCCATGTATTAGTGATATCTTATGATGTTTCTCTTTCTGTGTGACTTATTTCAGTTAGAATCATCGTACCTGAATCCACTCATTATGCTGCTACGGGCCTGATGACACAGATTTCATTGCTGAGTGATATTGCTTTGTACGTAAATACCACAACTTCTTTATCCATTTTTCACTTTCTGCGATGTTGAACTTGTACTGGAAACGAGGTTCTTGTAAACAGAGCCGTTCCAAACTTTGGGGTGGCTGTGTCTTTTTGATTTTAATTTCCCTAAGCTATAGGACCATAAGTGGAAGTGCCCTAGGTTCTGTTGCTTTGTTTTTTAGATGTTTCAGGAAACACCATACACTTCTCCCGAGTGGTTGTTGGCAATTTACATCCCGCCCATCAGCATAACAAGGCTCCCAGTTCTCCATGGCCTGTCCTGCCTTTCTGTATTTTACACTTTTTTCAGATGGCCCTTTTGACCGGGGGGAAGTGAGACTTCATTGTAGTGCAGATTTCCTTTGCAAGCTTGCTTGGTTGGCCAAAAAGGGCGTATGCGTTTTTTCCTGAATATATTCAGGAAAAAACGCATACGCCCTTTTTGGCCAAGTGCATCATTGTGGACGTTCTGCCTCTTTTCCTATGCTTTCAATGCAATTCCAGTCTACCTCCTGAAATCGGTTTCCTGCAATTCTGCCCCGCTTTCAAGTCCTCTTGGCAGCCTTACTTCAGTCTATTTTTGGACGATAGCTGTCATTTATAACTCTGCAGGTTTGTGAATTACAGTGCCCCTGAGCTCGTTCCTTCAACTCGCTTTCTTGTGACCTGGCCGCAACACCGCAGGATGGCTTCAGGCCCTAATCTGGTTCCGGCACGGCACGCTGAGCCTTTGGTTATTTCCTCTTCCTGGTGGGAAATCAGAGTTAAATTTGCCCGTCCAGACACCTCCAGCTAGTCTCTCATTGGTTCTCGCTATTCCTGTTCATCTTCCGCAGAAATTGCAAACTGGGCCAAACAGGAGGTTAAAGGCGCTGACTCTCCAAGTGGGGAGAGTGTTAGTAAAGCATCTGGAATGTTGCACCCGAGTACCAGGGGAGGAAAACTGAGACATATTTGAACACGTCTCCCGTTCACATGGTTGATCATATTTGGGTTCCACATGCATGTTTTAGCTGAAGGAAGAATACCTTAAACCTCGGTAGTTGAAACCCGTGGAATGGGTACCATACAATATGACTTCAAAGGTTCTTCATTTGCTCACCGAACCTCTCCAATCCTATCACTGCTGCGTTTATGCCCCTGTACACATGCTTGATTCTCTTTCGGAGACATAGCAATTCATAGGTTTTAAGATACTTACTAGTCAGGTACATTCTTAGGCGTTTAATATGCGGTGTTGAGTCCATTTCGTTGAGCAATGAGTAGCTCTTGTCTATTCCATATTTGGCTTAAGGAACTTTATCTGTGCTCATTTCGATCTCTGGTTATGCAGCACCCCAATTCACCTTTCCCCTTAAGCAAGCATAAGTTGGTTTTCTAAATTTGAGACCCTGTTCTGTTCTGTAATTCAGTTCCTGTGTAGCCAAGTTTACATTCCGTGTATTACTGATATCTTATGATGTTTCTTTTTCTGTGTGACTTACTTCAGTTAGAATCATCATACCTGAATCCACTCATTGTGCTGCTAAGGGCCTGATGACACAGATTTCATTGCTGAGTGATATTGCTTTGTAAGTAAATACCACAACTTCTTTATCCATTTTTCACTTTCTGCGATGTTGAACTTGTACTGTAAACGAGGTTCTTGTAAACAGAGCTGTTCCAAACTTTGGGGTGGCTGTGTCTTTTTGATTTTAATTTCCCTAAGCTATAGGAGCATAAGTGGAAGTGCCCTAGGCTCTGTTGATTTGTTTTTTAGATGTTTCAGGAAACACCATACACTTCTCCCGAGTGGTTGTTGGCAATTTACATCCCGCCCATCAGCATAACAAGGCTCCCAGTTCTCCATGGCCTGTCCTGCCTTTCTGGATTTTACACTTTTTTCAGATGGCCCTTTTGACAGGGGGGAAGTGAGACTTCATTGTAGTGCAGATTTCCTTTGCAAGCTTGCTTGGTTGGCCAAAAAGGGCGTATGCGTTTTTTCCTGAATATATTCAGGAAAAAACGCATACGCCCTTTTTGGCCAAGTGCATCATTGTGGACGTTCTGCCTCTTTTCCTATGCTTTCAATGCAATTCCAGTCTACCTCCTGAAATCGGTTTCCTGCAATTCTGCCCCGCTTTCAAGTCCTCTTGGCAGCCTTACTTCAGTCTATTTTTGGACGATAGCTGTCATTTATAACTCTGCAGGTTTGTGAATTACAGTGCCCCTGAGCTACTTTCTTCAACTCGCTTTCTTGTGAGCTGGCCGCAACACCGCAGGATGGCTTCAGGCCCTAATCTGGTTCCGGCACGGCACGCTGAGCCTTTGGTTAATTCCTCTTCCTGGTGGGAAATGAGAGTTAAATTTGCCCGTCCAGACACCTCCAGCTAGTCTCTCATTGGTTCTCGCTATTCCTGTTCATCTTCCGCAGAAATTGCAAACTGGGACAAACAGGAGGTTAAAGGCGCTGACTCTCCAAGTGGGGAGAGTGTAAGTAAAGCGTCTGGAATGTTGCACCCGAGTACCAGGGAAGGAAAACTGAGACATATTTGAACACGTCTCCCGTTCACACGGGTGATCATACTCTGGGTTCCACATGCATGTTTTAGCTGAAGGAAGAATACCTTAAACCTGGAGAGTTGAGATCCGTGGAATGGGTACCATGCAATATGTCTTCAAAGGGTCTTCATTTGCTCACCGAACCTCTCCAATCCTATCACTGCTGCGTTTATGCCCCTGTACACACGCTTGATTCTCTTTTGGAGACATAGCAATCCATAGGTTTTAAGATACTTACTAGTCAGGTACATTCTTAGGCGTTTAATATGGGGTGTTGAGTCCATTTCATTGAGCAAGGAGTAGCTCTTGTCTATTCCATATTTGGCTTAAGGAACTTTATCTGTGCTCATTTCAATCTCTGGTTTTATGCAGCACCACAACTCACCTTTCCCCTTAAGCAAGCATAAGTTGGTTTTCTAAATTTGAGACCCTGTTCTGTTTTGGAATTCAGTTCCTGTGTCGCCAAGTTTACATTCCGTGTATTAGTGATATCTTATGATGTTTCTTTTTCTGTGTGACTTATTTCAGTTAGAATCATCGTACCTGAATCCACTCATTATGCTGCTACGGGCCTGATGACATAGATTTCATTGCTGAGTGATACTGCATTGTACGTAAGTACCACAAGTTTTTTATCCATTTTTCACTTTCTGTGATATTGAACTTGTACGGTAAACGAGGTTCTTGTAAACAGAGGCGTCCCAAACTTTGGGGTGGCTGTGTCTTTTTGATTTTAATTTCCCTAAGCTATAGGACCATAAGTGGAAGTGCCCTAGGCTCTGTTGCTTTGTTTTTTAGATGTTTCAGGAAACACCATACACTTCTCCAGAGTGTCTGTTGGCAATTTACATCCCGCCCATCAGCATAACAAGGCTCCCAGTTCTCCATGGCCTGTCCTGCCTTTCTGGATTTTACACTTTTCTCAGATGGCCCTTTTGACCGGGGGGAAGTGAGACTTCATTGTAGTGCAGATTTCCTTTGCAAGCTTGCTTGGTTGGCCAAAAAGGGCGTATGCGTTTTTTCCTGAATATATTCAGGAAAAAACGCATACGCCCTTTTTGGCCAAGTGCATCATTGTGGACGTTCTGCCTCTTTTCCTATGCTTGCAATGCAATTCCAGTCTACCTCCTGAAATCGGTTTCCTGCAATTCTGCCCTGCTTTCAAGTCCTCTTGGCAGCCTTACTTCAGTCTATTTTTGGACGATAGCTGTCATTTATAACTCTGCAGGTTTGTGAATTACAGTGTCCCTGAGCTCCTTTCTTCAACTCGCTTTCTTGTGAGCTGGCCGCAACACCGCAGGATGGCTTCAGGCCCTAATCTGGTTCCGGCACGGCACGCTTAGCCTTTGGTTATTTCCTCTTCCTGGTGGGAAATGAGAGTTAAATTTGCCCGTCCAGACACCTCCAGCTAGTCTCTCATTGGTTCTCGCTATTCCTGTTCATCTTCCGCAGAAATTGCAAACTGGGCCAAACAGGAGGTTAAAGGCGCTGACTCTCCAAGTGGGGAGAGTGTTAGTAAAGCGTCTGGAATGTTGCACCCGAGTACCAGGGGAGGAAAACTGAGACATATTTGAACACGTCTCCCGTTCACACGGTTGATCATACTCTGGGTTCCACATGCATGTTTTAGCTGAAGGAAGAATACCTTAAACCTGGAGAGTTGAGACCCGTGGAATGGGTACCATGCAATATGACTTCAAAGGGTCTTCATTTGCTCACCGAACCTCTCCAATCCTATCACTGCTGCGTTTATGCCCCTGTACACACGCTTGATTCTCTTTTGGAGACATAGCAATCCATAGGTTTTAAGATACTTAGTAGTCAGGTACATTCTTAGGCGTTTAATATGGGGTGTTGATTCCATTTCGTTGAGCAAGGAGTAGCTCTTGTCTATTCCATATTTGGCTTAAGGAACTTTATCTGTGCTCATTTCAATCTCTGGTTTTATCCAGCACCCCAACTCACCTTTCCCCTTAAGCAAGCATAAGTTGGTTTTCTAAATTTGAGACCCTGTTCTGTTTTGGAATTCAGTTCCTGTGTAGCCAAGTTTACATTCCGTGTATTAGTGATATCTTATGATGTTTCTTTTTCTGTGTGACTTATTTCAGTTAGAATCATTGTACCTGAATCCACTCATTATGCTGCTACGGGCCTGATGACATAGATTTCATTGCTGAGTGATACTGCATTGTACGTAAGTACCACAAGTTCTTTATCCATTTTTCACTTTCTGTGATATTGAACTTGTACGGTAAACGAGGTTCTTGTAAACAGAGCCGTTCCAAACTTTGGGGTGGCTGTGTCTTTTTGAATTTAATTTCCCTAAGCTATAGGACCATAAGTGGAAGTGCCCTAGGCTCTGTTGCTTTGTTTTTTAGATGTTTCAGGAAACACCATACACTTCTCCTGAGTGGTTGTTGGCAATTTACATCCCGCCCATCAGCATAACAAGGCTCCCAGTTCTCCATGGCCTGTCCTGCCTTTCTGGATTTTACACTTTTTTCAGATGGCCCTTTTGACCGGGGGGAAGTGAGACTTCATTGTAGTGCAGATTTCCTTTGCAAGCTTGCTTGGTTGGCCAAAAAGGGTGTATGCGTTTTTTCCTGAATATATTCAGGAAAAAACGCATACGCCCTTTTTGGCCAAGTGCATCATTGTGGACGTTCTGCCTCTTTTCCTATGCTTTCAATGCAATTCCAGTCTACCTCCTGAAATCGGTTTCCTGCAATTCTGCCCCGCTTTCAAGTCCTCTTGGCAGCCTTACTTCAGTCTATTTTTGGACGATAGCTGTCATTTATAACTCTGCAGGTTTGTGAATTACAGTGCCCCTGAGCTCCTTTCTTCAACTCGCTTTCTTGTGACCTGGCCGCAACACCGCAGGATGGCTTCAGGCCCTAATCTGGTTCCGGCACGGCACGCTGAGCCTTTGGTTATTTCCTCTTCCTGGTGGGAAATGAGAGTTAAATTTGCCCGTCCAGACACCTCCAGCTAGCCTCTCATTGGTTCTCGCTATTCCTGTTCATCTTCCGCAGAAATTGCAAACTGGGCCAAACAGGAGGTTAAAGGCGCTGACTTTCCAAGTGGGGAGAGTGTTAGTAAAGCGTCTGGAATGTTGCACCCGAGTACCAGGGGAGGAAAACTGAACCATATTTGAACACGTCTCCCGTTCACATGGTTGATCATACTTGGGTTCCACATGCATGTTTTAGCTGAAGGAAGAATACCTTAAACCTGGGTAGTTGAAACCCGTGGAATGGGTACCATGCAATATGACTTCAAAGGGTCTTCATTTGCTCACCGAACCTCTCCAATCCTATCACTGCTGCGTTTATGCCCCTGTACACATGCTTGATTCTCTTTCGGAGACATAGCAATCCATAGGTTTTAAGATACTTACTAGTCAGGTACATTCTTAGGCGTTTAATATGCGGTGTTGAGTCCATTTCGTTGAGCAAGGAGTAGCTCTTGTCTATTCCATATTTGGCTTAAGGAACTTTATCTGTGCTCATTTCAATCTCTGGTTTTATGCAGCACCCCAACTCACCTTTCCCCTTAAGCAAGCATAAGTTGGTTTTCTAAATTTGAGACCCTGTTCTGTTCTGTAATTCAGTTCCTGTGTAGCCAAGTTTACATTCCGTGTATTACTGATATCTTATGATGTTTCTTTTTCTGTGTGACTTATTTCAGTTAGAATCATCATACCTGAATCCACTCATTGTGCTGCTAAGGGCCTGATGACACAGATTTCATTGCTGAGTGATATTGCTTTGTAAGTAAATACCACAACTTCTTTATCCATTTTTCAATTTCTGCGATGTTGAACTTGTACTGTAAACGAGGTTCTTGTAAACAGAGCCGTTCCACACTTTGGGGTGGCTGTGTCTTTTTGATTTTAAATTCCCTAAGCTATAGGACCATAAGTGGAAGTGGCCTAGGCTCTGTTGCTTTGTTTTTTAGATGTTTCAGGAAACACCATACACTTCTCCCGAGTGGTTGTTGGCAATTTACATCCCGCCCATCAGCATAACAAGGCTCCCAGTTCTCCATGGCCTGTCCTGCCTTTCTGGATTTTAACTTTTTTCAGATGGCCCTTTTGACCGGGGGGAAGTGAGACTTCATTGTAGTGCAGATTTCCTTTGCAAGCTTGCTTGGTTGGCCAAAAAGGGCGTATGCGTTTTTTCCTGAATTCAGGAAAAAACGCATACGCCCTTTTTGGCCAAGTGCATCATTGTGGACGTTCTGCCTCTTTTCCTATGCTTGCAATGCAATTCCAGTCTACCTCCTGAAATCGGTTTCCTGCAATTCTGCCCCGCTTTCAAGTCCTCTTGGCAGCCTTACTTCAGTCTATTTTTGGACGATAGCTGTCATTTATAACTCTGCAGGTTTGTGAATTACAGTGCCCCTGAGCTCCTTTCTTCAACTCGCTTTCTTGTGACCTGGCCGCAACACCGCAGGATGTCTTCAGGCCCTAATCTGTTTCTGGCACGGCACGCTGAGCCTTTGGTTAATTCCTCTTCCTGGTGGGAAATGAGAGTTAAATTTGCCCATCCAGACACCTCCAGCTAGTCTCTCATTGGTTCTCGCTATTCCTGTTCTTCTTCCACAGAAATTGCAAACTGGGCCAAACAGGAGGTTAAAGGGACTGACTCTCCAAGTGGGGAGAGTGTTAGTAAAGCGTCTGGAATGTTGCACCCGAGTACCAGGGTACGAAAACTGAGACATATTTGAACACGTCTCCCGATCACATGGTTGATCATACTCTAGGTTCCACATGCATGTTTTAGCTGAAGGAAGAATACCTTAAACCTGGGTAGTTGAAACCCGTGGAATGGGTACCATGCAATATGACTTCAAAGGGTCTTCATTTGCTCACCGAACCTCTCCAATCCTATCACTGCTACGTTTATGCCCCTGTACACATGCTTGATTCTCTTTCGGAGACATAGCAATCCATAGGTTTTAAGATACTTACTAGTCAGGTACATTCTTAGGCATTTAATATGCGGTGTTGAGTCCATTTCGTTGAGCAAGGAGTAGCTCTTGTCTATTCCATATTTGGCTTAAGGAACTTTATCTGTGCTCATTTCAATCTCTGGTTTTATGCAGCACCCCAACTCACCTTTACCCTTAAGCAAGCATAAGTTGGTTTTCTAAATTTGAGACCCTGTTCTGTTCTGTAATTCAGTTCCTGTATAGCCAAGTTTACATTCCGTGTATTAGTGATATCTTATGATGTTTCTTTTTCTGTGTGACTTATTTCAGTTAGAATCATCGTACCTGAATCCACTCATTATGCTGCTTCGGGCCTGATGACATAGATTTCATTGCTGAGTGATACTGCATTGTACGTAAGTACCACATGTTCTTTATCCATTTTTCACTTTCTGCGATGTTGAACTTGTACTGTAAACGAGGTTCTTGTAAACAGAGCCATTCCAAACTTTGGGGTGGCTGTGTCTTTTTGATTTTAATTTCCCTAAGCTATAGGACCATAAGTGGAAGTGCCCTAGGCTCTGTTGCTTTGTTTTTTAGATGTTTCAGGAAACACCATACACTTCTCCCGAGTGGTTGTTGGCAATTTACATCCCGCCCATCAGCATAACAAGGCTCCCAGTTCTCCATGGCCTGTCCTGCCTTTCTGGATTTTACACTTTTTTCAGATGGCCCTTTTGACCGGGGGGAAGTGAGACTTCATTGTAGTGCAGATTTCCTTTGCAAGCTTGCTTGGTTGGCCAAAAAGGGCGTATGCGTTTTTTCCTGAATATATTCAGGAAAAAACGCATACGCCCTTTTTGGCCAAGTGCATCATTGTGGACGTTCTGCCTCTTTTCCTATGCTTTCAATGCAATTTGAGTCTACCTCCTGAAATCGGTTTCCTGCAATTCTGCCCCGCTTTCAAGTCCTCTTGGCAGCCTTACTTCAGTCTATTTTTGGACGATAGCTGTCATTTATAACTCTGCAGGTTTGTGAATTACAGTGCCCCTGAGCTCCTTTCTTCAACTCGCTTTCTTGTGACCTGGCCGCAACACCGCAGGATGGCTTCAGGCCCTAATCTGGTTCCGGCACGGCATGCTGAGCCTTTGGTTATTTCCTCTTCCTGGTGGGAAATGAGAGTTAAATTTGCCCGTTCAGACACCTCCAGCTAGTCTCTCATTGGTTCTCGCTATTCCTGTTCATCTTCCGCAGAAATTGCAAACTGGGCCAAACAGGAGGTTAAAGGCGCTGACTTTCCAAGTGGGGAGAGTGTTAGTAAAGCGTCTGGAATGTTGCACCCGAGTACCAGGGTACGAAAACTGAGACATATTTGAACACGTCTCCCGTTCACATGGTTGATCATACCTGGGTTCCACATGCATGTTTTAGCTGAAGGAAGAATACCTTAAACCTGGGTAGTTGAAACCTGTGGAATGGGTACCATGCAATATGACTTCAAAGGGTCTTCATTTGCTCACCGAACCTCTCCAATCCTATCACTGCTGCGTTTATGCCCCTGTACACATGCTTGATTCTCTTTCGGAGACATAGCAATCCATAGGTTTTAAGATACTTACTAGTCAGGTACATTCTTAGGCGTTTAATATGCGGTGTTGAGTCCATTTCGTTGAGCAAGGAGTAGCTCTTGTCTATTCCATATTTGGCTTAAGGAACTTTATCTGTGCTCATTTCAATCTCTGGTTTTATGCAGCACCCCAACTCACCTTTCCCCTTAAGCAAGCATAAGTTGGTTTTCTAAATTTGAGACCCTGTTCTGTTCTGTAATTCAGTTCCTGTGTAGCCAAGTTTACATTTCGTGTATTACTGATATCTTATGATGTTTCTTTTTCTGTGTGACTTATTTCAGTTAGAATCATCGTACCTGAATCCACTCATTATGCTGCTAAGGGCCTGATGACATAGATTTCATTGCTGAGTGATACTGCATTGTACGTAAGTACCACAAGTTCTTTATCCATTTTTCACTTTCTGCGATGTTGAACTTGTACTGTAAACGAGGTTCTTGTAAACAGAGCCGTTCGAAACTTTGGGGTGGCTGTGTCTTTTTGATTTTAAATTCCCTAAGCTATAGGACCATAAGTGGAAGTGCCCTAGGCTCTGTTGCTTTGTTTTTTAGATGTTTCAGGAAACACCATACACTTCTCCCGAGTGTTTGTTGGCAATTTACATCCCGCCCTTCAGCATAACAAGGCTCCCAGTTCTCCATGGCCTGTCCTGCCTTTCTGGATTTTACACTTTTTTCAGATGGCCCTTTTGACCGGGGGGAAGTGAGACTTCATTGTAGTGCAGATTTCCTTTGCAAGCTTGCTTGGTTGGCCAAAAAGGGCGTATGCGTTTTTTCCTGAATATATTCAGGAAAAAACGCATACGCCCTTTTTGGCCAAGTGCATCATTGTGGACGTTCTGCCTCTTTTCCTATGCTTTCAATGCAATTCCAGTCTACCTCCTGAAATCGGTTTCCTGCAATTCTGCCCCGCTTTCAAGTCCTCTTGGCAGCCTTACTTCAGTCTATTTTTGGACGATAGCTGTCATTTATAACTCTGCAGGTTTGTGAATTACAGTGCCCCTGAGCTCCTTTCTTCAACTCGCTTTCTTTTGAGCTGGCCGCAACACCGCAGGATGGCTTCAGGCCCTAATCTGGTTCCGGCACGGCACGCTGAGCCTTTGGTTATTTCCTCTTCCTGGTGGGAAATGAGAGTTAAATTTGCCCGTCCAGACACCTCCAGCTAGCCTCTCATTGGTTCTCGCTATTCCTGTTCATCTTCCGCAGAAATTGCAAACTGGGCCAAACAGGAGGTTAAAGGCGCTGACTTTCCAAGTGGGGAGAGTGTTAGTAAAGCGTCTGGAATGTTGCACCCGAGTACCAGGGGAGGAAAACTGAGACATATTTGAACACGTCTCCCGTTCACATGGTTGATCATACTTGGGTTCCACATGCATGTTTTAGCTGAAGGAAGAATACCTAAAACCTGGGTAGTTGAAACCCGTGGAATGGGTACCATGCAATATGACTTCAAAGGGTCTTCATTTGCTCACCGAACCTCTCCAATCCTATCACTGCTGCGTTTATGCCCCTGTACACATGCTTGATTCTGTTTCGGAGACATAGCAATCCATAGGTTTTAAGATACTTACTAGTCAGGTACATTCTTAGGCGTTTAATATGCGGTATTGAGTCCATTTCGTTGAGCAAGGAGTAGCTCTTGTCTATTCCATATTTGGCTTAAGGAACTTTATCTGTGCTCATTTCAATCTCTGGTTTTATGCAGCACCCCAACTCACCTTTACCCTTAAGCAAAAATAAGTTGGTTTTCTAAATTTGAGACCCTGTTCTGTTCTGTAATTCAGTTCCTGTGTAGCCAAGTTTACATTCCGTGTATTACTGATATCTTATGATGTTTCTTTTTCTGTGTGACTTATTTCAGTTAGAATCATCATACCTGAATCCACTCATTGTGCTGCTAAGGGCCTGATGACACAGATTTCATTGCTGAGTGATATTGCTTTGTAAGTAAATACCACAACTTCTTTATCCATTTTTCAATTTCTGCGATGTTGAACTTGTACTGTAAACGAGGTTCTTGTAAACAGAGCCGTTCCAAACTTTGGGGTGGCTGTGTCTTTTTGATTTAAATTCCCTAAGCTATAGGACCATAAGTGGAAGTGCCCTAGGCTCTGTTGCTTTGTTTTTTAGATGTTTCAGGAAACACCATACACTTCTCCGGAGTGGTTGTTGGCAATTTACATCCCGCCCATCAGCATAACAAGGCTCCCAGTTCTCCATGGCCTGTCCTGCCTTTCTGGATTTTACACTTTTTTCAGATGGCCCTTTTGACCGGGGGGGAAGTGAGACTTCATTGTAGTGCAGATTTCCTTTGCAAGCTTGCTTGGTTGGCCAAAAAGGGCGTATGCGTTTTTTCCTGAATATATTCAGGAAAAAACGCATACGCCCTTTTTGGCCAAGTGCATCATTGTGGACGTTCTGCCTCTTTTCCTATGCTTTCAATGCAATTCCAGTCTACCTCCTGAAATCGGTTTCCTGCAATTCTGCCCCGCTTTCAAGTCCTCTTGGCAGCCTTACTTCAGTCTATTTTTGGACGATAGCTGTCATTTATAACTCTGCAGGTTTGTGAATTACAGTGCCCCTGAGCTCCTTTCTTCAACTCGCTTTCTTGTGACCTGGCCGCAACACCGCAGGATGTCTTCAGGCCCTAATCTGGTTCTGGCACGGCACGCTGAGCCTTTGGTTAATTCCTCTTCCTGGTGGGAAATGAGAGTTAAATTTGCCCATCCAGACACCTCCAGCTAGTCTCTCATTGGTTCTCGCTATTCCTGTTAATCTTCCACAGAAATTGCAAACTGGGCCAAACAGGAGGTTAAAGGGACTGACTCTCCAAGTGGGGAGAGTGTTAGTAAAGCGTCTGGAATGTTGCACCCGAGTACCAGGGTACGAAAACTGAGACATATTTGAACACGTCTCCCAATCACATGGTTGATCATACTCTAGGTCCCACATGCATGTTTTAGCTGAAGGAAGAATACCTTAAACCTGGGTAGTTGAAACCCGTGGAATGGGTACCATGCAATATGACTTCAAAGGGTCTTCATTTGCTCACCGAACCTCTCCAATCCTATCACTGCTGCGTTTATGCCCCTGTACACATGCTTGATTCTCTTTCGGAGACATAGCAATCCATAGGTTTTAAGATACTTACTAGTCAGGTACATTCGTAGGCATTTAATATGCGGTGTTGAGTCCATTTCGTTGAGCAAGGAGTAGCTCTTGTCTATTCCATATTTGGCTTAAGGAACTTTATCTGTGCTCATTTCAATCTCTGGTTTTATGCAGCACCCCAACTCACCTTTACCCTTAAGCAAGCATAAGTTGGTTTTCTAAATTTGAGACCCTGTTCTGTTCTGTAATTCAGTTCCTGTGTAGCCAAGTTTACATTCCGTGTATTAGTGGTATCTTATGATGTTTCTTTTTCTGTGTGACTTATTTCAGTTAGAATCATCGTACCTGAATCCACTCATTATGCTGCTAAGGGCCTGATGACATAGATTTCATTGCTGAGTGATACTGCATTGTACGTAAGTACCACAAGTTCTTTATCCATTTTTCACATTCTGCGATGTTGAACTTGTACTGTAAACGAGGTTCTTGTAAACAGAGCCGTTCGAAACTTTGGGGTGGCTGTGTCTTTTTGATTTTAAATTCCCTAAGCTATAGGACCATAAGTGGAAGTGCCCTAGGCTCTGTTGCTTTGTTTTTTAGATGTTTCAGGAAACACCATACACTTCTCCCGAGTGGTTGTTGGCAATTTACATCCCGCCCATCAGCATAACAAGGCTCCCAGTTCTCCATGGCCTGTCCTGCCTTTCTGGATTTTACACTTTTTTCAGATGGCCCTTTTGACCGGGGGGAAGTGAGACTTCATTGTAGTGCAGATTTCCTTTGCAAGCTTGCTTGGTTGGCCAAAAAGGGCGTATGCGTTTTTTCCTGAATATATTCAGGAAAAAACGCATACGCCCTTTTTGACCAAGTGCATCATTGTGGACGTTCTGCCTCTTTTCCTATGCTTTCAATGCAATTCCAGTCTACCTCCTGAAATCGGTTTCCTGCAATTCTGCCCCGCTTTCAAGTCCTCTTGGCAGCCTTACTTCAGTCTATTTTTGGACGATAGCTGTCATTTATAACTCTGCAGGTTTGTGAATTACAGTGCCCCTGAGCTCCTTTCTTCAACTCGCTTTCTTTTGAGCTGGCCGCAACACCGCAGGATGGCTTCAGGCTCTAATCTGGTTCCGGCACGGCACGCTGAGCCTTTGGTTATTTCCTCTTCCTGGTGGGAAATGAGAGTTAAATTTGCCCGTCCAGACACCTCCAGCTAGCCTCTCATTGGTTCTCGCTATTCCTGTTCATCTTCCGCAGAAATTGCAAACTGGGACAAACAGGAGGTTAAAGGCGCTGACTTTCCAAGTGGGGAGAGTGTTAGTAAAGCGTCTGGAATGTTGCACCCGAGTACCAGGGTACGAAAACTGAGACATATTTGAACACGTCTCCCGATCACATGGTTGATCATACTCTAGGTCCCACATGCATGTTTTAGCTGAAGGAAGAATACCTTAAACCTGGGTAGTTGAAACCCGTGGAATGGGTACCATGCAATATGACTTCAAAGGGTCTTCATTTGCTCACCGACCTCTCCAATCCTATCACTGCTGCATTTATGCCCCTGTACACATGCTTGATTCTCTTTCGGAGACATAGCAATCCATAGGTTTTAAGATACTTACTAGTCAGGTACATTCTTAGGCATTTAATATGCGGTGTTGAGTCCATTTCGTTGAGCAAGGAGTAGCTCTTGTCTATTCCATATTTGGCTTAAGGAACTTTATCTGTGCTCATTTCAATCTCTGGTTTTATGCAGCACCTCAACTCACCTTTACCCTTAAGCAAGCATAAGTTGGTTTTCTAAATTTGAGACCCTGTTCTGTTCTGTAATTCAGTTCCTGTGTAGCCAAGTTTACATTCCGTGTATTAGTGATATCTTATGATGTTTCTTTTTCTGTGTGACTTATTTCAGTTAGAATCATCGTACCTGAATCCACTCATTATGCTGCTACGGGCCTGATGACATAGATTTCATTGCTGAGTGATACTGCATTGTACGTAAGTACCACAAGTTCTTTATCCATTTTTCACTTTCTGCGATGTTGAACTTGTACTGTAAACGAGGTTCTTGTAAACAGAGCCGTTCCAAACTTTGGGGTGGCTGTGTCTTTTTGAATTTAATTTCCCTAAGCTATAGGACCATAAGTGGAAGTGCCCTAGGCTCTGTTGCTTTGTTTTTTAGATGTTTCAAGAAACACCATACACTTCTCCCGAGTGGTTGTTGGCAATTTACATCCCGCCCATCAGCATAACAAGGCTCCCAGTTCTCCATGGCCTGTCCTGCCTTTCTGGATTTTACACTTTTTTCAGATGGCCCTTTTGACCAGGGGGAAGTGAGACTTCATTGTAGTGCAGATTTCCTTTGCAAGCTTGCTTGGTTGGCCAAAAAGGGCGTATGCATTTTTTCCTGAATATATTCAGGAAAAAACGCATACTTACTTTTTGGCCAAGTGCATCATTGTGGACGTTCTGCCTCTTTTCCTATGCTTTCAATGCAATTCCAGTCTACCTCCTGAAATCGGTTTCCTGCAATTCTGCCCCGCTTTCAAGTCCTCTTGGCAGCCTTACTTCAGTCTATTTTTGGACGATAGCTGTCATTTATAACTCTGCAGGTTTGTGAATTACAGTGCCCCTGAGCTCCTTTCTTCAACTCGCTTTCTTGTGACCTGGCCGCAACACCGCAGGATGTCTTCAGGCCCTAATCTGGTTCCGGCACAGCATGCTGAGCCATTGGTTATTTCCTCTTCCTGGTGGGAAATGAGAGTTAAATTTGCCCGTCCAGACACCTCCAGCTAGTCTCTCATTGGTTCTCGCTATTCCTGTTCATCTTCCGCAGAAATTGCAAACTGGGCCAAACAGGAGGTTAAAGGCGCTGACTTTCCAAGTGGGGAGAGTGTTAGTAAAGCGTCTGGAATGTTGCACCCGAGTACCAGGGGAGGAAAACTGAGACATATTTGAACACGTCTCCCGTTCACATGGTTGATCATACTTGGGTTCCACATGCATGTTTTAGCTGAAGGAAGAATACCTAAAACCTGTGTATTTGAAACCCGTGGAATGGGTACCATGCAATATGACTTCAAAGGGTCTTCATTTGCTCACCGAACCTCTCCAATCCTATCACTGCTGCGTTTATGCCCCTGTACACATGCTTGATTCTGTTTCGGAGACATAGCAATCCATAGGTTTTAAGATACTTACTAGTCAGGTACATTCTTTGGCGTTTAATATGCGGTGTTGAGTCCATTTCGTTGAGCAAGGAGTAGCTCTTGTCTATTCCATATTTGGCTTAAGGAACTTTATCTGTGCTCATTTCAATCTCTGGTTTTATGCAGCACCCCAACTCACCTTTCCCCTTAAGCAAGCATAAGTTGGTTTTCTAAATTTGAGACCCTGTTCTGTTCTGTAATTCAGTTCCTGTGTAGCCAAGTTTCCATTCCTTGTATTACTGATATCTTATGATGTTTCTTTTTCTGTGTGACTTATTTCAGTTAGAATCATCATACCTGAATCCACTCATTGTGCTGCTAAGGGCCTGATGACACAGATTTCATTGCTGAGTGATATTGCTTTGTAAGTAAATACCACAACTTTTTTATCCATTTTTCACTTTCTGCGATGTTGAACTTGTACTGTAAATGAGGTTCTTGTAAACAGAGCCGTTCCAAACTTTGGGGTGGCTTTGTCTTTTTGATTTTAAATTCCCTAAGCTATAGGACCATAAGTGGAAGTACCCTAGGCTCTGTTGCTTTGTTTTTTAGATGTTTCAGGAAACACCATACACTTCTCCCGATTGGTTGTTGGCAATTTACATCCCGCCCTTCAGCATAACAAGGCTCCCAGTTCTCCATGGCCTGTCCTGCCTTTCTGGATTTTACACTTTTTTCAGATGGCCCTTTGACCGGGGGGAAGTGAGACTTCATTGTAGTGCAGATTTCCTTTGCAAGCTTGCTTGGTTGGCCAAAAAGGGCGTATGCGTTTTTTCCTGAATATATTCAGGAAAAAACGCATACGCCCTTTTTGGCCAAGTGCATCATTGTGGACGTTCTGCCTCTTTTCCTATGCTTTCAATGCAATTCCAGTCTACCTCCTGAAATCGGTTTCCTGCAATTCTGCCCCGCTTTCAAGTCCTCTTGGCAGCCTTACTTCAGTCTATTTTTGGACGATAGCTGTCATTTATAACTCTGCAGGTTTGCGAATTACAGTGCCCCTGAGCTCCTTTCTTCAACTCGCTTTCTTGTGACCTGGCCGCAACACCGCAGGATGGCTTCAGGCCCTAATCTGGTTCTGGCACGGCACGCTGAGCCTTTGGTTATTTCGTCCTCCTGGTGGGAAATGAGAGTTAAATTTGCCCGTCCAGACACCTCCAGCTAGCCTATCATTGGTTCTCGCTATTCCTGTTCATCTTCCGCAGAAATTGCAAACTGGGCCAAACAGGAGGTTAAAGGGACTGACTCTCCAAGTCGGGAGAGTGTTAGTAAAGCGTCTGGAAAGTTGCACCCGAGTACCAGGGTACGAAAACTGAGACATATTTGAACACGTCTCCCGATCACATGGTTGATCATACTCTAGGTTCCACATGCATGTTTTAGCTGAAGGGAGAATACCTTAAACCTGGGTAGTTGAAACCCGTGGAATGGGTACCATGCAATATGACTTCAAAGGGTCTTCATTTGCTCACCGAACCTCTCCAATCCTATCACTGCTGCGTTTATGCCCCTGTACACATGCATGATTCTCTTTCAGAGACATAGCACTCCATAGGTTTTAAGATACTTACTAGTCATGTACATTCTTAGGCGTTTAATATGCGGTGTTGAGTCCATTTCGTTGAGCAAGGAGTAGCTCTTGTCTTTTCCATATTTGACTTAAGGAACTTTATCTGTGCTCATTTCAATCTCTGGTTTTATGCAGCACCCCAACTCACCTTTACCCTTAAGCAAGCATAAGTTGGTTTTCTAAATTTGAGACCCTGTTCTGTTCTGTAATTCAGTTCCTGTGTAGCCAAGTTTACATTCCGTGTATTACTGATATCTTATGATGTTTCTTTTTCTGCGTGACTTATTTCAGTTAGAATCATCATACCTGAATCTACTCATTGTGCTGCTAAGGGCCTGATGACACAGATTTCATTGCTGAGTGATATTGCTTTGTAAGTAAATACCACAACTTCTTTATCCATTTTTCACTTTCTGCGATGTTGAACTTGTACTGTAAACGAGGTTCTTGTAAACAGAGCCGTTCCAAACTTTGGGGTGGCTGTGTCTTTTTGATTTTAATTTCCCTAAGCTATAGGACCATAAGTGGAAGTGCCCTAGGTTCTGTTGCTTTGTTTTTTAGATGTTTCAGGAAACACCATACACTTCTCCCGAGTGGTTGTTGGCAATTTACATCCCGCCCATCAGCATAACAAGGCTCCCAGTTCTCCATGGCCTGTCCTGCCTTTCTGTATTTTAAACTTTTTTCAGATGGCCCTTTTGACCGGGGGGAATTGAGACTTCATTGTAGTGCAGATTTCCTTTGCAAGCTTGCTTGGTTGGCCAAAAAGGGCGTATGCGTTTTTTCCTGAATATATTCAGGAAAAAACGCATACGCCCTTTTTGGCCAAGTGCATCATTGTGGACGTTCTGCCTCTTTTCCTATGCTTTCAATGCAATTCCAGTCTACCTCCTGAAATCGGTTTCCTGCAATTCTGCCCCACTTTCAAGTCCTCTTGGCAGCCTTACTTCAGTCTATTTTTGGACGATAGCTGTCATTTATAACTCTGCAGGTTTGTGAATTACAGTGCCCCTGAGCTCCTTTCTTCAACTCGCTTTCTTGTGAGCTGGCCGCAACACCGCAGGATGGCTTCAGGCCCTAATCTGGTTCCGGCACGGCACGCTGAACCTTTGGTTAATTCCTCTTCCTGGTGGGAAATGAGAGTTAAATTTGCCCGTCCAGACACCTCCAGCTAGTCTCTCATTGGTTCTCGCTATTCCTGTTCATCTTCCGCAGAAATTGCAAACTGGGCCAAACAGGAGGTTAAAGGGACTGACTCTCCAAGTCGGGAGAGTGTTAGTAAAGCGTCTGGAATGTTGCACCCGAGTACCAGGGTACGAAAACTGAGACATATTTGAACACGTCTCCCGATCACATGGTTGATCATACTCTGGGTTCCACATGCATGTTTTAGCTGAAGGAAGAATACCTTAAACCTGGGTAGTTGAAACCCGTGGAATGGGTACCATGCAATATGACTTCAAAGGGTCTTCATTTGCTCACCGAACCTCTCCAATCCTATCACTGCTGCGTTTATGCCCCTGTACACATGCTTGATTCTCTTTCGGAGACATAGCAATCCATAGGTTTTAAGATACTTACTAGTCAGGTACATTCTTAGGCGTTTAATATGGGGTGTTGAGTCCATTTCGTTGAGCAAGGAGTAGCTCTTGTCTATTCCATATTTGGCTTAAGGAATTTTATTTGTGCTCATTTCAATCTCTGGTTTTATGCAGCACCCCAACTCACCTTTCCCCTTAAGCAAGCATAAGTTGGTTTTCTAAATTTGAGACCCTGTTCTGTTCTGTAATTCAGTTCCTGTGTAGCCAAGTTTACATTCCGTGTATTACTGATATCTTATGATGTTTCTTTTTCTGTGTGACTTATTTCAGTTAGAATCATCGTACCTGAATCCACTCATTATGCTTCTATGGGCCTGATGACATAGATTTCATTGCTGAGTGATACTGCATTGTACGTAAGTACCACAAGTTCTTTATCCATTTTTCTCTTTCTGTGATATTGAACTTGTACGGTAAACGAGGTTCTTGTAAACGGAGGCGTTCGAAACTTTGGGGTGGCTGTGTCTTTTTTGATTTTAATTTCCCTAAGCTATAGGACCATAGTGGAAGTGCCCTAGGCTCTGTTGCTTTGTTTTTTAGATGTTTCAGGAAACACCATACACTTCTCCTGAGTGTCTGTTGGCAATTTACATCCCGCCCATCAGCATAACAAGGCTCCCAGTTCTCCTTGGCCTGTCCTGCCTTTCTGGATTTTACACTTTTTTCAGATGGCCCTTTTAACCGGGGAGAAGTGAGACTTCATTGTACTGCAGATTTCCTTTGCAAGTTTGCTTGGTTGACCAAAAAGGGCGTATGCGTTTTTCCCTGAATATATTCAGGAAAAAACGCATACGCCCTTTTTGGCCAAGTGCATCATTGTGGACGTTCTGCCTCTTTTCCTATGCTTTCAATGCAATTCCAGTCTACCTCCTGAAATCGGTTTCCTGCAATTCTGCCCCGCTTTCAAGTCCTCTTGGCAGCCTTACTTCAGTCTATTTTTGGACGATAGCTGTCATTTATAACTCTGCAGGTTTGTGAATTACAGTGCCCCTGAGCTCCTTTCTTCAACTCGCTTTCTTGTGAACTGGCCGCAACACCGCAGGATGTCTTCAGGCCCTAATCTGGTTCTGGCACAGCACGCTGAGCCTTTGGTTAATTCCTCTTCCTGGTGGGAAATGAGAGTTAAATTTGCCCATACTAACACCTCCAGCTAGTCTCTCATTGATTCTCGCTATTCCTGTTCATCTTCCGCAGAAATTGCAAACTGGGCCAAACAGGAGGTTAAAGGGACTGACTCTCCAAGTGGGGAGAGTGTTAGTAAAGCGTCTGGAATGTTGCACCCGAGTACCAGGGGAGGAAAACTGAGACATATTTGAACACGTCTCCCGTTCACATGGTTGATCATACTTGGGTTCCACATGCATGTTTTAGCTGAAGGAAGAATACCTAAAACCTGTGTATTTGAAACCCGTGGAATGGGTACCATGCAATATGACTTCAAAGGGTCTTCATTTGCTCACCGAACCTCTCCAATCCTATCACTGCTGCGTTTATGCCCCTGTACACATGCTTGATTCTGTTTCGGAGACATAGCAATCCATAGGTTTTAAGATACTTACTAGTCAGGTACATTCTTAGGCGTTTAATATGCGGTGTTGAGTCCATTTCGTTGAGCAAGGAGTAGCTCTTGTCTATTCCATATTTGGCTTAAGGAACTTTATCTGTGCTCATTTCAATCTCTGGTTTTATGCAGCACCCCAACTCACCTTTCCCCTTAAGCAAGCATAAGTTGGTTTTCTAAATTTGAGACCCTGTTCTGTTCTGTAATTCAGTTCCTGTGTAGCCAAGTTTCCATTCCGTGTATTACTGATATCTTATGATGTTTCTTTTTCTGTGTGACTTATTTCAGTTAGAATCATCATACCTGAATCCACTCATTGTGCTGCTAAGGGCCTGATGACACAGATTTCATTGCTGAGTGATATTGCTTTGTAAGTAAATACCACAACTTTTTTATCCATTTTTCACTTTCTGCGATGTTGAACTTGTACTGTAAATGAGGTTCTTGTAAACAGAGCCGTTCCAAACTTTGGGGTGGCTTTGTCTTTTTGATTTTAAATTCCCTAAGCTATAGGACCATAAGTGGAAGTACCCTAGGCTCTGTTGCTTTGTTTTTTAGATGTTTCAGGAAACACCATACACTTCTCCCGAGTGGTTGTTGGCAATTTACATCCCGCCCTTCAGCATAACAAGGCTCCCAGTTCTCCATGGCCTGTCCTGCCTTTCTGGATTTTACACTTTTTTCAGATGGCCCTTTGACCGGGGGGAAGTGAGACTTCATTGTAGTGCAGATTTCCTTTGCAAGCTTGCTTGGTTGGCCAAAAAGGGCGTATGCGTTTTTTCCTGAATATATTCAGGAAAAAACGCATACGCCCTTTTTGGCCAAGTGCATCATTGTGGACGTTCTGCCTCTTTTCCTATGCTTTCAATGCAATTCCAGTCTACCTCCTGAAATCGGTTTCCTGCAATTCTGCCCCGCTTTCAAGTCCTCTTGGCAGCCTTACTTCAGTCTATTTTTGGACGATAGCTGTCATTTATAACTCTGCAGGTTTGCGAATTACAGTGCCCCTGAGCTCCTTTCTTCAACTCGCTTTCTTGTGACCTGGCCGCAACACCGCAGGATGGCTTCAGGCCCTAATCTGGTTCTGGCACGGCACGCTGAGCCTTTGGTTATTTCGTCCTCCTGGTGGGAAATGAGAGTTAAATTTGCCCGTCCAGACACCTCCAGCTAGCCTATCATTGGTTCTCGCTATTCCTGTTCATCTTCCGCAGAAATTGCAAACTGGGCCAAACAGGAGGTTAAAGGGACTGACTCTCCAAGTCGGGAGAGTGTTAGTAAAGCGTCTGGAAAGTTGCACCCGAGTACCAGGGTACGAAAACTGAGACATATTTGAACACGTCTCCCGATCACATGGTTGATCATACTCTAGGTTCCACATGCATGTTTTAGCTGAAGGGAGAATACCTTAAACCTGGGTAGTTGAAACCCGTGGAATGGGTACCATGCAATATGACTTCAAAGGGTCTTCATTTGCTCACCGAACCTCTCCAATCCTATCACTGCTGCGTTTATGCCCCTGTACACATGCATGATTCTCTTTCAGAGACATAGCACTCCATAGGTTTTAAGATACTTACTAGTCATGTACATTCTTAGGCGTTTAATATGCGGTGTTGAGTCCATTTCGTTGAGCAAGGAGTAGCTCTTGTCTTTTCCATATTTGACTTAAGGAACTTTATCTGTGCTCATTTCAATCTCTGGTTTTATGCAGCACCCCAACTCACCTTTACCCTTAAGCAAGCATAAGTTGGTTTTCTAAATTTGAGACCCTGTTCTGTTCTGTAATTCAGTTCCTGTGTAGCCAAGTTTACATTCCGTGTATTACTGATATCTTATGATGTTTCTTTTTCTGCGTGACTTATTTCAGTTAGAATCATCATACCTGAATCTACTCATTGTGCTGCTAAGGGCCTGATGACACAGATTTCATTGCTGAGTGATATTGCTTTGTAAGTAAATACCACAACTTCTTTATCCATTTTTCACTTTCTGCGATGTTGAACTTGTACTGTAAACGAGGTTCTTGTAAACAGAGCCGTTCCAAACTTTGGGGTGGCTGTGTCTTTTTGATTTTAATTTCCCTAAGCTATAGGACCATAAGTGGAAGTGCCCTAGGTTCTGTTGCTTTGTTTTTTAGATGTTTCAGGAAACACCATACACTTCTCCCGAGTGGTTGTTGGCAATTTACATCCCGCCCATCAGCATAACAAGGCTCCCAGTTCTCCATGGCCTGTCCTGCCTTTCTGTATTTTACACTTTTTTCAGATGGCCCTTTTGACCGGGGGGAATTGAGACTTCATTGTAGTGCAGATTTCCTTTGCAAGCTTGCTTGGTTGGCCAAAAAGGGCGTATGCGTTTTTTCCTGAATATATTCAGGAAAAAACGCATACGCCCTTTTTGGCCAAGTGCATCATTGTGGACGTTCTGCCTCTTTTCCTATGCTTTCAATGCAATTCCAGTCTACCTCCTGAAATCGGTTTCCTGCAATTCTGCCCCACTTTCAAGTCCTCTTGGCAGCCTTACTTCAGTCTATTTTTGGACGATAGCTGTCATTTATAACTCTGCAGGTTTGTGAATTACAGTGCCCCTGAGCTCCTTTCTTCAACTCGCTTTCTTGTGAGCTGGCCGCAACACCGCAGGATGGCTTCAGGCCCTAATCTGGTTCCGGCACGGCACGCTGAACCTTTGGTTAATTCCTCTTCCTGGTGGGAAATGAGAGTTAAATTTGCCCGTCCAGACACCTCCAGCTAGTCTCTCATTGGTTCTCGCTATTCCTGTTCATCTTCCGCAGAAATTGCAAACTGGGCCAAACAGGAGGTTAAAGGGACTGACTCTCCAAGTCGGGAGAGTGTTAGTAAAGCGTCTGGAATGTTGCACCCGAGTACCAGGGTACGAAAACTGAGACATATTTGAACACGTCTCCCGATCACATGGTTGATCATACTCTGGGTTCCACATGCATGTTTTAGCTGAAGGAAGAATACCTTAAACCTGGGTAGTTGAAACCCGTGGAATGGATACCATGCAATATGACTTCAAAGGGTCTTCATTTGCTCACCGAACCTCTCCAATCCTATCACTGCTGCGTTTATGCCCCTGTACACATGCTTGATTCTCTTTCGGAGACATAGCAATCCATAGGTTTTAAGATACTTACTAGTCAGGTACATTCTTAGGCGTTTAATATGGGGTGTTGAGTCCATTTCGTTGAGCAAGGAGTAGCTCTTGTCTATTCCATATTTGGCTTAAGGAATTTTATTTGTGCTCATTTCAATCTCTGGTTTTATGCAGCACCCCAACTCACCTTTCCCCTTAAGCAAGCATAAGTTGGTTTTCTAAATTTGAGACCCTGTTCTGTTCTGTAATTCAGTTCCTGTGTAGCCAAGTTTACATTCCGTGTATTACTGATATCTTATGATGTTTCTTTTTCTGTGTGACTTATTTCAGTTAGAATCATCGTACCTGAATCCACTCATTATGCTGCTATGGGCCTGATGACATAGATTTCATTGCTGAGTGATACTGCATTGTACGTAAGTACCACAAGTTCTTTATTCATTTTTCTCTTTCTGTGATATTGAACTTGTACGGTAAACGAGGTTCTTGTAAACGGAGGCGTTCGAAACTTTGGGGTGGCTGTGTCTTTTTTGATTTTAATTTCCCTAAGCTATAGGACCATAGTGGAAGTGCCCTAGGCTCTGTTGCTTTGTTTTTTAGATGTTTCAGGAAACACCATACACTTCTCCTGAGTGTCTGTTGGCAATTTACATCCCGCCCATCAGCATAACAAGGCTCCCAGTTCTCCTTGGCCTGTCCTGCCTTTCTGGATTTTACACTTTTTTCAGATGGCCCTTTTAACCGGGGAGAAGTGAGACTTCATTGTACTGCAGATTTCCTTTGCAAGTTTGCTTGGTTGACCAAAAAGGGCGTATGCGTTTTTCCCTGAATATATTCAGGAAAAAACGCATACGCCCTTTTTGGCCAAGTGCATCATTGTGGACGTTCTGCCTCTTTTCCTATGCTTTCAATGCAATTCCAGTCTACCTCCTGAAATCGGTTTCCTGCAATTCTGCCCCGCTTTCAAGTCCTCTTGGCAGCCTTACTTCAGTCTATTTTTGGACGATAGCTGTCATTTATAACTCTGCAGGTTTGTGAATTACAGTGCCCCTGAGCTCCTTTCTTCAACTCGCTTTCTTGTGAACTGGCCGCAACACCGCAGGATGTCTTCAGGCCCTAATCTGGTTCTGGCACAGCACGCTGAGCCTTTGGTTAATTCCTCTTCCTGGTGGGAAATGAGAGTTAAATTTGCCCATACTAACACCTCCAGCTAGTCTCTCATTGATTCTCGCTATTCCTGTTCATCTTCCGCAGAAATTGCAAACTGGGCCAAACAGGAGGTTAAAGGGACTGACTCTCCAAGTGGGGAGAGTGTTAGTAAGCGTCTGGAATGTTGCACCCGAGTACCAGGGTACGAAAACTGAGACATATTTGAACACGTCTCCCGATCACATGGTTGATCATACTCTAGGTTCCACATGCATGTTTTAGCTGAAGGAAGAATACCTTAAACCTGGGTAGTTGAAACCCGTGAAATGGGTACCATGCAATATGACTTCAAACGGTCTTCATTTGCTCACCGAACCTCTCCAATCCTATCACTGCTGCGTTTATGCCCCTGTACACATGCTTGATTCTCTTTCGGAGACATAGCAATCCATAGGTTTTAAGATACTTACTAGACAGGTACATTCTTAGGCGTTTAATATGCGGTGTTGAGTCCATTTCGTTGAGCAAGGAGTAGCTCTTGTCTATTCCATATTTGGCTTAAGGAACTTTATCTGTGCTCATTTCAATCTCTGGTTTTATGCAGCACCCCAACTCACCTTTACCCTTAAGCAAGCATAAGTTGGTTTTCTAAATTTGAGACCCTGTTCTGTTCTGTAATTCAGTTCCTGTATAGCCAAGTTTACATTCCGTGTATTAGTGATATCTTATGATGTTTCTTTTTCTGTGTGACTTATTTCAGTTAGAATCATCGTACCTGAATCCACTCATTATGCTGCTACGGGCCTGATGACATAGATTTCATTGCTGAGTGATACTGCATTGTACGTAAGTACCACAAGTTCTTTATCCATTTTTCACTTTCTGCGATGTTGAACTTGTACTGTAAACGAGGTTCTTGTAAACAGAACCGTTCCAAACTTTGGGGTGGCTGTGTCTTTTTGATTTTAATTTCCCTAAGCTATAGGACCATAAGTGGAAGTGCCCTAGGCTCTGTTGCTTTGTTTTTTAGATGTTTCAGGAAACACCATACACTTCTCCCGAGTGGTTGTTGGCAATTTACATCCCGCCCATCAGCATAACAAGGCTCCCAGTTCTCCATGGCCTGTCCTGCCTTTCTGGATTTTACACGTTTTTCAGATGGCCCTTTTGACCGGGGGGAAGTGAGACTTCATTGTAGTGCAGATTTCCTTTGCAAGCTTGCTTGGTTGGCCAAAAAGGGCGTATGCGTTTTTTCCTGAATATATTCAGGAAAAAACGCATACGCCCTTTTTGGCCAAGTGCATCATTGTGGACGTTCTGCCTCTTTTCCTATGCTTTCAATGCAATTCCAGTCTACCTCCTGAAATCGGTTTCCTGCAATTCTGCCCCGCTTTCAAGTCCTCTTGGCAGCCTTACTTCAGTCTATTTTTGGACGATAGCTGTCATTTATAACTCTGCAGGTTTGTGAATTACAGTGCCCCTGAGCTCCTTTCTTCAACTCGCTTTCTTGTGACCTGGCCGCAACACCGCAGGATGGCTTCAGGCCCTAATCTGGTTCCGGCACGGCATGCTGAGCCTTTGGTTATTTCCTCTTCCTGGTGGGAAATGAGAGTTAAATTTGCCCGTCCAGACACCTTCAGCTAGTCTCTCATTGGTTCTCGCTATTCCTGTTCATCTTCCGCAGAAATTGCAAACTGGGCCAAACAGGAGGTTAAAGGCGCTGACTTTCCAAGTGGGGAGAGTGTTAGTAAAGCGTCTGGAATGTTGCACCCGACTACCAGGGTACGAAAATTGAGACATATTTGAACACGTCTCCCGTTCACATGGTTGATCATACTTGGGTTCCACATGCATGTTTTAGCTGAAGGAAGAATACCTTAAACCTGGGTAGTTGAAACCCGTGGAATGGGTACCATGCAATATGACTTCAAAGGGTCTTCATTTGCTCACCGAACCTCTCCAATCCTATCACTGCTGCGTTTATGCCCCTGTACACATGCTTGATTCTCTTTCGGAGACATAGCAATCTATAGGTTTTAAGATACTTACTAGTCAGTTACATTCTTAGGCGTTTAATATGCGGTGTTGAGTCCATTTCGTTGAGCAAGGAGTAGCTCTTGTCTATTCCATATTTGGCTTAAGGAACTTTATCTGTGCTCATTTCAATCTCTGGTTTTATGCAGCACCCCAACTCACCTTTCCCCTTAAGCAAGCATAAGTTGGTTTTCTAAATTTGAGAACCTGTTCTGTTCTGTAATTCAGTTCCTGTGTAGCCAAGTTTACATTCCGTGTATTACTGATATCTTATGATGTTTCTTTTTCTGTGTGACTTATTTCAGTTAGAATCATCATACCTGAATCCACTCATTGTGCTGCTAAGTGCCTGATGACACAGATTTCATTGCTGAGTGATATTGCTTTGTAAGTAAATACCGCAACTTCTTTATCCATTTTTCACTTTCTGCGATATTGAACTTGTACTGTAAACGAGGTTCTTGTAAACAGAGCCGTTCCAAACTTTGGGGTGGCTGTGTCTTTTTGATTTTAATTTCCCTAAGCTATAGGACCATAAGTGGAAGTGCCCTAGGTTCTGTTGCTTTGTTTTTTAGATGTTTCAGGAAACACCATACACTTCTCCCGAGTGGTTGTTGGCAATTTACATCCCGCCCATCAGCATAACAAGGCTCCCAGTTCTCCATGGCCTGTCCTGCCTTTCTGGATTTTACACTTTTTTCAGATAGCCCTTTTGACCGGGGGGAAGTGAGACTTCATTGTAGTGCAGATTTCCTTTGCAAGCTTGCTTGGTTGGCCAAAAAGGGCGTATGCGTTTTTTCCTGAATATATTCAGGAAAAAACGCATACGCCCTTTTTGGCCAAGTGCATCATTGTGGACGTTCTGCCTCTTTTCCTATGCTTTCAATGCAATTCCAGTCTACCTCCTGAAATCGGTTTCCTGCAATTCTGCCCCGCTTTCAAGTCCTCTTGGCAGCCTTACTTCAGTCTATTTTTGGACGATAGCTGTCATTTATAACTCTGCAGGTTTGTGAATTACAGTGCCCCTGAGCTCCTTTCTTCAACTCGCTTTCTTGTGAGCTGGCCGAAACACCCAGGATGGCTTCAGGCCCTAATCTGGTTCTGGCACGGCATGCTGAGCCTTTGGTTAATTCCTCTTCCTGGTGGGAAATGAGAGTTAAATTTGCCCGTCCAGACACCTCCAGCTAGTCTCTCATTGGTTCTCGCTATTCCTGTTCATCTTCCGCAGAAATTGCAAACTGGGCCAAACAGGAGGTTAAAGGGACTGACTCTCCAAGTCGGGAGAGTGTTAGTAAAGTGTCTGGAATGTTGCACCCGAGTACCAGGGTACGAAAACTGAGACATATTTGAACACGTCTCCCGATCACATGGTTGATCATACTCTAGGTTCCACATGCATGTTTTAGCTGAAGGAAGAATACCTTAAACCTGGGTAGTTGAAACCCGTGGAATGGGTACCATGCAATATGACTTCAAAGGGTCTTCATTTGCTCACCGAACCTCTCCAATCCTATCACTGCTGCGTTTATGCCCCTGTACACATGCTTGATTCTCTTTTGGAGACATAGCAATCCATAGGTTTTAAGATACTTACTAGTCAGGTACATTCTTAGGCGTTTAATATGGGGTGTTGAGTCCATTTCGTTGAGCAAGGAGTAGCTCTTGTCTATTCCATATTTGGCTTAAGGAACTTTATCTGTGCTCATTTCAATCTCTGGTTTTATGCAGCACCCCAACTCACCTTTACCCTTAAGCAAGCATAAGTTGGTTTTCTAAATTTGAGACCCTGTTCTGTTCTGTAATTCAGTTCCTGTGTAGCCAAGTTTACATTCCGTGTATTACTGATATCTTATGATGTTTCTTTTTCTGTGTGACTTATTTCAGTTAGAATCATCATACCTGAATCCACTCATTGTGCTGCTAAGGGCCTGATGACACAGATTTCATTGCTGAGTGATATTGCTTTGTAAGTAAATACCACAACTTCTTTATCCATTTTTCACTTTCTGCGATGTTGAACTTGTACTGTAAACGAGGTTCTTGTAAACAGAGCCGTCCCAAACTTTGGGGTGGCTGTGTCTTTTTGATTTTAATTTCCCTAAGCTATAGGACCATAAGTGGAAGTGCCCTAGGTTCTGTTGCTTTGTTTTTTAGATGTTTCAGGAAACACCATACACTTCTCCCGAGTGGTTGTTGGCAATTTACATCCCGCCCATCAGCATAACAAGGCTCCCAGTTCTCCATGGCCTGTCCTGCCTTTCTGGATTTTACACTTTTTTCAGATGGCCCTTTTGACCGGGGGGATGTGAGACTTCATTGTAGTGCAGATTTCCTTTGCAAGCTTGCTTGGTTGGCCAAAAAGGGCGTATGCGTTTTTTCCTGAATATATTCAGGAAAAAACGCATACGCCCTTTTTGGCCAAGTGCATCATTGTGGACGTTCTGCCTCTTTTCCTATGCTTTCAATGCAATTCCAGTCTACCTCCTGAAATCGGTATCCTGCAATTCTGCCCCGCTTTCAAGTCCTCTTGGCAGCCTTACTTCAGTCTATTTTTGGATGATAGCTGTCATTTATAACTCTGCAGGTTTGTGAATTACAGTGCCCCTGAGCTCCTTTCTTCAACTTGCTTTCTTGTGATCTGGCCGCAACACCGCAGGATGGCTTCAGGCCCTAATCTGGTTCCGGCACGGCACGCTGAGCCTTTGGTTATTTCCTCTTCCTGGTGGGAAATGAGAGTTAAATTTGCCCGTCCAGACACCTCCAGCTAGTCTCTCATTGGTTCTCGCTATTCCTGTTCATCTTCCGCAGAATTTGCAAACTGGGCCAAACAGGAGGTTAAAGGCGCTGACTCTCCAAGTGGGGAGAGTGTTAGTAAAGCGTCTGGAATGTTGCACCCGAGTACCAGGGGAGGAAAACTGAGACATATTTGAACACGTCTCCCGTTCACATGGTTGATCATACTTGGGTTCCACATGCATGTTTTAGCTGAAGGAAGAATACCTTAAACCTGGAGAGTTAAGACCCGTGTAATGGGTACCATGCAATATGACTTCAAAGGGTCTTCATTTGCTCACCGAACCTCTCCAATCCTATCACTGCTGCGTTTATGCCCCTGTACACATGCTTGATTCTCTTTCGGAGACATAGCGATCCATAGGTTTTAAGATACTTACTAGTCAGGTACATTCTTAGGCGTTTAATATGCGGTGTTGAGTCCATTTCGTTGAGCAAGGAGTAGCTCTTGTCTATTCCATATTTGACTTAAGGAACTTTATCTGTGCTCATTTCAATCTCTGGTTTTATGCAGCACCCCAACTCACCTTTCCCCTTAAGCAAGCATAAGTTGGTTTTCTAAATTTGAGACCTTGTTCTGTTCTGTAATTCAGTTCCTGTGTAGCCAAGTTTACATTCCGTGTATTACTGATATCTTATGATGTTTCTTTTTCTGTGTGACTTATTTCAGTTAGAATCATCATACCTGAATCCACTCATTGTGCTGCTAAGGGCCTGATGACACAGATTTCATTGCTGAGTGATATTGCTTTGTAAGTAAATACCACAACTTCTTTATCCATTTTTCACTTTCTGCGATGTTGAACTTGTACTGTAAACGAGGTACTTGTAAACAGAGCCGTTCGAAACTTTGGGGTGGCTGTGTCTTTTTGATTTTAAATTCCATAAGCTATAGGACCATAAGTGGAAGTGCCCTAGGCTCTGTTGCTTTGTTTTTTAGATGTTTCAGGAAACACCATACACTTCTCCCGAGTGTTTGTTGGCAATTTACATCCCGCCCTTCAGCATAACAAGGCTCCCAGTTCTCCATGGCGTGTCCTGCCTTTCTGGATTTTACACTTTTTTCAGATGGCCCTTTTGACCGGGGGGAAGTGAGACTTCATTGTAGTGCAGATTTCCTTTGCAAGCTTGCTTGGTTGGCCAAAAAGGGCGTATGCGTTTTTTCCTGAATATATTCAGGAAAAAACTCATACGCCCTTTTTGGCCAAGTGCATCATTGTGGACGTTCTGCCTCTTTTCCTATGCTTTCAATGCAATTCCAGTCTACCTCCTGAAATCGGTTTCCTGCAATTCTGCCCCGCTTTCAAGTCCTCTTGGCAGCCTTACTTCAGTCTATTTTTGGACGATAGCTGTCATTTATAACTCTGCAGGTTTGTGAATTACAGTGCCCCTGAGCTCCTTTCTTCAACTCGCTTTCTTTTGAGCTGGCCGCAACACCGCAGGATGGCTTCAGGCCCTAATCTGGTTCCGGCACGGCACGCTGAGCCTTTGGTTATTTCCTCTTCCTGGTGGGAAATGAGAGTTAAATTTGCCCGTCCAGACACCTCCAGCTAGCCTCTCATTGGTTCTCGCTATTCCTGTTCATCTTCCGCAGAAATTGCAAACTGGGCCAAACAGGAGGTTAAAGGCGCTGACTTTCCAAGTGGGGAGAGTGTTAGTAAAGCGTCTGGAATGTTGCACCTGAGTACCAGGGGAGGAAAACTGAGACATATTTGAACACGTCTCCCGATCACATGGTTGATCATACTTGGGTTCCACATGCATGTTTTAGCTGAAGGAAGAATACCTAAAACCTGGGTAGTTGAAACCCGTGGAATGGGTACCATGCAATATGACTTCAAAGGGTCTTCATTTGCTCACCGAACCTCTCCAATCCTATCACTGCTGCGTTTATGCCCCTGTACACATGCTTGATTCTGTTTCGGAGACATAGCAATCCATAGGTTTTAAGATACTTACTAGTCAGGTACATTCTTAGGCGTTTAATATGCGGTGTTGAGTCCATTTCGTTGAGCAAGGAGTAGCTCTTGTCTATTCCATATTTGGCTTAAGGAACTTTATCTGTGCTCATTTCAATCTCTGGTTTTATGCAGCACCCCAACTCACCTTTCCCCTTAAGCAAGCATAAGTTGGTTTTCTAAATTTGAGACCCTGTTCTGTTCTGTAATTCAGTTCCTGTGTAGCCAAGTTTCCATTCCGTGTATTACTGATATCTTATGATGTTTCTTTTTCTGTGTGACTTATTTCAGTTAGAATCATCATACCTGAATCCACTCATTGTGCTGCTAAGGGCCTGATGACACAGATTTCATTGCTGAGTGATATTGCTTTGTAAGTAAATACCACAACTTCTTTATCCATTTTTCAATTTCTGCGATGTTGAACTTGTACTGTAAACGAGGTTCTTGTAAACAGAGCCGTTCCAAACTTTGGGGTGGCTGTGTCTTTTTGATTTTAAATTCCCTAAGCTATAGGACCATAAGTGGAAGTGCCCTAGGCTCTGTTGCTTTGTTTTTTAGATGTTTCAGGAAACACCATACACTTCTCCCGAGTGGTTGTTGGCAATTTACATCCCACCCATCAGCATAACAAGGCTCACAGTTCTCCATGGCCTGTCCTGCCTTTCTGGATTTTACACTTTTTTCAGATGGCCCTTTTGACCGGGGGGAAGTGAGACTTCATTGTAGTGCAGATTTCCTTTGCAAGCTTGCTTGGTTGGCCAAAAAGGGCGTATGCGTTTTTTCCTGAATATATTCAGGAAAAAACGCATACGCCCTTTTTGGCCAAGTGCATCATTGTGGACGTTCTGCCTCTTTTCCTATGCTTGCAATGCAATTCCAGTCTACCTCCTGAAATCGGTTTCCTGCAATTCTGCCCCGCTTTCAAGTCCTCTTGGCAGCCTTACTTCAGTCTATTTTTGGACGATAGCTGTCATTTATAACTCTGCAGGTTTGTGAATTACAGTGCCCCTGAGCTCCTTTCTTCAACTCGCTTTCTTTTGAGCTGGCCGCAACACCGCAGGATGGCTTCAGGCCCTAATCTGGTTCCGGCACGGCACGCTGAGCCTTTGGTTATTTCCTCTTCCTGGTGGGAAATGAGAGTTAAATTTGCCCGTCCAGACACCTCCAGCTAGCCTCTCATTGGTTCTCGCTATTCCTGTTCATCTTCCGCAGAAATTGCAAACTGGGCCAAACAGGAGGTTAAAGGCGCTGACTTTCCAAGTGGGGAGAGTGTTAGTAAAGCGTCTGGAATGTTGCCCCGAGTACCAGGGGAGGAAAACTGAGACATATTTGAACACGTCTCCCGATCACATGGTTGATCATACTTGGGTTCCACATGCATGTTTTAGCTGAAGGAAGAATACCTAAAACCTGGGTAGTTGAAACCCGTGGAATGGGTACCATGCAATATGACTTCAAAGGGTCTTCATTTGCTCACCGAACCTCTCCAATCCTATCACTGCTGCGTTTATGCCCCTGTACACATGCTTGATTCTGTTTCGGAGACATAGCAATCCATAGGTTTTAAGATACTTACTAGTCAGGTACATTCTTAGGCGTTTAATATGCGGTGTTGAGTCCATTTCGTTGAGCAAGGAGTAGCTCTTGTCTATTCCATATTTGGCTTAAGGAACTTTATCTGTGCTCATTTCAATCTCTGGTTTTATGCAGCACCCCAACTCACCTTTCCCCTTAAGCAAGCATAAGTTGGTTTTCTAAATTTGAGACCCTGTTCTGTTCTGTAATTCAGTTCCTGTGTAGCCAAGTTTCCATTCCGTGTATTACTGATATCTTATGATGTTTCTTTTTCTGTGTGACTTATTTCAGTTAGAATCATCATACCTGAATCCACTCATTGTGCTGCTAAGGGCCTGATGACACAGATTTCATTGCTGAGTGATATTGCTTTGTAAGTAAATACCACAACTTTTTTATCCATTTTTCACTTTCTGCAATGTTGAACTTGTGTTTTAAACGAGGTTCTTGTAAACAGAGCCGTTCCAAACTTTGGGGTGGCTGTGTCTTTTTGATTTTAAATTCCCTAAGCTATAGGACCATAAGTGGAAGTGCCCTAGGCTCTGTTGCTTTGTTTTTTAGATGTTTCTGGAAACACCATACACTTCTCCCGAGTGGTTGTTCGCAATTTACATCCCGCCCTTCAGCATAACAAGGCTCCCAGTTCTCCATGGCCTGTCCTGCCTTTCTGGATTTTACACTTTTTTCAGATGGCCCTTTTGACCTGGGGGAAGTGAGACTTCATTGTAGTGCAGATTTCCTTTGCAAGCTTGCTTGGTTGGCCAAAAAGGGCGTATGCGTGTTTTCCTGAATATATAAGGAAAAAACGCATACGCCCTTTTTGTCCAAGTGCATCATTGTGGACGTTCTGCCTCTTTTCCTATGCTTTCAATGCAATTCCAGTCTACCTCCTGAAATCGGTTTCCTGCAATTCTGCCCCGCTTTCAAGTCCTCTTGGCAGCCTTACTTCAGTATATTTTTGGACGATAGCTGTCATTTATAAGTCTGCAGGTTTGTGAATTACAGTGCCCCTGAGCTCCTTTGTTCAACTCGCTTTCTTGTGAGCTAGCTGCAACACCGCATGATGGCTTCAGGCCCTAATCTGGTTCCGTCACGGAACGCTGAGCCTTTGTTTAATTCCTCTTCCTGGTGGGAAATGAGAGTTAAATTTGCCCGTCCAGACACCTCCAGCTAGCCTCTCATTGGTTCTCGCTATTCCTGTTCATCTTCCGCAGAAATTGCAAACTGGGCCAAACAGGAGGTTAAAGGCGCTGACTCTCCAAGTGGGGAGAGTGTTAGTAAAGCGTCTGGAATGTTGCACCCGAGTACCAGGGGAGGAAAACTGAGACATATTTGAACACGTCTCCCGATCACATGGTTGATCATACTCTGGGTTCCACATGCATGTTTTAGCTGAAGGAAGAATACCTAAAACCTGGGTAGTTGAAACCCGTGGAATGGGTACCATGCAATATGACTTCAAAGGGTCTTCATTTGCTCACCGAACCTCTCCAATCCTATCACTGCTGCGTTTATGCCCCTGTACACATGCTTGATTCTCTTTCGGAGACATAGCAATCTATAGGTTTTAAGATACTTACTAGTCAGTTACATTCTTAGGCGTTTAATATGCGGTGTTGAGTCCATTTCGTTGAGCAAGGAGTAGCTCTTGTCTATTCCATATTTGGCTTAAGGAACTTTATCTGTGCTCATTTCAATCTCTGGTTTTATGCAGCACCCCAACTCACCTTTCCCCTTAAGCAAGCATAAGTTGGTTTTCTAAATTTGAGAACCTGTTCTGTTCTGTAATTCAGTTCCTGTGTAGCCAAGTTTACATTCCGTGTATTACTGATATCTTATGATGTTTCTTTTTCTGTGTGACTTATTTCAGTTAGAATCATCATACCTGAATCCACTCATTGTGCTGCTAAGTGCCTGATGACACAGATTTCATTGCTGAGTGATATTGCTTTGTAAGTAAATACCGCAACTTCTTTATCCATTTTTCACTTTCTGCGATGTTGAACTTGTACTGTAAACGAGGTTCTTGTAAACAGAGCCGTTCCAAACTTTGGGGTGGCTGTGTCTTTTTGATTTTAATTTCCCTAAGCTATAGGACCATAAGTGGAAGTGCCCTAGGTTCTGTTGCTTTGTTTTTTAGATGTTTCAGGAAACACCATACACTTCTCCCGAGTGGTTGTTGGCAATTTACATCCCGCCCATCAGCATAACAAGGCTCCCAGTTCTCCATGGCCTGTCCTGCCTTTCTGGATTTTACACTTTTTTCAGATAGCCCTTTTGACCGGGGGGAAGTGAGACTTCATTGTAGTGCAGATTTCCTTTGCAAGCTTGCTTGGTTGGCCAAAAAGGGCGTATGCGTTTTTTCCTGAATATATTCAGGAAAAAACGCATACGCCCTTTTTGGCCAAGTGCATCATTGTGGACGTTCTGCCTCTTTTCCTATGCTTTCAATGCAATTCCAGTCTACCTCCTGAAATCGGTTTCCTGCAATTCTGCCCCGCTTTCAAGTCCTCTTGGCAGCCTTACTTCAGTCTATTTTTGGACGATAGCTGTCATTTATAACTCTGCAGGTTTGTGAATTACAGTGCCCCTGAGCTCCTTTCTTCAACTCGCTTTCTTGTGAGCTGGCCGAAACACCCAGGATGGCTTCAGGCCCTAATCTGGTTCTGGCACGGCACGCTGAGCCTTTGGTTAATTCCTCTTCCTGGTGGGAAATGAGAGTTAAATTTGCCCGTCCAGACACCTCCAGCTAGTCTCTCATTGGTTCTCGCTATTCCTGTTCATCTTCCGCAGAAATTGCAAACTGGGCCAAACAGGAGGTTAAAGGGACTGACTCTCCAAGTCGGGAGAGTGTTAGTAAAGTGCCTGGAATGTTGCACCCGAGTACCAGGGTACGAAAACTGAGACATATTTGAACACGTCTCCCGATCACATGGTTGATCATACTCTAGGTTCCACATGCATGTTTTAGCTGAAGGAAGAATACCTTAAACCTGGGTAGTTGAAACCCGTGGAATGGGTACCATGCAATATGACTTCAAAGGGTCTTCATTTGCTCACCGAACCTCTCCAATCCTATCACTGCTGCGTTTATGCCCCTGTACACATGCTTGATTCTCTTTTGGAGACATAGCAATCCATAGGTTTTAAGATACTTACTAGTCAGGTACATTCTTAGGCGTTTAATATGGGGTGTTGAGTCCATTTCGTTGAGCAAGGAGTAGCTCTTGTCTATTCCATATTTGGCTTAAGGAACTTTATCTGTGCTCATTTCAATCTCTGGTTTTATGCAGCACCCCAACTCACCTTTACCCTTAAGCAAGCATAAGTTGGTTTTCTAAATTTGAGACCCTGTTCTGTTCTGTAATTCAGTTCCTGTGTAGCCAAGTTTACATTCCGTGTATTACTGATATCTTATGATGTTTCTTTTTCTGTGTGACTTATTTCAGTTAGAATCATCATACCTGAATCCACTCATTGTGCTGCTAAGGGCCTGATGACACAGATTTCATTGCTGAGTGATATTGCTTTGTAAGTAAATACCACAACTTCTTTATCCATTTTTCACTTTCTGCGATGTTGAACTTGTACTGTAAACGAGGTACTTGTAAACAGAGCCGTTCGAAACTTTGGGGTGGCTGTGTCTTTTTGATTTTAAATTCCGTAAGCTATAGGACCATAAGTGGAAGTGCCCTAGGCTCTGTTGCTTTGTTTTTTAGATGTTTCAGGAAACACCATACACTTCTCCCGAGTGTTTGTTGGCAATTTACATCCCGCCCTTCAGCATAACAAGGCTCCCAGTTCTCCATGGCGTGTCCTGCCTTTCTGGATTTTACACTTTTTTCAGATGGCCCTTTTGACCGGGGGGAAGTGAGACTTCATTGTAGTGCAGATTTCCTTTGCAAGCTTGCTTGGTTGGCCAAAAAGGGCGTATGCGTTTTTTCCTGAATATATTCAGGAAAAAACGCATACGCCCTTTTTGGCCAAGTGCATCATTGTGGACGTTCTGCCTCTTTTCCTATGCTTTCAATGCAATTCCAGTCTACCTCCTGAAATCGGTTTCCTGCAATTCTGCCCCGCTTTCAAGTCCTCTTGGCAGCCTTACTTCAGTCTATTTTTGGACGATAGCTGTCATTTATAACTCTGCAGGTTTGTGAATTACAGTGCCCCTGAGCTCCTTTCTTCAACTCGCTTTCTTTTGAGCTGGCCGCAACACCGCAGGATGGCTTCAGGCCCTAATCTGGTTCCGGCACGGCACGCTGAGCCTTTGGTTATTTCCTCTTCCTGGTGGGAAATGAGAGTTAAATTTGCCCGTCCAGACACCTCCAGCTAGCCTCTCATTGGTTCTCGCTATTCCTGTTCATCTTCCGCAGAAATTGCAAACTGGGCCAAACAGGAGGTTAAAGGCGCTGACTTTCCAAGTGGGGAGAGTGTTAGTAAAGCGTCTGGAATGTTGCACCCGAGTACCAGGGGAGGAAAACTGAGACATATTTGAACACGTCTCCCGATCACATGGTTGATCATACTTGGGTTACACATGCATGTTTTAGCTGAAGGAAGAATACCTAAAACCTGGGTAGTTGAAACCCGTGGAATGGGTACCATGCAATATGACTTCAAAGGGTCTTCATTTGCTCACCGAACCTCTCCAATCCTATCACTGCTGCGTTTATGCCCCTGTACACATGCTTGATTCTGTTTCGGAGACATAGCAATCCATAGGTTTTAAGATACTTACTAGTCAGGTACATTCTTAGGCGTTTAATATGCGGTGTTGAGTCCATTTCGTTGAGCAAGGAGTAGCTCTTGTCTATTCCATATTTGGCTTAAGGAACTTTATCTGTGCTCATTTCAATCTCTGGTTTTATGCAGCACCCCAACTCACCTTTCCCCTTAAGCAAGCATAAGTTGGTTTTCTAAATTTGAGACCCTGTTCTGTTCTGTAATTCAGTTCCTGTGTAGCCAAGTTTCCATTCCGTGTATTACTGATATCTTATGATGTTTCTTTTTCTGTGTGACTTATTTCAGTTAGAATCATCATACCTGAATCCACTCATTGTGCTGCTAAGGGCCTGATGACACAGATTTCATTGCTGAGTGATATTGCTTTGTAAGTAAATACCACAACTTCTTTATCCATTTTTCAATTTCTGCGATGTTGAACTTGTACTGTAAACGAGGTTCTTGTAAACAGAGCCGTTCCAAACTTTGGGGTGGCTGTGTCTTTTTGATTTTAAATTCCCTAAGCTATAGGACCATAAGTGGAAGTGCCCTAGGCTCTGTTACTTTGTTTTTTAGATGTTTCAGGAAACACCATACACTTCTCCCGAGTGGTTGTTGGCAATTTACATCCCGCCCATCAGCATAACAAGGCTCACAGTTCTCCATGGCCTGTCCTGCCTTTCTGGATTTTACACTTTTTTCAGATGGCCCTTTTGACC
Source organism: Delphinus delphis (assembly GCF_949987515.2). NCBI lineage: Eukaryota > Metazoa > Chordata > Mammalia > Artiodactyla > Delphinidae > Delphinus > Delphinus delphis. Next base: position 897,441 of record NW_027192713.1, read on the forward strand.
GGGGGGAAGTGAGACTTCATTGTAGTGCAGATTTCCTTTGCAAGCTTGCTTGGTTGGCCAAAAAGGGCGTATGCGTTTTTTCCTGAATATATTCAGGAAAAAACTCATACGCCCTTTTTGGCCAAGTGCATCATTGTGGACGTTCTGCCTCTTTTCCTATGCTTTCAATGCAATTCCAGTCTACCTCCTGAAATCGGTTTCCTGCAATTCTGCCCCGCTTTCAAGTCCTCTTGGCAGCCTTACTTCAGTCTATTTTTGGACGATAGCTGTCATTTATAACTCTGCAGGTTTGTGAATTACAGTGCCCCTGAGCTCCTTTCTTCAACTCGCTTTCTTTTGAGCTGGCCGCAACACCGCAGGATGGCTTCAGGCCCTAATCTGGTTCCGGCACGGCACGCTGAGCCTTTGGTTATTTCCTCTTCCTGGTGGGAAATGAGAGTTAAATTTGCCCGTCCAGACACCTCCAGCTAGCCTCTCATTGGTTCTCGCTATTCCTGTTCATCTTCCGCAGAAATTGCAAACTGGGCCAAACAGGAGGTTAAAGGCGCTGACTTTCCAAGTGGGGAGAGTGTTAGTAAAGCGTCTGGAATGTTGCACCCGAGTACCAGGGGAGGAAAACTGAGACATATTTGAACACGTCTCCCGATCACATGGTTGATCATACTTGGGTTCCACATGCATGTTTTAGCTGAAGGAAGAATACCTAAAACCTGGGTAGTTGAAACCCGTGGAATGGGTACCATGCAATATGACTTCAAAGGGTCTTCATTTGCTCACCGAACCTCTCCAATCCTATCACTGCTGCGTTTATGCCCCTGTACACATGCTTGATTCTGTTTCGGAGACATAGCAATCCATAGGTTTTAAGATACTTACTAGTCAGGTACATTCTTAGGCGTTTAATATGCGGTGTTGAGTCCATTTCGTTGAGCAAGGAGTAGCTCTTGTCTATTCCATATTTGGCTTAAGGAACTTTATCTGTGCTCATTTCAATCTCTGGTTTTATGCAGCACCCCAACTCACCTTTCCCCTTAAGCAAGCATAAGTTGGTTTTCTAAATTTGAGACCCTGTTCTGTTCTGTAATTCAGTTCCTGTGTAGCCAAGTTTCCATTCCGTGTATTACTGATATCTTATGATGTTTCTTTTTCTGTGTGACTTATTTCAGTTAGAATCATCATACCTGAATCCACTCATTGTGCTGCTAAGGGCCTGATGACACAGATTTCATTGCTGAGTGATATTGCTTTGTAAGTAAATACCACAACTTCTTTATCCATTTTTCAATTTCTGCGATGTTGAACTTGTACTGTAAACGAGGTTCTTGTAAACAGAGCCGTTCCAAACTTTGGGGTGGCTGTGTCTTTTTGATTTTAAATTCCCTAAGCTATAGGACCATAAGTGGAAGTGCCCTAGGCTCTGTTACTTTGTTTTTTAGATGTTTCAGGAAACACCATACACTTCTCCCGAGTGGTTGTTGGCAATTTACATCCCGCCCATCAGCATAACAAGGCTCACATGTCTCCATGGCCTGTCCTGCCTTTCTGGATTTTACACTTTTTTCAGATGGCCCTTTTGACCGGGGGGAAGTGAGACTTCATTGTAGTGCAGATTTCCTTTGCAAGCTTGCTTGGTTGGCCAAAAAGGGCGTATGCGTTTTTTCCTGAATATATTCAGGAAAAAACTCATACGCCCTTTTTGGCCAAGTGCATCATTGTGGACGTTCTGCCTCTTTTCCTATGCTTTCAATGCAATTCCAGTCTACCTCCTGAAATCGGTTTCCTGCAATTCTGCCCCGCTTTCAAGTCCTCTTGGCAGCCTTACTTCAGTCTATTTTTGGACGATAGCTGTCATTTATAACTCTGCAGGTTTGTGAATTACAGTGCCCCTGAGCTCCTTTCTTCAACTCGCTTTCTTTTGAGCTGGCCGCAACACCGCAGGATGGCTTCAGGCCCTAATCTGGTTCCGGCACGGCACGCTGAGCCTTTGGTTATTTCCTCTTCCTGGTGGGAAATGAGAGTTAAATTTGCCCGTCCAGACACCTCCAGCTAGCCTCTCATTGGTTCTCGCTATTCCTGTTCATCTTCCGCAGAAATTGCAAACTGGGCCAAACAGGAGGTTAAAGGCGCTGACTTTCCAAGTGGGGAGAGTGTTAGTAAAGCGTCTGGAATGTTGCACCCGAGTACCAGGGGAGGAAAACTGAGACATATTTGAACACGTCTCCCGATCACATGGTTGATCATACTTGGGTTCCACATGCATGTTTTAGCTGAAGGAAGAATACCTTAAACCTGGAGAGTTAAGACCCGTATAATGGGTACCATGCAATATGACTTCAAAGGGTCTTCATTTGCTCACCGAACCTCTCCAATCCTATCACTGCTGCGTTTATGCCCCTGTACACATGCTTGATTCTCTTTCGGAGACATAGCAATCCATAGGTTTTAAGATACTTACTAGTCAGGTACATTCTTAGGCGTTTAATATGCGGTGTTGAGTCCATTTCGTTGAGCAAGGAGTAGCTCTTGTCTATTCCATATTTGGCTTAAGGAACTTTATCTG